>NC_025685.1:15442666-15460857 GCF_000633955.1 Camelina sativa | reverse complement strand
GGTTTCCGCATAAGATACATCATGGTTTTACAATTTAGCAAGAACGCGTTCTCGTTGTATCCCAGTGAGTTTTTTTCTCCTTCTGCAGTTCCAACCTGCTTATCATACCCGGCTTCATTGAAATAAGGCTTTGAATTCAACACCAATCCCTGGAGTGAAACAAGAACTTGAAGGATGCTAGATGATTTGGGATCCCAGACTTCATTTCCCCTGCCTGTCCAGGTATTAAGAAGGCTAAGACAGACCTTGCCTTCTTCATACAGATTGGGGTTTAACCTCCAACCACCAGAATGATAATATGCCGACTGCACATGACAGAACATTGTTTTCATCTTAAGCATAGCTGGATCCAACATTAGGTTGCACAATAGTAATAATAAAAATTAGAAACCCATACCGGTGGCACACTAGGGTAGTCAGATGGAAGGTGAAAATCAAAAAAGAAGAGACCGTCTTGGTATGGTGTTCCATATGCCCCGACTATTACGGCCCTCAAGAGATCCATTCTATCTTCGTAAGCTCGAACAAAGATTCCATCTGCCAAAGTTAATTATCTTTTTTCAGATAAGATCCTACCATAATGAGATACTGTTTGACGTTTTAACTGTACAGTTAGACAGTCTTACCCGGAAGATTGTTCTGAAGTATTTTCCAGTCTTGATCAACCTTCTTGAACCACTGCCTTTCTTTGGTTTTCTGCAAGTTTGATACGAAAATTAAGATTCAAAATCAAGTTTCCAATTTAAACTGCCATGTGAAAAAACCATACTTTACAGGACACATGAGTCATCTTAAAGTGCAAGTCCTTGAACTACCTGCCCATCTGCGCCAAGAAAATGGTGGTCCAGAGGATCTTGTGATATATCAAAGCGTCTGAAACTGCAACTATCATTTTCAGAAGGTACTGGCTCGTCTTCACTCTTTGATGCTTCCAATGCTTCATCTTCTAAAAGTTTAGAGGTTTCCCCACTCAAAAGATTCTCTGCGTTTACTTGAGTTCCCTTTGACTCACAATTGTCAGTCACATTGATTTTTGATGGGCTAGGGTCATCAAGGAGACGATCTCTTTCATCAGAAGGGTTGGTCAATTCAGCTTGCTTATATACATTTTCATCTGTGTAATCGGAACTGGAAGAATCTTCAGATTTCCGTGCACGCGAAAAGATTCCACTAGCCAGTCGAGTCACAAATTCGATTGCAGCCAGTGGAAGAGCTAGGGCACCGTTCCTCCCTGGATCGGTCTCAGCATTGATATCTAGATCAGAGTTTCCCTCAATGGAACTACTCCTTCCAAGCTCCTGAATATCAAACATTCTTATTAATTTGCAGACAAACGGCAATGCCTATGTTAATAAGGAAGTAAGTCAGTGCCATAACATTTTGTTTCAGGAGCCATAATTAACTAATTACAAAATTATTAACTTCTTATAAACGGTAATAAACCTCTTCAGAAATCCCAGGAGCACCCCTATCATCTTCGTTTAAAGTTTCCCAACTAGCAGCATCACTTGCTTCACTTTCTCCAGCAATCGATTCATCATCATCATCCCGTCCAACTACATAAACTGCATGAGGGCCAACCTAGGAGAAAGAAAAAAAATTATCAATTAAAAATCATCTAGCTCCAAATAGGTCAGGGACATACATTGAACATCCCCAATGAATAAATTGAAACAGCAACAGTATCAAAAGCACTCAAAGTTTTCGTACATGTTGCAAATCATATAATGAGACCAGACCAGTAGGAGATTATAAGTGAATATACTAGTTTAGGTTGACGTACCGTTGATATTGTTCCATCGGCCCACATTACTTCAATATCACCATCCTTGAGGCCAGTAATATTTCCAACCCATGAGAGCTTTGAAAGTTCCGTATTATTATCGTTTTCTTCATTATCCTTATGGCTTTTAGCTTCTTGATGGGATTCTGAATCTTGGTATCCGTCGTCTTGCTGTGTTGCCTCTAAAGAGTTTCCAGGAGAAGATGCTGGTAAAGCAACGGTAACAGGTGATAAGCGAACAACAACATCCCCATAACAGTAGTCATAATCTGGATGGCCCTCTAGCTCATACACACTAACAATTTCTTCCTTTTCAAACTCACGGGGTTCTTCTACCCTTTGAAGTGGCTTTAGCCATCTTACAGAAGCGGTACGTTCTTTTGCATTGACACTCTTCACAACGCCAACACGTCTAGGTTCAGTTGTGTTATCACCATCATCAGAGGTTTTCTCCACCACATACTGTTCAGAGACAAATTCATGATCACCAGGAGTCTCAATTGGAATCAATGTTGTCGCTTCCCGTCTACATTCTACTGTTCCATCCTGCCAGGCTACATCAACGAATGTTCTGCTATTAACTATCAAAAGAGCTTGTTCAAAGCTTTCCTCTTTTTTCTTTACCATTTTGTCCTTTCTGATAACAAGTTTGCGTATCTTCTTACGATGGTGAGGCCAAATCTCATGAACAGGCTCTTTTGAAATAGAAGAATTTTTTTGAGGAAGATCTTCACTAGTTTCTTCTGGCAAAGCTTGAGCAGTAATACCAACAGGTTCAATTTTTCTGCTTACTCCATCTTCTAAATCGCACCCACTTTTCTGTTTCCGTTCTGCACCATTTGTTTGGGAATCATAAATTCGTAATTTAGATACATGCTTGTGTAAGGGAATCGTAGCAGATTGATTAACCGATGGAAGAAGGCCCCAGTCACCTACTTGCCAATTGGCATGGGTGAAACATGACAACAATGTCAAATTACTTGGGTTCTGCTCCTCAGGTGGGGAAACAGAAGAATCTGGACCAAAGCCAGCTGAGGCAATCCAGTAGACAAAAGTAGATCCAGCAGTAACTTTGGTCACAGTACCTTCTAACCGATTGGGCTTCCACAGTCCAGATAACCACCTGGAATTCTTAAAGATCGAAGAGGAGCTCGCTTTGACCCGCTGGCCTGGGTAATAAGGAAAATTTGCATCTTCTTCAAGGTTATTCTTGGGAATAGGTTTAAGCCGAAGGGGTTCAACACGTAGAACTTTACACATGGAACCATCATCAAACAAGACAGTCACATTGTCCAAAACATCATCAATTCTACCAAGCCATGGGCCATGAACCACATAATCACCAACAGCAAAATCCCTGACACGTTTCAAGTTCTTGGTTGAGATGTCCTTGTGGATAGAACCATCGGGAGCCAACAAATCTACAGATATGTTAACATCCACTACAACTCCCACCTGGCCAGTTGGCTCATAAGCTGAAGCAACATAATCTCCATGTAGGAAACCACGGTCCACAACGGTCACATCATTAATATCTTGAATAGGCTCAGTGTTATCCATCCAAAGCACACGAATCTGATCTCCCTCAAGTTCACCACATTTATAATTCCCATCAGCTTTCTTCTCACCACGATTTCCAGCAGCATTGTCATCCCCATGACCAAAATTCTCTTCACTAGCCTTCTTCCCTTCCTCTTCATCATCATCATCATCATCGTCTTCTTCGACATCAGTAATATCACTCTCAGAGTCAGAATCACCAGCAACTTCGCTAACAACACCAATACCACCCGTCCTGTTGTTTCTAACAATATCTTGTCGATAAATATTAGGTTGCTCGTTACTAACTGAATCATCAACAGACCTCCTATCGATATGACTGCTGCTGTTGTTCTTCACAGTTGAATCACATATAGAGACACTTGCCATTAAATCATCAAGTCCCGAGTCAACCCTTACCCCACCATTCGTTGATGTACCAGGGTCGTCATCTTGCTCATGTTCCATCTAAAAAAGACGAACTTTTTTTCAAAACCCCAATACCTACAGAACAAAAAAGGATCAAACAAGAGAGAGAGAGAGAGAGAGTTTAGGATCTAAAAGCTTTCTAAATTGATTCAAGATGATTAAGCAAAATCTCAAAAGCGGAAGACAACAACGACCATAGAACATTCCGATTAAATTCACATAGAACATCAAAATATTAATCAGAGATTCTCATGAGACGGGAATATATATAATCACATTGAGCTGCTGCTAATGAACAGATTCGAAACAATGAGTTAAAATAGTACCGGATTCGAATCGTTGAGAAGAAGTAATGACCGGAGGCGGAAGATTTTTTTTCCAATCGATTCGTATAAATATATGCTTCTGGTTTTTTGTCTCTATGGGAAGAAGAAGAAGAAGAATCGAGGAGAAAGATTGAAGAAGGCAAAGGAACAACAAGGAAGCTCAGCGGCGTCAAGGGTATATTCGTCATTTTGTATCTTCATGTCTAATTGTACTTCTTTTTTTTTTTAATTGACATCTCACCAGCACTCACCGATGATTTTAAGGATTTAATCTCAGCCGTTGGATCTGCTTACCAAATCGCCTGTTTCAGGTTTTTTTTCTTTTTCTTTTTCTTTTGTTGTATGTGATTATTGTAAATACTAAAATTGCATAAAGGTATGTGAATTATATTTGTTATACGTATTGAGAATGATTATGAGTCTATGACTAGCAGACTAGGTAAAAGATAATAATGTTCGTTAAAATATTTATTAATCAATTTCAAATCATTGATTGATTTGATAGACCTGTTCTGTTCTACTACAAATGTTACAAAGGAAAAAATTGTTATCAAACGAGGGAAGATTTCGTTAAAAAAAAAAAAAAAATTTTGCCCTCTTTTTTTTTCACTGTTTAATAACTTGAGGCTTAAAGAAAGAGATATCAAAGTTAAAACATTCTTACGAAATCTAAAATAATTTGAGGCTTAAATAAAGAAGAAAGAAAATAAATACAAGAAAAAAAAAACATGAAAGTGAGTTTTTTATGACACTTTGCTATACTCGTTTAAGCCAAATCACTGAAACTGATATGATTAAACATATTTTGAGTTTTTTTAATTCTGTTTTCAGCTTCCATCGATGCGACAACTACACTTACAAAAAGTTGGAACATTCTTATGAAATCTAAAATTTATTCGAGACTAAGCATGAACATAAATTTGTCATAACATAGCAAATTTGATCTTCATTGATGCCTTAAGAACCATAGTGACTTTAATACTCTGTCTTAGGCTTCGAACTTACGACACTCCCTAAACCTTAGTAAGGGTAGCTCGCTACTTACTCTCGGGGAATTTGGCCTCGTAAGCCTCTCGAGTCTGTGAAAAACAAAGGAAGAAGAAGATTCGTGTTAGTAATATATAATGATATCAAATAACAGTTTTGAAGATTCGTGTTTAGTATATATAATGAAAGCCAATAATATACCATGTAAGTTGCTGTCATCATCCTTCCACCAAACCATCTTCCATGAAGAGCACGTTGTGCACCCATGGCTGCTTGCGCCTTTACAAATCTCAAGTAGACGAAACCGGCGCTGTTCCTGTTTTACCAAGAGAGACATTCAAAAAGTCAGAGATCAACCTATATATACTCTTTTCGAGAGTGAGAAAAAAATACAATATCCTTAAGCGGTCACTTACGTGTCAACATAGATATGCTTCATTCGTCCGAAGTTGGAACATTCTTCTATAACATCCTCTCTAACATCAACGTCAAAATAGGGATAAGTCTGCACCAAACAGATACATAAGTATAAATGAAGGTTGTAGTCTAAAGATCATAAGGTTAATGTGGAATTAACCAAGTGTTGGAAACACTCTGGGTGTGTCAGAAGGTTTCTGGAAGCTGGTTAAGCTGTGAACCGGTTGGTTCAATTGAGTCTGGTTTAGACTTGATCGTCCGCTATAGAGGCGACACGCTAAGCTCTCTCATTGGTCACACGTTTGCACGTGTGAGAGTTTGTTAGATGACTCTTAAGTGTCTAAGCTCATTTTCTTTTATCTTTATCGTTTTTCAATTTTTGTAGAGTGAGAGAGAAGTAAGAGAGAGAGGGAGAGATCTGAGTAATTGTAACTGTCGACGTTTAAGCTCGAGTTTGAGCTGAGTATAGTGGATTCCGGTGTACCGACGCCGGCGAGACGTAGGGTTTCACATCGAAGCCTGAACTCGTTAAATCTCCTGTGTCGATTCATTTCTTTCTTTGTTCTTTCTTTGTGTTCGTTTCGATTCGTATTTGTTCTAATCTCAAGTTCTTAGATGAGGTTTCACAAATTGGTATCAGAGCCAAGTTACGGCTAAGGCGAATCAAGATCTACGATGAGTGCGAAATTGGAAGTCGCGTTGTTCGATGGATCTGGAGATTTCTCACTCTAGAGAACAAGGATGTTTGCGCATCTAAGCGTCCTGGGATTGAAGGATGTTTTATCGGAGGATACACCTCCGGTGTTGTCAGAAGCGGAAGAGTCAGATCCAAGAAAGAAGAAGAAGCTGATTGAGGATGAGGCTACAAGACTCGATCGCTGTGACAAGGCGAAGCATGTGATTTTCTTGAACGTTGGAGACAAAGTATTGAGGAAGATCGAGAAGTGTGCTACAGCCGCAAAGACCTGGTCTACATTAGAGCGTCTGTTCATGGTAAAGACTCTTCCAAATAGGGTTTATCTTCAGCTTAAGGTTTACAACTTCAAGATGCAAGAGTCTAAGACTTTAGACGAGAATATTGATGAGTTCTTGAAGTTGATAACAGATCTCAGTCATCTAGATATAGAGGTTCCAGCGAGATATGAGTTGCTCAAGGAGACATTGAGATATGGGAGAGAAGGAATCAAGTTTGAAGAGGTTGCGAGTGCTGCTAGATCAAAGGAGATGGAGCTTCGGGATAGCAGTGGTTTAAAGAATATCTTTGAAGCTCATTTCGTCAGAGGAAGATTGGAGAACATGAACACTCAACAAAACAATAACAAGAATCGGCAAAGATACAAATCCAGAGATGGTGGTAAGAAGATCTGTTGGGTGTGTGGAAAGGAGGGTCACTTCAAGAAGCAATGCTACAAGTGGTTAGAAAGAAACAAGGGAAAGAACACTCAATCACAAAACCAAGGAGAGGCAGCAATGGTTAAAGATGATGCTCAGGATTTGCTAGGTTTAGTAGCATCAGAGGTAAACTTGGCTACGGGAGAGATTAGTCAAGGCGAGTGAATTTTGGACTCGGCGTGTTCTTTTCACATGACTTCGAAGAGGGACTTATTCATGGAGTTGAATGAGTTGTCAAATGGAAAGGTCAGGATGGCAAACAATACTTACTGTGAGGTAAAAGGTATTGGGTCGATCAGGTTTCAGAACCCGGATGGTACGACGTTTGTCTTGCATGATGTTAGGTTCATGCCTGACATTTCTCGAAATTTAATATCTCTTGGTACTTTGGACTTGAAAGGATGTGAGTTCAAAGGAGGAAATGGTGTCCTCAAAGTAGTGAAAGGTTGTACGGTCTTCATGAAGGGCACAAGGCGTCAGACGCTTTACATTCTGGATGGAGTTGCTAAACACGCAGAAGCTCATGTTGCAGAGTCATTGAAGCCTACTGACTCTGCTCATGCTGATGAACAGAGTCTGTTGTGGCACAGTCGACTAGGACACATCGGTCAGAAGGGACTTCAGGTTCTTGCCAAGAGAGGTTGTTTCAAGGACAGTAAGGTTTCGGAGTTGAATTCTGTGAAGACTATGTCTTCGGTAAGACTCACAAGCTGAGTTTTGGCTCAGCTCAGCATGTCACTAACGAAAAATTGGACTACGTGCATTCTGATCTATGGGGTTCTCCTAATGTACCGTTGAGTTTAGGAAGATGTCAATATTTCATTTCCTTCATGGATGACTACTCTAGGCAAGTTTGGATTTACTTCTTGAGATCCAAGGATGAGGCTTTCATGAGTTTTGTAAACTGGAAGAAAATGGTGGAGACTCAAATAGAAAGGAAAGTAAGGAAGCTTTGTACAGACAATGGTCTCGAATTCTGCAATCAACAGTTTGATCGCTTCTGCAAGGATGAAGGTGTGGTTAGGCACATGACATGCACCTATACTCCACAACAAAACAGAGTAGCAGAGAGACTTAACAGAACCATTATGAACAAGGTTCGAAGTATGTTAAGTGAGAGTGGTCTCGGTCAGAGATTCTGGGCAGAAGCTGCATCTACTGCGGTTTACTTGATAAACCGTTCACCCTCATCAGTAATTGACTTCAAGGTCCCTGAGGAGTTATGGACTTCTGTGATGCCTTCTTTGGATGGCTTAAGGAGGTTCGGTTGTTTGGCTTATGTTCATTCAAATGAGGGAAAGCTAGAACCCAGGGTGAAGAAGGGAGTTTTTACAGGCTATCCAGACGGAGTTAAAGGGTTCAGGGTGTGGTTATTAGACGACAAGAAGTGCATTATAAGCAGAAATGTCATCTTCAAGGAGGATGTTTTGTTCAAGGATCTCAAGTCCAAACCAAAGAAAGGTAATGATCAATTTGTTTTAGCTACTGATAAACTTTTAATTTTTGATTTTGCAGGTGAACACATGGTCTTAGGAGATTCTTCTCAAGGTGGAGCTTCTTCAGAACAGGAGGTTTCATCTGATCAGGTCTCGGTTGATCGATTGGTTCAAGCTACAGAGACTGCAGATCAAGGTGGTAGTCAACAGGACTCGGGTAGTTATCAGCTGGCTAGAGACAGAGTCAGGAGACAGATTGTTCCTCCTGTCAGATTCCGGGACTACGATGTGGGCACAGAAGAGGATGAGATGGAAGCCCACATGTGTTTCTTGTCTGAAGATGGAGGTCTCACTGAGCCAGAAATTTTTGCTTAAGCGCTGAGAGATCCAGTCAATGGCAAGTGGATGGAAGCAGCTACAGAGGAAATCAGTTCTCAGTACAAAAATAACACCTGAGATCTGATAGACAGGCAAAAAGACTGTAAGCCGATAAGTTGCAAGTGGATCTTTAAGCGTAAAGCAGGAATTTCAGATTCTGATCCTCCAAGATTTAAAGCCAGGTTGGTGGCCAAAGTTTTTTCACAGAAAGAAGGAGTGGATTACCAGGAGATCTTTGCTCCAGTTGTCAAACACGTCTCTATTCGGTATATGCTAGCAGCTTTTAATCATTACAACATGGAGCTGCATCAGTTGGACGTGAAGACGGCTTTTCTACACGGATATTTAGATGAGTACATCATCATGGAGCAACCAGAAGGGTTTGTTAGCAAGAAATACCCGGAGAAAGTTTGCTTACTGAAAAAATCACTATATCGGTTGAAGCAGGCACCTAGATAGTGGAACAAGAGGTTTGATGAATTCATGACTCAAATTGGATTCAACCGGAGTGACTATGACAGTTGTGTGTACTACAAGAAGGTTAAAGGTGGAGCTTACATCTACTTGCTTCTTTATGTCGATGATATGCTAATAGCTTCGACAGATAAAGACTTGATCCAGAGCTTGAAGTATTTGCTGAGTCTGGAGTATGAAATGAAGGATCTTGGAGAAGCTAAGAAGATCCTAGGCATGGAGATTGTTCGTGACAGATCAACGAACAGGTTGAAGATTTCCCAGGAAAGTTACTTGAGGAAGATTCTTGGGAAGTTTAGGATGGATCAAGCGAAGTCTGTTGCTACGCCTCTTGGTGCTCACTTCAAGCTAAAGGCAGCATCTGATGAGGAGTTAAGACGACAGGCAGATTACATGCGGAAGATTCCTTATCAAAGTGCAGTAGGGAGTCTTATGTACGGGATGATAGGTACCAGACCTGATTTGGCTCATCCAGTGGGTCTGATCAGTAGGTTTATGAGTCGACCTATCAAAGTTCATTGGCTAGCAGTTAAGTGGATCTTCAGGTATTTGAGGGAATCTGTTGGTTTAGGTTTGAGCTTCAGGAAGCAGGGAGAATTTGTTATCATTGGTTACTGTGATTCGGACTATGCGTCAGATGCTACTCGGAGGAGGTCTACTTCAGGTATGGTTTTTACTGCAGGAGGAAATCCGATCAGTTGGAGATCGACTCTTTAGAAAGTGGTGGCTCAGTCTTCTACCGAGGCTGAATAAATTGCATTGTCTGAAGCTATTAAGGAAGCATTTTGGCTCAAAGGTTTAGCAGAAGAGCTTGGGTTTCCGCAGGATACGGTAGAGGTTCATTGCGATTCTCAGAGTGCGATTGCATTGTCTAAAAATGCAGTGTTTCATAAAAGAACGAAACACATTGCTGTAAAGTATCACTTCATGAGAGATCTTATCAGCAAGGGTATTATTACTGTGGTGAAGATTCCTACAGAGAGCAATCCTGCAGATATTTTCACTAAGGTACTTCCGGTTTGGAAGTTTCAGGAAGCATTGGGAATGCTTCGGGTTTCGAGGAACTAAGAAGTCCGGTGAGGACGTTAAGCAGGTGTCCGGGTTTGGATACGAGGATTCACCAGGTAAAAGATATATTTGACTAAGGTGGAGATTTGAAGGTTGTAGTCTAAAGATCATAAGGTTAATGTGGAATTAACCAAGTGTTGGAAACACTTTGGGTGTGTCAGAAGGTTTCTGGAAGCTGGTTAAGCTGTGAACCGGTTGGTTCAATTGAGTCTGGTTTAGACTTGATCGTCCGCTATAGAGGCGACACGCTAAGCTCTCTCATTGGTCACACGTTTGCACGTGTGAGGGTTTGTTAGATGACTCTTAAGTGTCTAAGCTCATTTTCTTTTATCTTTATCGTTTTTCAATTTTTGTAGAGTGAGAGAGAAGTAAGAGAGAGAGGGAGAGATCTGAGTAATTGTAACTGTCGACGTTTAAGCTCGAGTTTGAGCTGAGTATAGTGGATTCCGGTGTACCGACGCCGGCGAGACGTAGGGTTTCACATCGAAGCCTGAACTCGTTAAATCTCCTGTGTCGATTCATTTCTTTCTTTGTTCTTTCTTTGTGTTCGTTTCGATTCGTATTTGTTCTAATCTCAAGTTCTTAGATGAGGTTTCACAAATTGGTATCAGAGCCAAGTTACGGCTAAGGCGAATCAAGATCTACGATGAGTGCGAAATTGGAAGTCGCGTTGTTCGATGGATCTGGAGATTTCTCACTCTAGAGAACAAGGATGTTTGCGCATCTAAGCGTCCTGGGATTGAAGGATGTTTTATCGGAGGATACACCTCCGGTGTTGTCAGAAGCGGAAGAGTCAGATCCAAGAAAGAAGAAGAAGCTGATTGAGGATGAGGCTACAAGACTCGATCGCTGTGACAAGGCGAAGCATGTGATTTTCTTGAACGTTGGAGACAAAGTATTGAGGAAGATCGAGAAGTGTGCTACAGCCGCAAAGACCTGGTCTACATTAGAGCGTCTGTTCATGGTAAAGACTCTTCCAAATAGGGTTTATCTTCAGCTTAAGGTTTACAACTTCAAGATGCAAGAGTCTAAGACTTTAGACGAGAATATTGATGAGTTCTTGAAGTTGATAACAGATCTCAGTCATCTAGATATAGAGGTTCCAGCGAGATATGAGTTGCTCAAGGAGACATTGAGATATGGGAGAGAAGGAATCAAGTTTGAAGAGGTTGCGAGTGCTGCTAGATCAAAGGAGATGGAGCTTCGGGATAGCAGTGGTTTAAATAATATCTTTGAAGCTCATTTCGTCAGAGGAAGATTGGAGAACATGAACACTCAACAAAACAATAACAAGAATCGGCAAAGATACAAATCCAGAGATGGTGGTAAGAAGATCTGTTGGGTGTGTGGAAAGGAGGGTCACTTCAAGAAGCAATGCTACAAGTGGTTAGAAAGAAACAAGGGAAAGAACACTCAATCACAAAACCAAGGAGAGGCAGCAATGGTTAAAGATGATGCTCAGGATTTGCTAGGTTTAGTAGCATCAGAGGTAAACTTGGCTACGGGAGAGATTAGTCAAGGCGAGTGAATTTTGGACTCGGCGTGTTCTTTTCACATGACTTCGAAGAGGGACTTATTCATGGAGTTGAATGAGTTGTCAAATGGAAAGGTCAGGATGGCAAACAATACTTACTGTGAGGTAAAAGGTATTGGGTCGATCAGGTTTCAGAACCCGGATGGTACGACGTTTGTCTTGCATGATGTTAGGTTCATGCCTGACATTTCTCGAAATTTAATATCTCTTGGTACTTTGGACTTGAAAGGATGTGAGTTCAAAGGAGGAAATGGTGTCCTCAAAGTAGTGAAAGGTTGTACGGTCTTCATGAAGGGCACAAGGCGTCAGACGCTTTACATTCTGGATGGAGTTGCTAAACACGCAGAAGCTCATGTTGCAGAGTCATTGAAGCCTACTGACTCTGCTCATGCTGATGAACAGAGTCTGTTGTGGCACAGTCGACTAGGACACATCGGTCAGAAGGGACTTCAGGTTCTTGCCAAGAGAGGTTGTTTCAAGGACAGTAAGGTTTCGGAGTTGAATTCTGTGAAGACTATGTCTTCGGTAAGACTCACAAGCTGAGTTTTGGCTCAGCTCAGCATGTCACTAACGAAAAATTGGACTACGTGCATTCTGATCTATGGGGTTCTCCTAATGTACCGTTGAGTTTAGGAAGATGTCAATATTTCATTTCCTTCATGGATGACTACTCTAGGCAAGTTTGGATTTACTTCTTGAGATCCAAGGATGAGGCTTTCATGAGTTTTGTAAACTGGAAGAAAATGGTGGAGACTCAAATAGAAAGGAAAGTAAGGAAGCTTTGTACAGACAATGGTCTCGAATTCTGCAATCAACAGTTTGATCGCTTCTGCAAGGATGAAGGTGTGGTTAGGCACATGACATGCACCTATACTCCACAACAAAACAGAGTAGCAGAGAGACTTAACAGAACCATTATGAACAAGGTTCGAAGTATGTTAAGTGAGAGTGGTCTCGGTCAGAGATTCTGGGCAGAAGCTGCATCTACTGCGGTTTACTTGATAAACCGTTCACCCTCATCAGTAATTGACTTCAAGGTCCCTGAGGAGTTATGGACTTCTGTGATGCCTTCTTTGGATGGCTTAAGGAGGTTCGGTTGTTTGGCTTATGTTCATTCAAATGAGGGAAAGCTAGAACCCAGGGTGAAGAAGGGAGTTTTTACAGGCTATCCAGACGGAGTTAAAGGGTTCAGGGTGTGGTTATTAGACGACAAGAAGTGCATTATAAGCAGAAATGTCATCTTCAAGGAGGATGTTTTGTTCAAGGATCTCAAGTCCAAACCAAAGAAAGGTAATGATCAATTTGTTTTAGCTACTGATAAACTTTTAATTTTTGATTTTGCAGGTGAACACATGGTCTTAGGAGATTCTTCTCAAGGTGGAGCTTCTTCAGAACAGGAGGTTTCATCTGATCAGGTCTCGGTTGATCGATTGGTTCAAGCTACAGAGACTGCAGATCAAGGTGGTAGTCAACAGGACTCGGGTAGTTATCAGCTGGCTAGAGACAGAGTCAGGAGACAGATTGTTCCTCCTGTCAGATTCCGGGACTACGATGTGGGCACAGAAGAGGATGAGATGGAAGCCCACATGTGTTTCTTGTCTGAAGATGGAGGTCTCACTGAGCCAGAAATTTTTGCTTAAGCGCTGAGAGATCCAGTCAATGGCAAGTGGATGGAAGCAGCTACAGAGGAAATCAGTTCTCAGTACAAAAATAACACCTGAGATCTGATAGACAGGCAAAAAGACTGTAAGCCGATAAGTTGCAAGTGGATCTTTAAGCGTAAAGCAGGAATTTCAGATTCTGATCCTCCAAGATTTAAAGCCAGGTTGGTGGCCAAAGTTTTTTCACAGAAAGAAGGAGTGGATTACCAGGAGATCTTTGCTCCAGTTGTCAAACACGTCTCTATTCGGTATATGCTAGCAGCTTTTAATCATTACAACATGGAGCTGCATCAGTTGGACGTGAAGACGGCTTTTCTACACGGATATTTAGATGAGTACATCATCATGGAGCAACCAGAAGGGTTTGTTAGCAAGAAATACCCGGAGAAAGTTTGCTTACTGAAAAAATCACTATATCGGTTGAAGCAGGCACCTAGATAGTGGAACAAGAGGTTTGATGAATTCATGACTCAAATTGGATTCAACCGGAGTGACTATGACAGTTGTGTGTACTACAAGAAGGTTAAAGGTGGAGCTTACATCTACTTGCTTCTTTATGTCGATGATATGCTAATAGCTTCGACAGATAAAGACTTGATCCAGAGCTTGAAGTATTTGCTGAGTCTGGAGTATGAAATGAAGGATCTTGGAGAAGCTAAGAAGATCCTAGGCATGGAGATTGTTCGTGACAGATCAACGAACAGGTTGAAGATTTCCCAGGAAAGTTACTTGAGGAAGATTCTTGGGAAGTTTAGGATGGATCAAGCGAAGTCTGTTGCTACGCCTCTTGGTGCTCACTTCAAGCTAAAGGCAGCATCTGATGAGGAGTTAAGACGACAGGCAGATTACATGCGGAAGATTCCTTATCAAAGTGCAGTAGGGAGTCTTATGTACGGGATGATAGGTACCAGACCTGATTTGGCTCATCCAGTGGGTCTGATCAGTAGGTTTATGAGTCGACCTATCAAAGTTCATTGGCTAGCAGTTAAGTGGATCTTCAGGTATTTGAGGGAATCTGTTGGTTTAGGTTTGAGCTTCAGGAAGCAGGGAGAATTTGTTATCATTGGTTACTGTGATTCGGACTATGCGTCAGATGCTACTCGGAGGAGGTCTACTTCAGGTATGGTTTTTACTGCAGGAGGAAATCCGATCAGTTGGAGATCGACTCTTTAGAAAGTGGTGGCTCAGTCTTCTACCGAGGCTGAATAAATTGCATTGTCTGAAGCTATTAAGGAAGCATTTTGGCTCAAAGGTTTAGCAGAAGAGCTTGGGTTTCCGCAGGATACGGTAGAGGTTCATTGCGATTCTCAGAGTGCGATTGCATTGTCTAAAAATGCAGTGTTTCATAAAAGAACGAAACACATTGCTGTAAAGTATCACTTCATGAGAGATCTTATCAGCAAGGGTATTATTACTGTGGTGAAGATTCCTACAGAGAGCAATCCTGCAGATATTTTCACTAAGGTACTTCCGGTTTGGAAGTTTCAGGAAGCATTGGGAATGCTTCGGGTTTCGAGGAACTAAGAAGTCCGGTGAGGACGTTAAGCAGGTGTCCGGGTTTGGATACGAGGATTCACCAGGTAAAAGATATATTTGACTAAGGTGGAGATTTGAAGGTTGTAGTCTAAAGATCATAAGGTTAATGTGGAATTAACCAAGTGTTGGAAACACTTTGGGTGTGTCAGAAGGTTTCTGGAAGCTGGTTAAGCTGTGAACCGGTTGGTTCAATTGAGTCTGGTTTAGACTTGATCGTCCGCTATAGAGGCGACACGCTAAGCTCTCTCATTGGTCACACGTTTGCACGTGTGAGGGTTTGTTAGATGACTCTTAAGTGTCTAAGCTCATCTTCTTCATCTTTATCGTTTTTCAATTTTTGTAGAGTGAGAGAGAGAAATAAGAGAGAGAGGGAGAGATCTGAGTGATTGTAACTGTCGATGTTTAAGCTCGAGTTTGAGCTGAGTATAGTGAATTCCGGTGAACCGACGCCGGCTGAGACATAGGGCTTCACATCGAAGCCTGAATTCGTTAAATCTCCTGTGTCGATTCATTTCTTTCTTTGTTCGTTCTTTGTGTTCGTTTCGATTCGTATTTGTTCTAATCTCAAGTTCTTAGATTAGGTTTCACAATAAAGAAGAATTAGTTTGAGATAGAAACTGTTAAAAGAAACAAGGAAAACGTTTAGTAGATGCATGACTAACCTCTGTGGATGGATCAAACATGTTTTTAAGCAGAAGACATTCGCTGGGGATATTTACAGTTGGATCACATATAGAGACAATTGCCGTTGAATCAACAACAACTCGCGACTACTCAACCGTACCATGTGTTGCTGTACCAAGGTCATGTCCCATCTCAAAAGCCAAGCACAAGTTATGATGAAAAGCTAGTCTAGATAATCTCCACACCAACTCGGAACAAAGATGTTCTGTCTTGTCCAAAAGCTTTAAACATAAACTCTGTTAGAATGAAAAGTGAATTACAAAACCAAAACCTTTGTTGTGTATGATAGTAGAAAACCTCTCTCTAGAACTCCCCAACCCCGTCCTAACCAGATAAGAACCTCTCCCTAGCTTGGATGGATATGTTTTCACAAACAAAACCTAACCTTAATTTATAATAAAACGTAAAGTAAAAGATAAAGAAATAATATAACGTAAAGTAAAACACTCTAGGATAAGGAAATAAGAAAATGGTTTTCCTAAATCAGAAAATAGAAAAGTACTGTATTTGTTTCCAAGAGCTAGTTTAAATACTTCAGGTTAAGAATTTACATAATATATTTGTCATATGACTTAAAAATTTACGATTAGATAAGAAGAATAAAGAATTTTTATAAATTCAGATAATTAAAAAAGCTTAATAATATATAAGACCCGTTCGACAAAGATGGGCAACTTGCTTTTTGATTGCTAAGCCAACTAGAAAGTCGAAACATTCTTATGAAATCTAAAAACATGTTCGCATAATACAAATACTGGATTTAAACTTCTAAAAAGGTGTCAAAGTTACCGTCACACATAATACTACCGAGAATCCGAGACTTAAAAATACAAGAAGCGGGTAAAAAAGACATAAACATAAATTGGACATAAGATTGGATTTGTAATAACCCTTAAGGACAGCAAACTTCACCACCGCAGATTGTTATCTTCATTTATGCTTTAAACCATATTAAAAACTTTGTCTCGGCACCATTTAATCGACCTTACTCTCGGGAAATTTGGCCTCGTAAGCCTCTGTAGTCTGTTAAAACAAAGGAGATAGAAAGAAGCAAGATTCGTAAGTAGATGATGAAAACGAAAACAGTTTGAAGAAAGTGAGACAAAGACAAGTCATGGCTTTTTTTTTCTTAAGATACCATGTAAGAGGCAGTAATCATCTTTCCGGCAAACCATCTCCCATGGAGAGCATGTTGTGCACCCATGGCCGCTTCCACATTCTCAAATCTCAGGTAGACAAAACCAATGCTGTACCTGTTTTAGCAACAGAGTTTCAAAGTCAGAGATCAGTCTACTCTTTTTCAGAGTGAGAAAAGTTACAATATCCTAAAAAGCTCACTAACTTGTCAACATAGATATGATTCAGTTCTCCGAATTTGGAGCATTCGTCTTTAACATCTTCTTTGATATCATCGTCAAAATGAGGTTCAGTCTGCCAAACAGATACAAGTGTAAACAAGATTTAACTTGAGGTATGAATTGTTAAGTCAAACAAAAATATTAAGCAGATCACTAACCTCTGTGGATGGATCAAACATGTTTTTAAGTAGCAGACATTCGCTGGGGACACCAACTGGGTCGATCGCAGCTGGTATATTTACACCGGGAATAATGCCGGCCCCTACTAGTCCAGCAACAGCAGGAAAAGACCCTTGTACAACAGCAGGATTTGTCAGTGGAGATATTGTAGAAACTCCACCGTGAATAGATGCAGCTGTAGTAAGGCCAGTGCTGCAGAGAAGGTTGGAGATTTAGTGGAATATAAATGAATGACACAAACTACAAAAACCGAGAAACAGGAAATAGGGAAACCTTGATGCAGTTCCACTACGATCGAGCTTTTGCATGAGAAGCGCCCGAGATTGTGCATTCAGAGACTAAAGAAAAAGCAACCAGGTAAGACTACAAGAACAAATGCATTTACTGACAGTGTTGGAAAGATAACTCCAATATCTTTTACTCCACCATGGATCTTACACATAGTAGCTATTTATTTACTTTTATAGAGAACCAGATCAAGTACTAAAATTATCAATTAACACCCTTTTGTTAAAGTTGATTAAACTCATGCTCACATTTTATCAATACCAAATCCTACACGCAGCAACTATATCTATTATGTGGAACAGGCAACTTGAGTTCTCCCAAAAGATCCATGAAATATATCCACTTGTGGAGGTTATGCTACCGAGATTAAGACAACTACTAACCAGGCCTCCTCCATCGTCATCATCCAAATCACCAGTGGCTTGCGTCTGTCCAGCATCTGGAACTTCAGTTTGATCAGTTACAGCTGACACCTAATGAAACATCAAACTACATTATCAACAGATATAATATGCATGTGATGTTAGATGCATGTTTAGAGCCTTTGAGAGAGATTTAAGATGGATTACTGCTCATTGTCAGCCAAAATAATTCACATACGGGTGTCACACTACTCATAGAATTGGCCTTCATACAATTATATAATGAACCATCACTAAGCACAAAGAACACGAATTTCTGTTCAGGAATTATATCATGTATTTACCACAGAAAGGATCCG
>NC_025685.1:15432875-15441972 GCF_000633955.1 Camelina sativa | reverse complement strand
TAATCAAGACTGACATTGACTCTACCTACCTGAACAAAACCAAATCCTTTGCAGAGGCCAGTTTCATCACGAGGTACTTGCACCAGCTCCACACTCCCAAATGGTTCAAAAACCTAGGAATGCCAAAAAGAAAGCATTATGAACGCAAACTATGATCAGAAAATGAGCAATTACAAAAGAGGTCTATGATCCTCACAGCTCAATAGGCATATGATTTGTACATTATAGGAATAACTCTGTTCTTACGGTTTTCTGACATTCATACAAATAACACTTCCTCTATATTAAACATAGAGCAGCTGCCAGGAAAAGTAAGAGTTTACCTTTCGCAGATCATCTTCTGACATGTTAATGTGGAGGTTACCAACATAAAGACGTCTAGCTCCCCCAGAGTAGGGGCCCAACATCCCCCCTGCTCCAGCAGCAGCAGTTGTTGACTGAACAAGATTCTTCTCAGCTTCAGAAGGTTTTACCATAACAGGCTGACCAAGGAGAGGTTGTCCAGATAGAGCAATAGCCATAGGGACAGACATTGTATCATAAAATTCCACATACCTGCAAGCAGGATCAACTCAGAATCCAGCAAACAGTACTAAAACAAGATACATCATAGCATTTTCACAATTTATGTGCTCAGAAGTTATTTACAGCTGAAGAATTCTTAAGCATAAAAAGAACTTGTTATAGCCAGTAGCCACATAAGTTTCAGAGAGTTAAAGAGTTCCAAACTCACCCGATTCCCCTCGAACGCCTGGAAATTCGATCCATAATTATCCGTACATCCCGTACCTAAAACCATATTACGGAGACAATGTGTTTAAATCTATTCAATAGAACCAACCAGAACAACATTTATATGGCGACATTAAACCGCAGAGTAGTGGACAAACCTTTCCAGCTCTGGAAAAGAACTCATAAACATCCCTTTCAGTTGCCCTCAAAGCAATCTGTTGTACACAGAAGATATCAATTATTGATCAAGTTATAAATTCTTAAAGGAAAATAGATATAACAACAGGCATACCTGATAGGCAAAAACTGTTCTCTGGTCTCTTTCAGGATCAGCCTCAGGCTCTACCTTATCCTCCTTTTTGCGTCTGCATAATAAAAAACATGTAAGCTTGTTTAATTTAATATCAGAAACGATTTCATCCATATTTTACAAGATGTCACAACATCTTTTGAATATGCCAGTGAAAACATATCAGAAGCCATCTTCTGGTATTTTGCAATATGTTAATATTATGACAATTCAAAACAGATAAACTTTTCTCCGATAGGCGTACACATGTGAAGCACGAGATGGGCCTGCAGGGAACTATGTGAAGTCAACAACGGATGAACAATAAGCTCATAAATTAAAACTTAGATCTTCTTTCATTTTAAATTTAGCACGGGACCAACCTGAAGTCTAACCAAAAACATTTTACCTTCTATTACAATGATAATCTTAAACGGAACGAGCCCCATCAAGTTGTACAGAAGTCAATACCAATGGACCTAATAGCATTAGTATGAACCTGTTAACACTTATAGCTCACATCAAAGTTTTTGTAGCATTACCCAAAAAGTATAAGAGACTTGATTTCCTTATTCAGTTGTCAAATCAAGAAGATGGGAAGCACTAGGAGCCCACATCCTCAATTTTGGTCACAACATCCCAATACTAAGCTAAAATTACCATGACGAACTCTACGGTAAGAAGGTTGAATGGCAAAGCAGCAACTAAACACAGTACATAAATTTAAGAATCAGACTCTAAAATGCGAACTAGCTGGCAAAAAGTGGAGTCTAAAGACGATCACCGACTCGGATGTGTGCCTCTCAGTGAGTATGAACCAGTTATAGCAGAAAGGTAAACTGAATAAATGCAGTTAGCATTTACGAGAACAAGATCCAAATAAAGAAAAGAGATGGATGGAGCACCTGCGATCTCTATCCCGGTCCTTGGTCTCTCTTTCCTTAGGTTCTACTTCCTGGCTCTTCTCTCTTTCCTGACTCCGACGTCTCTCAGATCGACTTCTACTCCGCCGTGAACGATCTCTCTCCCTATCTTTCTCATGGTCACGCCCTTTACTGTCACGATCCCTGTCTTTGTCCCTCTCTCTCTCTTTCCCGTTTCTTTCTTCTTTATCTCTACTACACTTTTCGTGATCTCTATCCCTATCCTTGTCCCTGTGCTCCCGGCTACTTCTATGCCTATCCCTCTCTCTGTCTCTAGAACGTGAACGGTGGCGAGATCTTGACCGCTTAGAACGCCGACCATCCTCATCCTCATCCCTCTTCTCATCACTCCTGTGCCTCGAGCTTCTACTCCGCTCTTTCACTTCAGATTTGGCTTTCCCATCATCACCACCATTCCCAACTTCATTCTCCAGGAGGGGATTCTCAACAGTCTTCTCTAGGTACTCATACTCATCAAAGTCCATCCTCGAACTAGTCAAAATAACTTCAACACCAGATCACTCTCACCCACAATGCCTTAAACCTACAAAAAAAAAAAGAGGAGAATCAGCACAACCTCAAGACATCACTCCCAAAGGAAAAATTACTGAAACGGCAAGTGTCTAAATCGATTCCAAAACCTAATTCATATCTCTACAACTAGGTTTCTCATATCGATACTGTTGCGAGAAGATGGAGAATCAGGATACGATGGATTCTAGGGTTGAAATTGAAAAGAAAAATTGGTAAATCAGTTTACCTTAACTCCTCTGGTAACGAAACTCGAAGACGCAAAGAGAAACGGCGAGGTGTGGGAAACTCGAAGCTGCTCTCAATCTGGAATCTCCCGCTCGCTATCTAGGGCAAAAAGCTCTCTGAAGAAGACGAAGCTTGTGAGGTGGTCGCTAACTCTCTCTACAGTTTTACTTACCAACTTGGCAGATTCAGTCTAAAACCCTCTTTATGGGTCTAAGGCCCAAATCCATTTTATTTTACTTATATTGTTTTTTTAAAATAAATACACTATTTTATGTTTCTCTTGTCTTTGTTCGAGTGTGTGTCCTTTGTTCGAGTAACTAAAGACCCGATTTATGTAGATCATTGATGTTCTTGTTTCTGTTTATTGCAGCCCCACATTTCATTCTCTATATTTGGTTCTCTCAATTTGATACTTGATTAACAATTGCATAAAGTGTTAATGAATATAAAACATGAAGTGACTAATCAATGCAACGGGTAGATTTTGGTCAAACAAAATAAAAAAACTTTTATAGATTTGTCTTTTCTTGATAGTGATAATAGATATAAGATATGAATCGATTAATCAATTTTATAAAGGATATAGATATGTAAATGTTATAATAGTAAATATTAAATCCTTATTCACTCTTGTATTGTGTATATAATGTAATCTTCTCATCTAATAGAATCATTAAGCATTCCATCTTACATGGTAACTCTTTTCTCTTCTCCATTGGCCATGTCGACTACCTCCAGTGAAACCATTGCTGTTAACGACTCTCAAAACCTGCTTCACGTGAATATGATGAATGTGACGAAGCTCACTAACACCAACTTTTTGATGTGGGGTCGTTAGGTTTGTGCTCTCCTTGATGGTTACGATCTCACAGGCTACATTGATGGTTCTGTTGACGTACCTCCTCCTACCACCACTATTGTTGGTATTGCCACTGCCAATCCAGAGTACAAGATCTGGAAACGTCAAGACCGCCTCATCTACAACGCCTTACTTGGCGTGCTATCTTTGTTTCTGTCCAGCCCCTCCTCTCCAACACAACCAACTCGGCTAATATTTGGTCCACTCTTTCTTCGATCTATGCGACTCCCAGCCGCTCCCATATCCAGCAAGTGAAGCAACAAATTGGCTTTCAGAGTAAAGGTGATAAATCTATTGAAGAATATTTTTAAGGACTTACTACTCGTTTTGATAAGCTAGCTCATCTTGGGAAGCCTATAGAGCATGGTGACAAAGTGGAACACATTATGAAGGGTTTTTCTGATGATTACAAGCATATTGTTGATCAACTAGATGGACATGAAACCTCACCCTCCCTTCCAGAAGTTCTTGAAAAGCTGCTCAACCAAGAAATGAAGCTGAAAACTATGCTTGTTTCTTCCTCGTCACTGTCGATTACGACCAATGATGCTTATACTTGTGGTCCAAACAATCTTGGTTCGTTTAGACCCAACCAACGTCATAATCAGACTTGGCAACAACAACAACAGTTTCAGTCTTGTTCACAAAACACAACACCACACAAATATCAAGGACGATAACCCCTCGTTGTTCCTCTTTGACATCAGCCACTCGTTGCAGCTCATCCGCGACAGCCCCAGCCTACGATCCTTCATGCTCCAACGCCGCAGCCGTCGTCTGGATCTTCATTGCCATCGTCACTGCCACATAATAATCATGTTGACAAAGACTGTGAAGATAATATAGGTTGTTGGGCCGAAATGAATCTACAAGCCCATTAAGAGCTACACTTACTCAACCGAGCCCAATTACCACCGACCCAAGTCCACAAACGACCTCACCATCGTTTTCTTCTCCTCTTACCTCACCATTAACAGACCGTGACCCGTTCATGTTTCACAGTCGTCATCACGACCATATCTCCAAACACCACCACAACAAAACCCTCCATCGCAACCCCTACCATCAAATTCGCCGGCTAATCACCATCATGCAAATTCGTCGAAAAAACAATATTGTCAAACCCAAACTAATCTCAGCCTCTCAGTTACCACAACCAAAACAACTATTCCCACCACTATAACCCAGGCTATGCGAGATGACAAGTGGAGAAACGTTATGGGAGATGAGATGAATTCTCAATTACGAGCTCATACATTTTACTTGGCTCCGCCAAAACCGGATCACAATGTTATACCGACAAAATGGATTTATACTCTAAAGTACTTACCTAATGGCTTGCTTGACAGGTATAAAGCTCGATTGGTAGCGTGAGGGTTCAATCAACAATATGGTCTTCACAATTCTGAAATATTCATCCTGGTGGTTAAGTCAGTGACTATTTGCACGGTTCTCCAATTAAAGGTCATTCACTCTTGGCGCATTAAACAACTTGATGTCAATAACACGTTTTTACATGGCACACTAAAGGATGAAGCGTATGTGTCTCAGCCTCCTGGTTTTATCGACAAGGACTGTCCCCATTATGTTTTCCGCTTGTACAAAGAGTTGTATGGCCTGAAACAGGCTCCTCGCGCATGGTATCAAGAATCAAAAATGTATCTCTTACGTATGGGTTTTTGCAATTCACTAGCGGATACATCTGTGTTTGTTTAGCATTGTGGTACTGATGTTTTCTACACTCTCGTTTACGTTGATGACATTATTGTCACAGGAAGCAACAACACCCTCTTTAAGAGATTGGGGCAGCTCGACGACAGTGATCGACCGTGACTCGGTCGAGTGCATGTCCGAGTGGGGGGGTCGAGCTGGACCGCGAATGCCAAAATCTTGTCCTTGTTGCTGGGCAAACTGCTGGTAGAGTGCTGGATGCATGAAGTATTGTGGTGGGATGGGAGGGTAACTTGGATAGCCTGGATAAGCAACTGGAGGTGGGAAGCCATAGGGTGATCTGGGCTGGAACTCGGCCGAGTGCATTGGAGGTGCTCGGTCGAGTGGTTGCTCGAGTGACACGGTCGAGTGCCTTGAAGATTGTTGTTCTCGGGTACTTGAGCTCCTCTTCCTCTGATTTGGCTCATACATTGAAGCCCTAGCTGGTACCAAGGGGTTTGCAAGTCTTGAAAGTGCTTTAGTTGAACTACTTCTCCTCAAAGGGCTTGATGGTGTAGGTGAAGAATTCCCACTCTTCAACTCAGTAATCTCCTTCTTTAAGCCCTTGATTGACTTAGCCATGTTAGTCACCTTCTTCTTCAGCTTATCAAACCTCTTCCCATGCCACTTATTCCATTTTTGCAAAAGAGTCAACCTCTTGGTATTCTCCCTTACTCCTCTACTATCCCTTGGAGTGGGCTCATAGTCTTCAAAATAGAACTGCTCCTCCCCATCAGCCACTTGTGCATTCCCAGATTCCTCCACTCTAGGTTGGACTACTCCATCAAACCAGTGCTCCTCAGCTGGCCAAAAGTCAATGTTGGCTCCTTCTTGAATGGTGGTGAGCTCTTGGTTAGGCAAGATGAGTTGTTTTTTCCCAAGTGTTGGAAGCTCAAAGTTGAATATGTGATTCCCTTGATGCATCTCCTTGGCTAGGATGAGAGTAGATGTGAGGTAGCTTGAATCAATCCATCTTGGTGAGACCCTTTCTCCTCTAAGTGGAACCTTAGCAGCTTGTAGGATTGGAGTAATGATGCCTCCAATGGTTAGTGCTCCTCTTGATCCTTTATTCTCCAGCTTGCCTACCCAACTTCTCAACTGAATCATGTGGTCAATGAGTACCATTGCTAGGTCAGTCTCCACAGTGCTCCCAAGAATGATGGTACCATTTCTTGCTTGAAAGATGATTCCATTGAGAGCCAAATCAATCATCTTTAGCTCCCCCTCATTAATGTTCCCAGTTTCCTTCCTAGCAAAGAAGGTGTTGGCAAGAGCTTTGTGGAAGTACCTTAGGACTGGGCTCCTTATCCTTGAACTCTTGGAATTGGAGGATGAGTAGTATTTGTTGTCCCCAATGGTTTCCCACACAGCATAGAGCTCTTCTCTTGGAATCATCAAACTCCTATTGCTCCCAACCTCAAAACCAAACACATTGGCTATCTTCTTCATTGAAAGTTCATACCTTTTCCCTTTGATTGTGAAAGCAATGTGACCAGCTCCAAACTCAGCATCCTTCCTTGCATATGTATGCAGCTTGACTGTGGCTAGAAACTCACAACTCTCTTCTTTGTAGCCCTCCATGCAAAGCCCCATAAACTTGGTTAGGTTGCTCTTCTCAAAAAGATACTCCACATCTTCACCAATGGCTAGCTTCTCCATGGTTTCCTTGTGTGGATATCTAGTCCCTAAGAACTCCATTCTCATGAAAGCATCATAGAGTTGCCTCTTTGACAACCCACAGAACTCAGCTTCTCCATCATCCTCTATCTCTTCTTTTTCACTTTCTTCCTCACTCTCATTCTCACTCTCCTCTTGTTCAACCTCAACTGTTGGCCTCTTCCCTTCGGCTTTGTGTCTCCTCATGAACTCATTGAGAGTTGGCTCCCTTTCCTCCTCACTTTCAGTCCTCTCAGGATCTTCCTCAACTGACTCTCTCCTTGGACACGGCATCTGGCTCGACCGGCTGCTCAAACCGCCACTCGGTCGAGTGCATGACCGAGTGGGGCGTCGAGTGGCTCTTCCAGATTCTCCTCTTGATTCAAGGCTAGCATCATGACGTTCCATGGAGTTTGCAGCGGTTTGTTGAGACTTCCTAGTGATCCTTGAAGACATTTTTCAAAAAGAACTGAAGGGAATAGACTCAAAGCTCAAAGTTAATAGGTTAGTGACCCAAAAACTTGAAAGAACTAAGCTTGAGCAAAAGATAAGCTATGAGAGAGACTTTAAAACTTGAATTTAATTGTTTTGAGCAAATGAGAGAATGTGAGAGGTATAATCTCGTGCAAGGTCTATATAAAGAAGCTAAGGGGACAAAGAGACAAGGGTGGAGCGTCCATACCATTCAAATTTGAAATGGGAATCTTTGACCTGCTTTTTGCTGCCACTCGACCCCACACTCGACTGTACACGGTCGAGCACCTTGACCAAATTTTGAAATTTCAAAATTTTTCTTCTTGTTCTTCCCTCCACTTGATCGTTCTAGCGATTTGAAGATCAAATGAGCCTTAATTCCTTTCTAGCTCGGTCGAGTACCTCTCGTGGGCAGGTCGAGTGGGCCTGCGAGTCTCCTTCTCCAAGTCTAAATCTTTCCTTACCCAACTACATTTTCACCTAAAGGCCTGTCCAACACAAACATAAAAGAAAACACATCAAAACTACAAGGAAAATAAACCATATTTACAAAGGATACCTTAGGGACTTCCTCCCTAGTGAGCTTGTTTAAAGTCACTAAGCTTGACTTTGGTTTCCTTCTTAGACTTGATCTAGATACCAAGGAGGTGATGAAATCCTCCTTGGAACCTCTTGTTCATTGTGAAGTTGATCCTTGATCACCTCACCCTTAACACACAAACCATATTTCTTCTTGATTTTGAGCCTTGGTCTTGCTTTCCTCAAAGACCTCTTGTTCAGCTTAACTTGGAGATCCTCAACCATACTAGTCAACTCTTGAACTGTCCTCTTAAGATTTTCCACAGAATCTTCTTGAAGTGAGAGCTCAGCCTTTGGAGTTGCCTTATCACTTAAACTTCCTTGACCACCTTTGTCCTTGATAGTAAAAGGCTGATCATCAATGGTAGGAAGGTTGGTTGGGTTATAGATGTTGAACTTCATAACTACATCTTCAGCAATGTTCAAAGTCACAAGACCTTCCTTGACATCAATGACTGCTCCAACGGTGGCTAAGAATGGCCTCCCAAGAATGATTGGATCTTCAGGTTCCTTGTCCATCTCCAACACCACAAAATCTGTATGAACCCTTGCCTTCCCTATCTTGATTGGGACATTCTCCAACCTTCCAATTACTTCTCTGTTTGACCCATCAGCTAGGCATACATGGAGGTTGGTGGATTTGAAATCAGTTCTCCCTAGCTTTTGTGCTATGGAGTATGGCATCACACTTGTTGAAGCTCCCAAATCACAAAGGCATTGGTTGTAGTGGAGGTAACTGATTGTGCAAGGCAGATAGAATGGCCCTGGATCCTTAAGCTTAATTGGGATGATCACTCCGCCAAGGTCCTCAAGATCCTTCTCATCTTGAGCTTGAGCCTTCTTCTTTGACAAATCAAGCAGAAAATCTCTATAGAGAGGATATGGTTCATACTTTTCCAAGGCAGGTCCTCTCTCCTCTTCTTGGTAAGCAATGATGACCTCTTGTATGGCCAACACTTCCTCTTGTTTCTCAACCATAGCTTCTTCCTTCAAAACCCTTTCTTCCTCTTGTTGCTTAGCCAACATTTCTTTTTTCTCAATGATCTCCCTTAGTTCCTTAATCCTCTGTGCTTTGAAACGCCCTGGGAATGGTAGTGGAGGCTTGTAAGCAGGAGG
>NC_025685.1:15431010-15432168 GCF_000633955.1 Camelina sativa | reverse complement strand
TTCCCCTTGTTGTAAAGCTAACTCCTTCTCTTGTTGCAAAGCCAACTGTTCCCTTTTCTCAATAATTTCTCTGAGTTCTTTCAGCTTTTGTGCTTTGAAACGTCCTGGGAATGGTAGTGGAGGCTTGTAAGCAGGAGGAATGTACTTAACAGGTTTGACAGCTTCGGAGTCTCCAGCTCGACCGACCACTCGAGCATGCACCCGGTCGAGTGGCTGCTCGAGTTCCTGGTCGAGTGCAATGTCGACCTCCTTTTGCTTTGCACAAATGTCACTTGGGGCTTCAGTAACTGATGAATTCCCCAAACTTGGACTTCACTGTCCTCAGTGACAACTGCCCCATTGAGATGAATGGCCTTAGCAGTGCATTCCCTTGGGTGTTGAAGTTGGTTTGGTGTAGGAGAGGAAGTAGAAGCCATGCAACTCTCCATGTTCGTGATTGTAGAGCTCAGTCTCTCCAACTGGTTATTCAGTCCAGTAGAATAAGAATTCAACGTTTGGTGCAGCTCAGCAAACTGCCTTGCTTCCTCAATCTGCTTAGTGGCTTGCCCAAGCAACAGTTGTTGCATCATAGCTCTTAAGTCAGGTTCTTGAGCTTGTGAGGTCTGGAACCATGGAGAGGGATACAATTCAGTCTGGTAGACTGGTTGATGTTGCATGGGTATGTAATTGAACATACTGTTGTGGTACATCATTACTGACTCGAACAGGTACTCGGTCGAGCGCAGGCTCGAGTGGGTGGTCGAGTCGACTGGGAAGTAATGGCTATTTGGATCCGGCTTCTGGTTCGATCAAGTGCTCGATCACAGCCCGGTCGAGTGGTGGTCGAGTGGGTGGTCGAGTGGGTACCTGAAACTCAAGACATCCAAGCAAAGGAAGATTCGAGTTCAGTAACTTCACAAGTGTTTAAACGAACTTAATCTTAGACTAATAATGATCCTAAATGTCACAAAACAAACTCAAATGGGCAACAACGCCAAATTGAAACTTGCTATTTTTGTAGGTGGTGGATGATGTATGGAATGGTGACTTATGAATGAATGGATGTCAGGGTGTTTCAATTCCCCTTATGCAATTGTAGTATAAGAGGTGTCAATCCAATCTGAGTGTTTGTGAACAATCAAGATGTGCATATGAGTCTAAGTCAAGCCAGATGTAAAG
>NC_025685.1:15397053-15429492 GCF_000633955.1 Camelina sativa | reverse complement strand
TTTATGCATGAAAAGATGCAAATGCAATGCAACTATACTCTAATGCATGATTAGTCCTAAAGCTACACAATAATGGCCTAAATGGATAGCAAAAGATGCAAAAGTTGTGAATAAACTAAGGGAAAACAAGGTAAAATATATGAACATCAGTCACCTTACCAGCTGCCCCAGTCGTTTACTACGATAATATTGGCGCAACTTACCTTTGCGCTAATCCGGTCTTTCATTCTCGGATGAAGCATATAGCCATTGACTATCACTTTATCAGAGAGCGAGTACAGTCAGGTGCCTTGCGCATGTCTCATGTCTCAACACATAATATGTTAGCCGATGCACTTACCAAACCACTACCAAGACCTCCCTTCATCGAACTATTCAACAAGATTGGGGTAACTCCAGCCCCTCCATCTTGAGGGGTGTATAGTAGATATAGATATGTAAAGGTTATAATAATAAATATTAAATCCCTAATTACTGTATTGTATATATATACTGTATAATGTAATATTCTCATCTAATAGAATCATTAAGTCTTTCATTTTACAAATATAACAATTAGAACTTGGTTAAATAAATTCAAAAGCTTATACTTATTTGTTTTTCTGATAAAGTGATAATAGATATAAGATATGAAATGATAATCACATGTGGCAGTTAGATATAGGTCAAATAAATCTAATGGCTCACACTAATAGAGCTATGAGGTAAATTTGATGATAATAGTGATGTTGGTAGAGTTGTTTTATTAGTAGTGACAAAATGAACTATAACAGATTTAGGTCAAATAAGTTCTCATCTATTTGAAACAAAGATTTTCCGCTGATGAGGAAAAGAGGAAGAAGAAATAGCAAAAAAGGAGGCAGGTTCGAGTTGGGTTTTTGTGAGGCTAATCGCTGTCGAACAAGAGAGACTTAGATCCCGAGTAACACGTCTTTGTAATTATCAAAAATCCTCAAAAACTGATACGTCATGCTTGAGCATTAGTGGTTGGATTGATAATCCAATGGTTGGTTGTTTGATTTTTTAAGTATTTACGATGATATTTTTGTATTAGAAATTCCTTTAAATACCACTAAAAAAGTTAAAAAAAAAAAATACCACATTTTATTTATTTTTTTCTAAACATACCACAAAAGTTTTTTTTCCAAAATTACCACTAAACACAAAAAATTGAGTTTTAAGGATGTAGAATTTTTTTTTAGGTTTGGGTTGACACATTTAGTTTTAGCGTATAGTTTTTAGGGGTAGGGTTTAATATTTAGAATTTAGGAATTGGTTTTTAGTATTAGAACTTTTAGTTCTGACAAGCTTAATCGAGGCTAAAGCCGATGACTTTAGCTTGTGTAAGCTTAACCCAAGGATCTTTTAACTCAACTAAGTGTCTGAAACTAAAGAACTCTTTGTCGGACATAAACCAAGACTCTATCGGAACCAAAAGAAACAGAACAAAAACAGAGCACACCAACGATTGTTTACCCAGTTCACTTCCGTTAACGAGGAAGCTACGTCTCACCCGGAATCCACTAATCACAGAATTTACTACAAAGAGATCTCTCACCCACTGAACCCTTACAAGCTCACTCGATTCAATCTCTCTATTCTCTCTCTGTTTTCCCCAAGAACATAAGCCACAAGTTTACTCTTTTTTTATGTTCTCTCTTCTCTACCTTATCTCTCTCTCATACATACACTTGCTTAAATAGATGCTTGCTCAATAACCCTAGTTCCCCTTCTAGCCGCTTCTACGAGTTATCTCTTCCTTGGCGTTATTGTAGTGACATCACTTGGTCTCTTTGCAGGGGGCAAATAAGACGAATTCCTCTTTTGCTTTTGCTTTTGCTTTTACAGGCTCGGCGGCAAAATCAGGTTGTTGCAGCTTGTGGTCCTGAACGTGAGTCATCACTTGAGCTGGCACTACTTGTTCTCCAAGCTTCTTTTGAATTTTGTCTCATTCTTGGTTCACTAATTCCTAACAAAACTCCACCTAGTGAATCAAGAACAACAATAAGAAAACATGTTAATTGTACTTTAACTTTAATGAGAGAGAGAGTCTGATACGATTAGTCCTTGGATTCCATCCCGGTTCCTGAGTAGGATTACCCAGTTTACACTCGTAGCAAGTTCAAGGCTGCTTAAAACTTGCTAATGGGGAAGACCTTGGTGAAGATATCTGCAGGATTTACATCCGTAGATATCTTTGTCACCTCCACAACTCCATCTGCTATGCAATCTCTGATCTTGTGGACCTTTATATCAATGTGCTTTGTTCTTTCATGGTGCACATTGTTCTTTGAAAGAGCTATGGCACCTTGTGAATCACAGAAAATCTCCACTGCTTTCTGATTATAGCCAAAGTCCTTCAATAAACCTTTAAGCCATAATGCCTCTCTTACTGTTTCACTGAGAGACATGTACTCGGCTTCAGTGGAGGACATAGCCACCACTTTCTGTAAATGCGACCTCCAACTGATTGTATTTCCACCAAGGGTGAACACCATGCCACCAGTAGACCTCCTTCTATCAACGTCTCCNTTCACTTCCGTTAACGAGGAAGCTACGTCTCACCCGGAATCCACTAATCACAGAATTTACTACAAAGAGATCTCTCACCCACTGAACCCTTACAAGCTCACTCGATTCAATCTCTCTATTCTCTCTCTGTTTTCCCCAAGAACATAAGCCACAAGTTTACTCTTTTTTTATGTTCTCTCTTCTCTACCTTATCTCTCTCTCATACATACACTTGCTTAAATAGATGCTTGCTCAATAACCCTAGTTCCCCTTCTAGCCGCTTCTACGAGTTATCTCTTCCTTGGCGTTATTGTAGTGACATCACTTGGTCTCTTTGCAGGGGGCAAATAAGACGAATTCCTCTTTTGCTTTTGCTTTTGCTTTTACAGGCTCGGCGGCAAAATCGGATTGTTGCAGCTTGTGGTCCTGAACGTGAGTCATCACTTGAGCTGGCACTACTTGTTCTCCAAGCTTCTTTTGAATTTTGTCTCATTCTTGGTTCACTAATTCCTAACAAAACTCCACCTAGTGAATCAAGAACAACAATAAGAAAACATGTTAATTGTACTTTAACTTTAATGAGAGAGAGAGTCTGATACGATTAGTCCTTGGATTCCATCCCGGTTCCTGAGTAGGATTACCCAGTTTACACTCGTAGCAAGTTCAAGGCTGCTTAAAACTTGCTAATGGGGAAGACCTTGGTGAAGATATCTGCAGGATTTACATCCGTAGATATCTTTGTCACCTCCACAACTCCATCTGCTATGCAATCTCTGATCTTGTGGACCTTTATATCAATGTGCTTTGTTCTTTCATGGTGCACATTGTTCTTTGAAAGAGCTATGGCACCTTGTGAATCACAGAAAATCTCCACTGCTTTCTGATTATAGCCAAAGTCCTTCAATAAACCTTTAAGCCATAATGCCTCTCTTACTGTTTCACTGAGAGACATGTACTCGGCTTCAGTGGAGGACATAGCCACCACTTTCTGTAAATGCGACCTCCAACTGATTGTATTTCCACCAAGGGTGAACACCATGCCACCAGTAGACCTCCTTCTATCAACGTCTCCTGCGTGATCAGAGTCACAATAACCTCTAATGAGAAAATCAGACCCTTTTCGATAGCACAGCTTCATCTTTTGTGTTCCCCTGATGTATCTTAAAACCCAATTCAGTCCTAACCAGTGTTCCTTGATCAGTTTACTCATGAATCTGCTAATGACACCAACAGGATATGCCAAATCAGGCCTTGTTCCAATCATAGCATACATAATGCTCCCAACGACATTAGCATATGGAACTGTCTTCATGTACTCCTTGTCTTTGTGCAGTTGCTCTTCAGTAGCAGCCTGCATCTTTAGATGAACTCCAAGAGGAGTGTCTTGTTTCTTCGCTTGATCCATTTTGTACAGTTCCAAAACTTTTCCAAGATAACCTTCTTGGGAGAGCTTCAGTGTTCCTCTTTCTCGGTCTCTGATGATCTCCATACCGAGTATTTTCTTAGCTGCACCCAAATCCTTCATCTCGAACCTTTCACTGAGGTTCTGTTTCAGACTTGAGAACACTCTCATGTCTTTTTCTGCCACCAACATGTCATCAACATAGATGAGCAAATAAACCTTGGAACCATCCTCAAGGGTTTTGATGTAAACACAATTGTCTCTTGGACTCTTCTCAAAACCAATCTCAGTCATAAAACTGTCGAATTTCTGGTTCCACTTTCTTGGTGAGTGTTTCAGGCCGTATAATGACTTGTTAAGTAGACACACTTGTCCTGGCTGGAACTGATCCTCAAAACCTTCAGGAATCCCCATGTAAATCTTCTCTTCTAATTCACCATGGAGAAATGCGGTCTTGACGTCTAACTGCTCCAGCTCATAGTTTTCTTCCACGACAATGGCTAACAAGATCCTTATGGATACATGTTTCACCACTAGTGCAAAAACATCAGTGTAATCTATACCTTCCCTTTGTGCATACCCTTTAGCCACAAGTCTTGCCTTCAATCTCGGCTTCTCAACTTCAGGAATCCCAGGCTTACGCGTGAAAATCCACTTGCAACGGATGATTCTTTGTCCTTTAGGTGGTATGACTGCAGTACATGTGTGATTCTTTAATAATGAATCGATTTCTTTGAGCATTCCTCCTCTCCATAATTCCCAATCAGCATCTCTCAGTGCTGCCTGATAAGTTTCAGGTTCTGCAGTGTCTCCATCAATTGTGGTGACCAGAGCCTCTCCAACAAATTCATCCTCATCATCGGTTTCTTCACCGAAATAGCCTTCCACGTCAAATCTCCTAGGAGCAGTGATATGTCTCCTTGCTCTATCTCGAACCAGAAGATAACTCTCAGGTGAATCATGTTCGGAATCTTCAAAAACTGTGCTCTCCTCTGTTTGGTGATCATTCTGACCCGATGAGTGATCTCCCAGGGATTCTGACTCTCCTTGGGGATCTCCACCTAAGATTATATCACCAGTCTCTTCAAGATCAATGTATAGAGAGCCACTCAAAGTTTCTTCTTCAGAGTCTTTATTTCCCTGCATCAAATCCTTGTAGACTGCATTTTCTTGAAACAACACATTCCTGCTTACTGCTACTTTCTTTTCTTCCAGTAGCCATACCTTGTAACCTTTCACACCTTCTGGATAGCCTAGAAAGACTCCTTTCTTTGCTCTAGGTACCAGCTTTCCTTCATCTGCATGAACAAAAGCATCACATCCGAATCTTTTCAAATAACTGTAAACTGGAGATTACCTGTCCATTTCTTGTCAGGAATCTCAAAGTTTAGTGCAGATGAGGGTGTTTTGTTGATTAAGATCACTGTTGTGTTAGTAGCCTCAGCCCAAAATCTTTTAGGCATTCCCGAATCACTCAACATGCTTCTTACTTTCTCCATAATTGTGCGATTCATCCTTTCTGCAACACCGTTCTGCTGAGGCGTGTATGCACACGTTTTGTGCCTTTCTATGCCTTTCTCCTTACAGAATTCATTAAACAGGTGGTTGCAGAATTCTAGGCCGTTGTCAGTCCTTAAGATCTTGATCTTCCTCCCTGCTTGATTCTCCACCAAGGTGCTCCATTCGACAAATTTTCCAAATGCCTCGTCCTTGTGATTTAGGAAGTAAACCCATGTCTTTCTCGAGTAGTCATCGATGAATGTGATAAAGTACTGACACTTTCCCAAAGACAGTGGCACTGATGGAGCTCCCCATAAATTCGAATGTACATAGTCAAGCTTGTCTTTAGTACCGTGTGTAGCTAAGCCAAAGCTGACTCTCTTTGCTTTCCCGTAGATACAATATTCACACATTGTTAAGTTTAAGATCCTTTTCTTGTCGAGAAAGCCCTTCTTTGATAGGATCTCCATGTTTTTCTGACTTATGTGGCCCAATATCCGATGCCACAAGACTGTATCATCATGTGATCTTTCAACTGCGAGAGACTGACCAGTTTTGGATCTTCCTTGAAGAAGATAAAGCTTCTCATGCCTTTTCCCACCAAAATGGTGTGTTCTCTTTCTTTTATCTTTAGGATACCGTTCTTGGATTCAAAACTGCATCCTTGCTCTTCCATTGTTCCCATAGATAGCAGGTTTCGGTCCATGTAAGGAATGTATCTCACATGTGTGAGCAAAACTGTTGATCCATCCTCATTTCTGATCATGATATTACCGATACCTCTTACCTTTGATGTAGTTTTGATCCTGATATTACCGATACCTCTTCTTAGTTGACCCAAACTCTAGTTCCTTAGAGTATATAGCAGCAAGAACCTCATCTAACGTTAACCTAGTTCTTCCAGTACTATATTTTAGAGTATCTCTTAACTGATCAAACTGCCTAGGAAGTGACATAAGCAAAAGTATAGCCTGATCCTCATCTGATACTAATACTCCAGTATTCTCTAGATCAACTATAAGATGAAGGAACTTGTCAATATTACCTTCGACAGACATGTTTTCATTCATTTTGAACCCGTAGAGCCTCTACTTTAGATAGATGCGGTTTGGAAGAGCTTTAGACATGTACAAGTTGTCTAGAGATTTAATCATAGAAGCTGCAGTCTTCTCTTTCTTGATCTTCCTCAACACTTGGTCTGAAACACTCAACACTATGGTGCTCCTTGCTTTTCTCTTCTTCTCTTCTACAAGCTCGTCAAACTCCTTAGCTTCTTTTCCCTTTTCCTTGGTTCCACCTTCGTCATCCTTAGTTTCTTCTGGATTTGAGACTGAAACCTGAGTTTCTGAGAGAGCCACCGTTAGACCCAAAATATCCAAGTGAGCCATCAGCTTCTCCTTCCACAGCGTGTAGTCTCCTCTTCCATCGAACTTCTCCACTTCAATCCTTGCCGACGACATGGTTCCTTTGTTTGAGCGGACTTTACAGAACCATCAAACACCGTAACCAACGCTCTGATACCAATTTGACAAGCTTAATCGAGGCTAAAGCCGATGACTTTAGCTTGTGTAAGCTTAACCCAAGGATCTTTTAACTCAACTAAGTGTATGAAACTAAAGACCTCTTTGTCGAACACAAACCAAGACTCTATCAGAACCAAAAGAAACAGAAAAAAAACAGAGCACACCAACGATTGTTTACCCAGTTCACTTCCGTTAACGAGGAAGCTACGTCTGGGCCGGGATCTGACTCCCGAAATCCACTAATCACAGAGTTACTACAAAGAGATCTCTCACCCACTGAACCCTTACAAGCTCACTCGATTCAATCTCTCTAGTCTCTCTCTGTTTTCCCCAAGAACATAAGACACAAGTTTACCCTTTGTTTATGTTCTCTCTTCTCTACCGTCTCTCTCTCTCATACATACACTTGCTTAAATAGATGCTTGCTCAATAACCCTAGTTCCCCTTCTAGCCGCTTCTACAAGTTGCCTCTTTCTTGGCGTTATTGTAGTGACATCACTCGGTTTCTTTGCAGGGGGCAAATAAGACGAATTCCTCTTTTGTTTTTGCTTTTTACACGCTCGGCGGCAAAATCGGGTTGTTGCAGCTTGTGGTCCTGAACGTGAGTCATCACTTGAGCTGACACTACTTTTCCACCAAGCTTCTTTTGAATTTGGTCTCATTCTTGGTTCACTAATTCCTAACAAGTTTAATTATGTGGTATTTTTGGAAAAATACATTTTAATGGTATTTTTGAGAAAAAACTAGTATTTTTAGAATAAAAACTTATTTTAGTGGTATGTATGACAATTGACCTTTTTGTATCGAGTTAATTAAAACTCTTTATGCAACATAACTTTACATCCAAAGGAAAAGGGTAATTTCTAACCCATGTAATTTTAAAGGGTTTTTTTACCTAGACAAACATGTAGTGCTAATTCATACCCAACCAAAAATAATATTTTGGTTTGAGTTTCTAAAAGAAGATTAGGGTTTGGGCAACCAATCTATGAGTTATTTTCTAATTTAATGTGTGGTTGACAAAAAAAAAAGAAGATTAAGGTTTAAATTTTACAATATTTTAAAAATTATATGTTTGTTTAGGCTTAGAAAAGTGGTTATAGTTTAGATTTTGCAATTAAACGAAATTATATATCTGTTAGGTTTAAAAAAATGGTTAGAGTTTAGATTTTACAATTAAACAAAATTATGTTAGTTTTCATTTATAAAAAATGGTTAGTAAATGATGATTTCGTTTTTTATAATGATGTTAATAAATACTAGGATGTCGGCCCGTGCAGCAACGCACGGGAAAATGAAAATTTGAAATGACTAACATTGTTAATTCCACATTTCGAATGGAAACTTTATGATGATTCTTTAACTATATAGTATAAAAGTCAAAATAATGACTAAGATGAATCAATCAAATTAATTAATTAATTTTTGTCGTATTTATAAAATTCTTACTATAATATTCAATGATAGAATAAATAGTAAATAATTTGAACTTTGATAATTATAATATTTATAATAATAATTAAATTTATTTTAAAACAACTAAGTATATTTTAATATATTAACTAGAAAATATTGTATAATTTATTACGTTTATCCACGCAACGCGTTTGATTTTTTTCTAGTTTTTAAATATAGTACATGTAGCATATTGTTCTACTTTCATTAGAATTCCTTTAATTTTTTTAAAGAGTCAGGATATTTTAATTTTCTCATTCTACCTCAAAGATATACTAGATATATAGTATCTCTCTTTGTTCTTCGTTTACTGACATCACACTTTATAGAGAAACATAGGCGCTTATGTACAAGAAATAACTCCAAGTAACAATCAAACATAGGCAAGCATTAACGGAGTTCTCTACTGAATCTGGACATCGATAACTTTGGTTTTAGGGATAGTGATATAAAGAGAACTTCGTTCTTCAGTTCCAAAGCTATATTTAGTATTGTTAAACCTATTTAAATATTTCTTTTTCAATTTAACAAAAAAAGAAAAAAAATATTTATTTTTCAAAGAGTTTGAATATAATTAAAACAAAATCTGCAAAAAAAAGAAGAAGTTATTTTGCAAAGAAAAAAAATAGACAAACTAAAAAAAAAAAAGCCCATAAGAGAAACTTTTAAGAGAACAAATAAAACCCAACAAAACCCAACTTAGTAGCGTTCCCTTCTCATTCTCTTCTTCTTCGTCTTCGTCTTCGTCACTTGTCTTTTTTCTAAACTTTTGCTGTGCGCTTTTTTTTTTGTCCAAAGAATCATATTCTTTTGCCCTCTCACACGAGTCAAATTTACCTTTTTGCCACAACAATCATGGCGGCGACGGCGGTGGTCTGGCAACCCCGAGACGACGGTCTCGCCGAGATCTGCGCTCTTCTCGAACAACAGATTTCTCCTTCCTCCGTCGTCGACAAGTCTCAGATTTGGCAGCAGCTTCAACACTTCTCTCAGTTCCCTGATTTCAACAACTATCTCGTCTTCATCCTCGTTCGCGCTGAGGTTTTTAGCACTTTTCTCTACTCTCTCTTCGCTTCCTCTGATTTTTTTTTGGTCTCATTCGCCGTATTGACTCAATCTACTTGTTGATGAAGACGACGACTCTTCGGAGTTCGGATCGTTGAATTTTCATTTGCTCTTTGGATTCTCTTTGTCGCTTAGCTTAGCTGTTCCTCCTGCGTTTCCATTGGATTGCTTTCGTTTCTCCAGACTAGATTATGAGTTTCTGTGTCCTGTGCCCTAATGGATTTATCTCCTTTTGATCGTATATGTCGTGAATGAACTTTGTGATTCAATTGAGTTGAAGTTTACTTGTGAATAGTTGTGTAGAGAATAGTGAATTGTGTCTCATTTCCTTTTAGTTCTAGTTGTATCTACATGCTCTCTAATTGCAGACTTTACTAGGCAAGACCAGCTTGGAGTTTTTATATTGCTGTTGTTGTTTGATTTGGTTATATGCATTCTACTTGAATATATGTTTCTTAGCTGGTGTGTTGTTGTACGATGATGATCAGGGCAAGTCCGTAGAGGTTCGCCAAGCTGCTGGATTACTTCTGAAAAATAATTTGAGGGGTGCTTATCCATCCATGGTTCAAGAAAACCAAAAATACATCAAGTCAGAGTTGTTGCCTTGTCTGGGAGCAGCGGACAGGAATATACGGGCTACAGTTGGAACTATCATCAGTGTTATTGTGAATATCGAAGGAGTTTCTGGATGGTCTGAGCTTTTGCCAGCTCTTGTTACTTGCTTAGACAGTAATGATCTAAATCACATGGATGGTGCGATGGATGCATTGTCAAAGGTATTAGCNTGCCACAACAATCATGGCGGCGACGGCGGTGGTCTGGCAACCCCGAGACGACGGTCTCGCCGAGATCTGCGCTCTTCTCGAACAACAGATTTCTCCTTCCTCCGTCGTCGACAAGTCTCAGATTTGGCAGCAGCTTCAACACTTCTCTCAGTTCCCTGATTTCAACAACTATCTCGTCTTCATCCTCGTTCGCGCTGAGGTTTTTAGCACTTTTCTCTACTCTCTCTTCGCTTCCTCTGATTTTTTTTTGGTCTCATTCGCCGTATTGACTCAATCTACTTGTTGATGAAGACGACGACTCTTCGGAGTTCGGATCGTTGAATTTTCATTTGCTCTTTGGATTCTCTTTGTCGCTTAGCTTAGCTGTTCCTCCTGCGTTTCCATTGGATTGCTTTCGTTTCTCCAGACTAGATTATGAGTTTCTGTGTCCTGTGCCCTAATGGATTTATCTCCTTTTGATCGTATATGTCGTGAATGAACTTTGTGATTCAATTGAGTTGAAGTTTACTTGTGAATAGTTGTGTAGAGAATAGTGAATTGTGTCTCATTTCCTTTTAGTTCTAGTTGTATCTACATGCTCTCTAATTGCAGACTTTACTAGGCAAGACCAGCTTGGAGTTTTTATATTGCTGTTGTTGTTTGATTTGGTTATATGCATTCTACTTGAATATATGTTTCTTAGCTGGTGTGTTGTTGTACGATGATGATCAGGGCAAGTCCGTAGAGGTTCGCCAAGCTGCTGGATTACTTCTGAAAAATAATTTGAGGGGTGCTTATCCATCCATGGTTCAAGAAAACCAAAAATACATCAAGTCAGAGTTGTTGCCTTGTCTGGGAGCAGCGGACAGGAATATACGGGCTACAGTTGGAACTATCATCAGTGTTATTGTGAATATCGAAGGAGTTTCTGGATGGTCTGAGCTTTTGCCAGCTCTTGTTACTTGCTTAGACAGTAATGATCTAAATCACATGGATGGTGCGATGGATGCATTGTCAAAGGTATTAGCNCTTCATCCTCGTTCGCGCTGAGGTTTTTAGCACTTTTCTCTACTCTCTCTTCGCTTCCTCTGATTTTTTTTTGGTCTCATTCGCCGTATTGACTCAATCTACTTGTTGATGAAGACGACGACTCTTCGGAGTTCGGATCGTTGAATTTTCATTTGCTCTTTGGATTCTCTTTGTCGCTTAGCTTAGCTGTTCCTCCCGCGTTTCCATTGGATTGCTTTAGTTTCTCCAGACTAAATTATGAGTTTCTGTGTTCTGTACCCTAATTGATTTATCTCCTTTTGTGAATGAAATTTTTGATTCAATTGACTTGAAGTTTACTTGAATCCAGATAACATAAATGTTGTGCAGAGAATAGTGAACTGTCTTCTTATCTTGAGAACTCATTTCCTTTTAGTTCTAGTTGTATCTACATGCTATCTAATTGCAGACTTTACTAGGCAAGACCAGTCTGGAATTTTTATATTGCTGTTGTTGTTTGATTAGGTTATATGCTTTCTACTTGAATATCTGTTTCTTAGCTGATGAGTAATTGTATGATGGTGCCAGGGTAAGTCCATAGAGGTTCGCCAAGCTGCTGGCTTGCTTCTGAAAAATAATTTGAGGGGTGCTTATCCATCCATGGTTCAAGAAAACCAAAAATACATCAAGTCAGCGTTGTTGCCTTGTCTGGGAGCAGCGGACAGGAATATACGGACTACAGTTGGAACTATCATCAGTGTTATTGTTAATATCGAAGGAGTTTCTGGATGGTCTGAGCTTTTGCCAGCTCTTGTTACTTGCTTAGACAGTAATGATCTAAATCACATGGATGGTGCGATGGATGCATTGTCAAAGGTATTAGCTGCTACGCATTTTCTCTTCTGTTTCTTGCTCTTTTTGTTGAACCTTTGGTTTATGAACCTTAATCCCATGTTATCCAAGTACTGATTGGTGGTTGTGATATATTTGGAATACTTTCAAAGTTTTTGTAATATCGATGTGTCATATTCTTACCGATTAGATTTGTGAGGATATCCCGCATGTCTTGGATTCAGAAGTGCCTGGCTTAGCAGAGCGCCCTATCAACATATTCTTGCCTAGGCTATTTCAGGTAAGCATCTCATATTTGTACACAGATTTCGGAACTCGGTTGTAGCACTTGTTAGGTTCTATTTTGAATTCTTGTCGTCCTATTGGATTGGTTGCGATAAGATTTTGATTTCCACTCTTTTATTTGAGCAGTTTTTTCAGTCACCCCATGCTTCACTGAGGAAGCTTGCCCTGGGTTCTGTGAACCAATATATCATAATAATGCCTGCTGTAAGTATTTCCGAAGGCTACTTGTAAAATTTCGTTTTTGTTTGATATGGTATAAAGGACTGTTGTTAGTAACAACCTACATTTTGTAGGCTTTGTTCCATTCAATGGATAAGTACCTTCAGGGTTTGTTTGTCCTCGCCAATGATCCTGTAGCAGAAGTCAGAAAATTGGTACTCGTCTTATTTAAGCTTTCTCTTATTTTTGTCAGTACTAGAGAGTTATTTCGGCGTCTTTAGATGACATATGTTATAATCAGATTCCCATCCCATTTCGGATGTTCTTATGCCACTGTAATAATGTATTTTCTTCCTTTGCTTAAAAGGTCTGCGCAGCATTTGTGCACCTCACGGAAGTCCTCCCCTCATCTATAGAGGTATTTTTCGTTGTGGTTTTAGTATACACCTTACTTCAAATCTATTCTCAATGCCCCTTACTTTTGAGGTACTTAATATCTCTAGTCTGAGCAGTTCTTCTACCATGCATCTTAGATATGTCTTCTTCCCTTATTTTCTTTTTCAGCCGCATCTCAGGAATCTCATGGAGTACATGTTACAAGTTAACAAAGACCCTGATGAAGAAGTGTCTCTCGAAGCATGTGAATTTTGGTAAAATGTTATTCTCTTTGTTGGCTATATAGATGACGGTTTTGTTACCTGTTTTTCTCTTATTTTCCATCATTCTCCTCATTAAATAACATAAAACAATATTGTTGTTTGGCAGGTCTGCATACTGTGACGCTCAGCTGCCGCCAGAGAACTTGAAAGAGTTTCTGCCACGCCTAATTCCAGTATAGTGATACTTCTCCTTTTCTTCATAAGATATTTGGGTACTTAATAATTTACCCTGCGGGTGTAGTTTGTAATGTTACATAAAATATATCTGTTTTAGGTGTTGCTTGAAAACATGGCTTATGCAGATGACGACGAGTCCCTTTTGGATGCAGAGGTTGTTTTTTCTGTTGATATTCTATGTTTTGTCACCTTTCTCAATATAATTGTCATTTATCTATATGAAAACTGCTTACTTTTTGTAGGAAGATGAGTCTCAACCAGACAGAGATCAGGTGCAAATTGTTTGTTCATGTCTTTGATTTTTCTTATAGATTTCTCCTTCTCTAATTTCCATTCATTTTCGTTCCCCTACAGGATTTGAAACCTCGTTTTCATACATCAAGACTTCATGGTTCAGAGGATTTTGATGATGATGATGATGTATGCATTTACTTTTTGTGTCATTTGATATATGTACAGAAATGCATGTGTTATATGATACCAATAAATTAATACTATAAATCCCTTTTTAATGAGTTTCTCTGGGTACAGGATGATGACTCGTTTAACGTGTGGAATTTAAGAAAGTGTAGTGCAGCAGCTATTGACGTGCTCTCCAATGTATTTGGAGATGAAATCCTTCCAGCACTCATGCCCCTAATTCAGGTAAATGTTAGTCCTCTTGGTCTTTTTGAAATGAACACAATCAGCTAAACCATGTTCTTCCAAGCTGCAGACAAAATTGTCAGCTTCTGGTGATGAGGCCTGGAAAGATAGGGAAGCTGCTGTTTTGGCTCTCGGGGCTATTGCTGAANAGCTACCTGTCAAGGTCTTAAGAAATCTGTAAGGTCTTGAATCTGTTGCACGAATGAAGCTACTTTTAATGATCCTACTTAGTGAAGTTATAGTTTTGGTAGTTTAAGATCACTGAAAAAGAATCCTGGTGTTGGTTGGTCAGCTAGAAGGCCAAAAATTCCTGAAAGTGCTACTAATAGTAGGAGATGTAGTTATGAATGTCTAACAAGTTCATCTGTGTCCAAAAAAAAAGTCTGACAAGTTCGTCTTGACCAAAAATTAGACTGTTTGCAGCATGAATTCTCNTATATATGATTTTTCTCTGCTCAGTTGATATAGATCAACATCCTAACGCCTTATTTCTGCAGATTGTAGCATTTCTTCTTCCTCTTTTAGATGATAAATTCCCGCTCATACGAAGCATATCTTGCTGGACGCTTTCTCGATTTGGCAAGTATATTATCCAGGTATGACTTGAACAGGATATTTCACGCTTTAACTGCTTCAAACCGTCGTTAGATAATTCACTGTTTTTATTTTCTAGGAAAGTGGCAATCCGAAGGGTTATGAACAGTTTGAGAAAGTGCTTTTGGGTCTTCTCCGCAGNCATGTTTCAGGCTTTGGGTGTTGGATTCGCTCCATTTGCTCAGCCTGTTTTCCACAGATGCATGGATATCATCCAACTGCAGCAGCTGGCTAAGGTTCCATTCAGACTTCTGCAGTTTCATCTCATTTGAGAATTAGAGTGACTTTTTCCAGTTTAACTAAGTCACATGCTTGCATGTACGTAACTATTGCATACTTTGGTTTTCCGTTTGATCAAAGCTTGCTTCTGTTGTTTGTAGGTTGATCCTGCTTCTGCTGGGGCTCAGTACGACAGAGAATTCATTGTTTGTTCTCTTGATTTGCTTTCTGGACTTACTGAAGGACTTGGCAGTGGGATAGAGTCTCTGGTACGTCATTCTCTTTATGTCTTGCTCATACAATTTATTACTCATAATTTCTCACCCAGTAGATAACTTTGTAACTTCGCTGATCATTGTTATGGATTTCCACATCCGGATATATTCTTACGTCATTGCTCTTATGCAGGTTTCACAAAGTAATCTAAGGGATCTGCTTCTCAAGTGTTGCATGGATGAAGCTCCTGATGTCAGACAAAGTGCTTTTGCCTTAATGGGTGATCTCGCAAGAGTAATTTACGTATCCTTTTATACTTTGAATGTATTCCTTTAACATCAAGAACTAGCATGAGAAGTGACAACTTCTAGTTATGTGAGATTATATGTTATAATTTGATATGAGCTTGTGCTTTAGATTATTTGGCTCTAGTAACCGGTGGTGAGTGATCCAGCCTTTGAACTAAAGAATCGAATAGCTTAAGCTTTCTCTTAACGCAAGTCTCTCTTAGAGAATTCGGCTAACTGTTGGAAGTTGAATTCTTATAAATCAAAAGAGACCTTGTATAGGACTCTTACAAGTTCTTAAAAAAGGAGAAAACCAAACCCTTATTCGACTATGAAATGAAAACCCAAAACACTAAACCGACTAAGTTGCTGCCGACTTCCTGCGGTTGTAATTAATACCAAATCTGGTATCATAATTTCGACTCCCTTTTGCTAGAGTGAAATAATGCTTTTTGGCTACTACTGACAGGTATTCCCGGTCTATCTACAACCCCGCCTGCTTGAGTTCCTTGAAATTGCAAGCCAGCAACTGGTTGGTATCCAAGTTTTTATTGTTACTATACCTATATTCTTCTTCTTCTATGCCACAGATCACATCTATATGCTTTGTACAGAGTGCAAACCTCATTCGAGAAAACCTTTCTGTCGCAAATAATGCTTGTTGGGCCATTGGAGAATTAGCAGTTAAGGTAATCCCAAAATACTATTTCATCTATTAAAGCTTGAAGTTATTGTTAAGAGCAGAGCCGTGAGTGATAGGAACTTAATTTTTCAGGTTCGTGAAGAAGTCTCTCCAATTGTGGCCAACGTTGTCTCTTCCCTAGGCCTGATTCTTCAACATGGAGAGGTGAATCTGGCAGCCTATTAATTGTTTTCATGGCCACATCTAAGTCTATCAACTGCGGTGTTTGATGAATATGCCTAATTTTGTGAAGCAGAATGTCAATAAAGCACTAGTTGAGAACAGTGCAATTACCCTTGGGAGACTAGCATGGATTCGTCCAGACCTTGTAGCACCACACATGGAGCACTTTATGAAGCCATGGTGCCTGGCATTGTCGATGTTAGTGAACCTCTGTGTTGAATTTGGAGTCTTTACATTTCCAACCTCTGCTCCACAGAAAAATTCTTATGATGCTTTCTTTTCAGGGTTCGTGATGACATTGAGAAAGAAGATGCATTTAGAGGATTATGCTCAGTGGTATATGTCTCTACTCTTTGGTTTGCAGTCAAAACATGGAAATCAAGTTTGATATGTAAACATGTTCTCTGCAAATTCAGGTTAAAACGAATCCATCAGGAGGTGTCAGCTCACTAGTTTTCATATGCCAAGCCATCGCAAGTTGGCATGTAAGTGAATAGAAACGAACTGTGGCTCTCGTCGCTAAAGTTAATATCCTTACGGGGAGCTTTGGAACAGTTGATTGACACACATATGACTATATCTTTTTGTCACAGGAAATAAGAAGCGAGGACGTACAGAAAGAAGTCACCCAAGTACTGAGCGGCTATAAATACGTAAGTTATGCTGAATGTAATTCAGTGTTTAGCCATCCTAAGCGCTTACTCGCGTATTGTATGAGTAATTTGATGTCAACTTATATAATTCATCTTTTGGGTTCAGATGCTGGGAAACTCATGGGCGGAATGCTTATCTGCTTTGGAAACTCCTGTAAAGGAAAGGCTTGCGAGATATCAAGTGTAGTCTCAAAATAGAGAGATCTGCTCTAGCTGCTTATTCATTGCAAACAACAAATAGATTCAATAGAGTTTGAGCACAAAACGCTTGAGACACCATTTTTTTGTGCAAGATTAAATGAAGGGCCAAAAAGGTCAGTAGAGAAGGCATACAGTACAGAGTCTGTGTGTGTGTGGGCTCTTCAGATTTACATGGTTGAAATTTTATAGTCCCTGTCTTTATTATTTTTTCTATTTTCTACATCGATTCATGGTCCCTTTTTTTCTTTCTTTTCTTTTGCGGGCAACGTTGTATGGTGGTTTGAGCAGTTTTGGTAAGATTTCTAAAAACCTAAAAAGAGCTAAGCAAAGTTTAGTTTAATTGCGCTTCAGCTTGTTTGAACTATTGGGACCTGTGGATACCAAATAAGAAAAATGTGATTGGGATTTTTTATATGATCTGCCATCATTCTTCAGTTGCATTTTCCGTTTTACACTTTTTTTTTTCTTTCAATAATGGTATCTCAATAGTCAATAATTAGTTACGTATGATTCTTAGCATCTTCACCCGAAACATTTTACGAGTTGAAACACCATAAATCAAACTCGAACTTACATTGCTTCAAAAACAAGTGGAGCCATGAGTAACACGAGTCCCTCAAACCAATTTTTAATCGGAAAACAATAACTAAAGGCTAATCCTAAAACCCACAACAGAGAATTAAACACCTCCTCAGTCCCAAAACAAATTGCAATCCAACCGGTATTTATTATTCCTTCCAGTTTTTTTTTTTTACTTTCCGTTTAAGGTTTTTTCATACAAGTTATGAAAACTATTAAATTTTCTGTTTTGCCTTTTATTAATATATTTTATAATAGTTTTCATTATTCAAAACCTTAAAACAGTAGGGATAAAAATGGAATATTCACCAAACATCTGCATTGAAAAACTAAAACGACAACTATTATGAAACAAAAATTAAGTCCTAGAACGACAGCTAAATTAAAACGGAGGGAGTATAATACTGACTACTGACAAGACAAGTTGAACTTTTGATTAAATAGTACTTAATGGGTTGCTTCCTCAAAGCCCTAGATCTTTGTTTCAAAAGAGTTTCTTTTGCTTCAGATTCACAACAACTAATCAAGCACTAAATTTGCAGTCTTCCTCAAAAGAGCTCTACTGGATTCAACATGATATCCTTCTTCTCTCCTTCGATTTCGATATTTGTTCATTTGTTTTTGTTAAAAGAGAGAACAATTTGTAAGTAAATGCCTTAGATAAATCGGCTTTAATATCTCTACCTAATGTACCAGCATATTAATCAATGAAAACCGGTTAGGTTTGACAAAAGAAAAAAAAATGGGTTCCTTCGTTAAGATCTTTTACTTATATGAGTTTTCTAAAAAATAATTTGACTGAATATAAAAAATGCATCATCCAAAGAAATAAAGTTTAGTCAACACATAAAAAGTTTTGTTTTCCAAGTATATTTCTTTACTAAATAAACACTAATTTTTTGAAAAATACCCTTTAACCCATTAACAATTACAAACATACCCTTTTAGTTTATTTTACGGAAAATATATATTTAATAAACTAAACCCTAATTGCATTCTTAGATTTCTTTTTCTCTAAATCAGTTACCGCTGCCTCTCTCTCTATCTCCGCTGCATTTCTATCTCTCCATCGCATTTCTATCTCTCCCTCCGTCACTTATTTTCGACTTTTTTCTTCGTAGTAAGATCGGGTAAGTTTATTTTATTTTCTTATTTATTTGCTTATATCTATTGATAAAGTTTCATACGAGTTCGTTTACATAAAAGTGTTTTCACAAATATTGTATGTTATTTGTTAGATTTATCTTTTCAATTTATAAATGTTAAAAGATTGTTTGATTAACATTAATTGACAATCTTATATTTATTAGTCACGTTTTGTGTATTTTCAGTGGCATCTCCGAAACTCATGGAATACAAGTCGCAATGGATAAGAGAGCAAAAAGAAATGATTCTTAATCTATGCCGTCGTCGTCAGCTACAAGTAGAGGACTTTAAGGAGTTATTGCCTCATCTAATTCCAGTACAATGATACTTCTCCTTTTCTTCGAAGTATATTTTTTTGGCACTTAATCTTTTTTGTTGTTAGTCTGACACTATAATTTCATTTCGATTTGTAATAGAGGTTTCTCTCGGTCATGGCTTATAGAGATAACGATGTGTACGAGGTTTCTTTTTCGCCAATATTATATGTTTAATGACGTTGTGTATTAATGAGACTATTAAGTTAAACGATTCAAATATAAAATAAATAATTCTTTAATGACTAATTCTAGGTACATGATGATGACTCGTCTAACGTACGGAGTCTAAGAAATGGCGGTGCAAAAACATTTCACATGCTATCTCATGTATTTGGGAATATTATGGTTCAAACACTCACGCCAATTATTGTGGTAAATATTATTTCTCTCGGTGGTATCTTGAACTGAAAACAATTGGTTTGGTTAGTCCTGTTCTTCCAAACTGCAGACGAAATTATCAAGATCTGATGATGAGACGTGGAAAGAAAGGGAAGCTATTGTTTTTGCTCTTGGAATCATTGCTGAAGGCTGCGTTCCTTATTTTTACCCTCACTTGCCTGAGGCAAGTTCGTATATGATTTTAACTCTCATCTCATATATCCGAGTTTTCTGCTTAAATTAAATTTCATTGATATGCTAGTGCCTTGTTGATCTGCAGGTTGTAGCCATCCTCCTTCCTCTTTTGGATGATAAATTCCCTCTCATTCGACGCATATCGTGTTGGACACTTTCTCGATATGGCATATATCATCTTAAGGTATGATTTTAACAATATCTTCATGCTTAAGTACTGTTTAAAACAATCTTTAGATGATTTGCTACTTTTTTTTTTTCTTTTCTTGTAGGGAAGTGATCGTAAGAGTTATGAACAGTTTAAGAAAGTTCTTGCCGGTCTTCTTCGCAAACTCTTGGATAATAACAAGCGGGTCGAGAAGGCCGCCTGTTCAGCTTTTACAACTCTTGTAAAGGTAACTCGGTTCGCAATGTTTGTTTTTTTTTTTTTTTTTTTAAATAAAGTTGAGCTTGCATTGAACCTCCATTAGTCCATAACTACAGTTACTTGAGACTCCAACTCCACAAGTTTCCTCACATACCAAATGGTAGAGGGGAAAAGTATTTATAATTATAGCCAACCTTATCCTTCTTTAAGAAACTTTGACCGTTATAAAAGGAAAAGAAAAAAACTTTGACCATTGGGCCGAATGAAAATTCCATTATGATTTAAAATTAAAAGCATGTTTAATCTTGATCATGTGATTGTGGTTGAGAACTTGAGAAAAGTGATTTTTCTATGAACCTGTAGGATGCTGGTGTAGACTTGGTGAAATACCTGGAGGTAATGCTAGAACATATTATATGCGCTTTTGGAACGTCTAAGGTAAATAAATCCTCTTGAACTTCACTGCTTTGCCCGACTAAATCTTTGTGGTAGCTATATATTATCAGTTTCCAAACAACTGTTTCTTTATGGTTACCTATCATACTACAGAGGGAGAACATCAGAATTGTTTATGATGCAATTAGAACACTGCCAATGGTTGTTCGAGAAGAGCTGATAACTAAGGTAAAATGGTTTGGTTTTTGTAAGGTTGATATGCTCTTGTCAATTGAGTAACTCCTACCGTTCCTAGATCGTACATCGATTTTATATGTTTTATAAAAAACTGATTTTAGTTTTTCTATGCACATTTTATTAATAAATCTTTAACTTCGAAAATAAATATTAATCGAAATATCTGAATTTACTGAATTAGTAGTTCATAGTTATTAGAATTTGTTTAACTGAATGAAAAAGATGCAAAAACAGCTCTTTCATAATTTTCTCATGTATTTTCTACCTACTATGCAGCCTGGTTATCTTGAGATTATGATTTCCTCACTGGTTGCAAAATGGGAACAACTTTCAAAGTCAGATAAAGATCTATACCCAATGTCAGAATGCTTTTTATCAATTTCTCAGGTAATGGACGAGTTCATGATCTTGCCGGGAAATTATAATAATTTGCAACATGGAGTACTCTTTATTTCTAACATATTCTGTTTCGATTTCAAGGCTTTAGGTGCCAGATTCATTCCATTTGCCCAGGCTGTTTTCAAGAGATGCATACGAATCATGGAAAAGCAAAGACTAACTAAGGTGTTATTATTATTATTATGATTGATAAAGTATCTGGCTGATGTTCCATGTAGAATCAATTTTTTTTTTTTTTTTTTTTTTTAAAACTATACCGCACAGTTTTGTTTTGTTTTATCCCTTGATCAAAACTTGTTTCTCTTGTTTGTAGGTTGGTCTTGCTGCTGCTGGGGTTCAGTATGATAAGGGGATTATCGTTTGGTCTCTTGATTTTCTTTATGACCTTGCTGAAGGGCTTGGGAGTGGGATAGGGTCACTGGTACTCCATTTTCTTTATGTCGTGCTCACATTGTTTAATTTGTACTCATAAGACCACACTTGTTGGATAACACATATAATTATGGTCAATGTTGGTTAATTTTAATATTTTTTATAACCAGATATATTCTTATACAGGTTGAACAAAGTAATTTAAGAGTTATGCTTCTTGGCTATTGCTTGGATAATGCTTCTGATGTCAGAGAAAAAGCTTTTGCCCTTATGGGAGTTCTTGCAAGAGTAAGAAGCAAAATACAAAGTCGTTTATATATATATATTTTCATTTAACATAACTAATTAAAAGGAAGTTATGTGAGATTATATTTTATATATTTTGACTCTCTTTTGCTATATGTTATATATTAGTGTGTGTCATAATGCTTTTTGCGGTCACTGATAGGTATACCCGGTCTATATACAACCCAACCTACGTGAGTTCCTCGAAATCACAAGCAAGCAACTGGTTGGTACTTGGTATCCAATTTACTGTTACTATACCTATTATTTTAATTTCTTCAATTGTATTGAAATGTATCTATGTTCTGAATAGAGAGCAAACGTTATTAGAGAAAATGTTAATGTCGCGACTAATGCTTGTTGGGCCATTGGAGAATTAGCTGTCAAGGTAATACCAAATACTATTTATGCTAATTATGCTTGAAGTTTCTGGTTAGAAACAATCTTGTGAACTATAGGAACTCAATCTTTCAGGTTTGTCACGAAGTCTCACCATTCGTGACCAGTGTTGTCTCTTCCCTAAGCTTGATTCTTCAACATGGAGAGGTGATTATAGCTACCAACTTAAATACTTAAGATTCTCTTGGCAATGTCTATGTTTATAAGTATAAGCTGCAGTATGTGACGAGTATGGCTAATTGTAAGGTGTGGGACGATAAGGCACTAATTGAGAACAGTGCAATTACCCTTGGGAGACTAGCATGGGTTTGTCCAGAACTCGTGGCGCCTCAAATGGAGTCTTACTTTGAGCCATGGTGCATGTCATTTTCAATGTTAGTGAGCCTTTTTGTCTTGGATTTGAAGTGTTAAGATTCCTTTGTTTTTCTTCTTGTATATCATTTGAGTAAATGTCCCTATTTTTATTTATCATACTATCTTTTCAGGATCGATGATCCCTATAAAAAAGAAGAAACATTTAGAGGGTTATGTGCAATGGTATTTTTCTCTCTACTCGTTGATTTGTGTTGTGCTTGTAACATGTAAATCAAGTTTGAGCTTTACAAAAGTGTACTGGAATAATTCAGGTTATAATGAATCCATTAGGAGTTGGCAGCTCACTTTTTTTCATATGTCAAGCCATTACGAGTTGGCACGTAAGTGAGTAGAAAACTAAGGGAGTACTTGAGAAGTTTATATATATTTTTTAATTTTACGTACGTACTATTGGTTATATATATTTTGCTACCCTATATAACATGCATCCCTTATGCAGCCTTGTTATCTAGAGAATCTGATGTCCCCACTCATTTCAAAGTTGCAACAACTTTCAATATCAGATAAAGATATATTCCCATTGCTAAAATGCTTCGGATCCATTGCTCAGGTTCCGACAAGTCCACCTTGACGGAATATTTAGACTGTTTTTGTAGCATAAACTCTTTATGTCTAACATATTAATGTGTTTCAATGTTTCAGGCTTTAGGTGTCCGATTCGCTCCATTTGCTCAGCATCTTTTACAGAGATGCATGGATATCATTCAAATCCAACAGCTGGCCAAGGTTTCTCAGTCACAGGCTTGATCGATTTATAATAATTTAATTCAATATTTCATCATAACTGCCGCAATGTTGTTGTTTTTTCGTGTAATCAAAACTTGCTTCTGTTGTTTGTAGGTTGGTTTTGCTCTTGCTGGGCTCAGTATGATAAAGAGTTTATCATTCATTCACTTGATTTTCTTTATGACCTTGCTGGAGGGCTTAAGAGTGAAATAGAGTCACTGGTATTCACTTTTTGTTGTTGTTGTACTCATAAGTCCTCACTTAGTGGATAACTCATTTAGTTGCTCTGGTCATATTTGTTAGTATTGATCAGTTAGTTTTTACTAACCGATATATATTTGCTTCATGACTCTTATGCAGGTTTCACAAAGTAATTTATGAGATATGCTTATCAAGTATTGCATGGATGAAGCTGCTGATGTCAGGGAAAAAGCTTTTGCCCTAATGGGCGCTCTTGCAAGAGTACGTAATTAAGTTGCAAAATACAAAGTCGTTTATACATATTTTCATTTAAAGTAAACAACAAGGGATATATGTTATGTGAGGTTATATGTTATAAATTTGACTCTCCTTTGCTAGTTATATTACTGTAGTAAAGCGTTTATCCACAATGTACTGACAGGTATTGCCGGTCTATCTACAACCCCGCCTGGGTGAGTTCCTCGAAATTGCAAGCCAGCAACTGGTTGGTAGCCAAGTTTTACTGCTACAATAACGGCTAATATCTTCAACTACTTTATTTAAATTTAAGTATATGTATATATATTTTTTGTACAGATCAGGGAAAACGTTAATAGAGAAAACCTTTATGTCACGACTAATGCTTGTTGGGCCATTGGAGAATTAGCTGTCAAGGTAATACTTAAATACTGTTTCTGTTATTGAAGTTAAAGTTTCTGGTTATTAAGAGGAGACTCGTGACTGATGTAAAGTCAATGTTTCAGGTTCGTGAAGAAGTGTCACCAATTGTGGAGAACGTTGTCTCTTCCCTTGGCTGGATTCCTCGACTTGGAGAGGTAACTCTACACAGTTATAAATTTAAGACTCTCTTGGCCATGTCTAAATTTTATTTTCTTGTGAACAGGGTGTCAATAAGGCACTAGCTGAGATCAGTGCAATTACACTTGGGAGACTAGCATGGATTCGTCCAGACCTAGTCGCACCGCGCATGGAGCACTTCGTGGAACCATGGTGCAAGAAATTGTCAAAGTTAGTGAACCTTCGTTTTTAAGGGAAATGTTCACACTCCTATATTTTGCTCCATAGAACAATTTTTATCGTACTTTTATTTATCAGGTTATATGATGGCACTAAGAAAGAAGATGCATTTAGAGGGTTATGTGCTGCGGTATCTTCCTCTCTACTCTTTTAGTTTGTGTTTAAAACATGTAAAACATGTTTGATTTTTACAAGTGGTCTGCACAAATTCAGGTTAAACTGAATCCATCAGGAGTTGCTAACTCAGGTCATTTCATATGTGAAGCCATTGCGAGTTGGCACGTAAGTTAACAGAAAACTAACCATGACCCTTCGAGTTAATTTTAAATGTTTGGAATAATTGGTTGATGATATATACATAACTGACAATCTTTTCTTTATATATTACAGGAAATAAAAAGTGAGGACTTACAGAAAGAAGTTTCCCAAGTGTTGAACGTCTTTAAGAATGTAGGATATGAGTATTTTGAAATTTAGTGTTTAAAAATTTCAGGCACTTGCTCATGATGTACATTAGAAGTAATTTTATGTCAATTGGCTAATGTCTTTGATTTAATCTTTGGGTTCAGATGCTGGGAAGAAGTTCATGGGAGAAATACATCTCTTCTCTGGATCCTCTTGTAAAGGAAAGGCTTGCGAGATATAATGTGTAAAATTTGATTGAACATACACTGGTTAGTTAGAGAGATATGCTCTAGCTTATTATGTTCATTGCAAACAAGAATTAGATATATTGACAAAGTTTGACCAAAAAATTTGGTTGAAAAAATTTGGGCAAAATTTGGAGCAAATCAGTATTAAAATTTAGCATTTTTTCCATTTATGAATTGCACTACAATTTGTATTAATGTTTTTATTATGTTTTGTATGTTTAAAAATTAATTAAATGCAATATTTTCTAATTTTATAAATTCTTAAATGTTTACACATTTATACAACTTATATTCTATTTACAATTTTTTAATTTTAAAAAACAATATTTTCAAAAATATGAGACCCAAAATTAGAACCTACCATTGGAGGATTAAATTTTTCCTAAGAGATCAAAGGTTCTTATATTCAAAACCATTCACAATTAATTCATAAAATGATCAAACAATATTTAACAACCCCAAATTAAGAGACCACCAATAATCTTGCTCTAATGTCTTCTTCTCTCATCAACATTTAACATGCATGATATCAATGAAGGTTATGTTCGAGTTGTGATCTAACGATCAAACTAATTTTCTTTAATATTTCATCTAATTCTTAAGCTATATACTTCAAAAGAGAGAAGAGAAGAAGAAAGAGAGTCAAGCAAAAAACGGCAGACTATATATATTAGGGTTTAGATCTTTGGATACTAATGCTGTGATACCATGTAAGTCAAGCCACACATTTTATTATGAAAATTATTTACAATATATATATATATATGTATATATAGCCACACCACAACATACCAGCAGTTTCCATCTCTGCCGCCGTTGTCCCCAGTCAACAGCGACGGTCTCACGGCTACCTAGGTCGATCTGTAGTCAAGTACTCAAGTCCTTCACATCATCCCTAGGACATTTGTGTCTACCTGACTAGTGTCATTCCAGATCCAAGTTGATCTCATCTTCAAAAATTTCAAAAGACTTCTTCAAAGCTATGCTTCCTTACATTCACAACATCATATATATGGTTTTGCAAGGGCAATCCACATGGATTGTAAACCGAGCAGTAAACACAAGCTCAATAAGTTGTAGAAATTTGTTATCGATTCAAGAGCTAAATCCATCAGTTTGTTTAACAGAATTGATAACTTTCGTAAGGAATAAGTTAGGGTCTCCTTAGTAGGAATCGAGTCTAGGGTTCTTGAGTGCCAAAAAAGTGTTGTTTTGCCAGAGTCTTTCCTCCTCCTCTTTATACAGGGGAAACCTAACTTATGATATGTAGAATTTCCTTCTCAGTTTAAGGAAACACTCCATTTATCTTGATGTGGCGAATATCTTATGTATATTTAGCTTGGCTCTTCCCTTCCTCTCTAAGTTGACGGCTAGATCAGTCAACTACATGAGGGGTTATCCCTAATCGGAATTTTCTTGACCTATATGCTTTATGGGCTGGGCCTCTTGCTAGAAGAATTTGTTATGTGGTGGCGGCGGAGCGGCAGCCAGTGGCTGTGGATGTGGGGGTCCATTCTCGTTATATTAGCATGCTGATAAAGATGGGCCGTATTGGTACCGAGCGGTTTTCGGGAGGTACATATCCTACCTTTGCGGATGCGTGGAGGACGAGTGTGGAACTGATATGTCTATATTTTGTCTCTTCTTAGCATATATTTATCATGCATTTAGTTAGGATAACTCATTGTTTTGTATCATTTTCTAGTCTTTTCTATACACTTTGCATGTCTAGGTAGCTCTTGCATCATCCTTGCATACATTGTGCATTTCGGAGTATTTCAGGTATCTAGGAGATGTTGGAAGCGCATTCGCTCGAGCCACACCTTCCAGACATATCACTCGAGCCATTCTCAAGTCACCAGTCGGGAACGCATCAATCGAGCCATTCTCAAGGCACCAGTCGGGAACACATCACTCGAGCCATTCTCAAGTCACCAGTCGAGAACGCATCACTCGAGCCATTCTCAAGTCAACAGTCGGGAACGCATCACTCGACCCATCCGCTGCACAACACTCTCGGAACCCTATCTCAAGCCAATTTCACAACATTCTCGGAACCCTCTCTCGAGCCAATCTCACAACACTCCCGGAACTGTCTCTCAAGCCAATCTCACAACCCCGTTCGGCCGTTCCACTCGAGTGAGAATTATCTTTTGACGTCTACATCAAAGTTGTAGGGAATTGAGTCATCTTTCCAACGCCGTTTATTTCAAGCCAATCGGAGGTGTCGTTCAAGAGTTATTATCGTTTTAGTGGATGCGTATACACCCAGCTCGAGCCACTTTCACCGACCATGCTCGAGCCACTTTCAACAACCACACTCGAGCCACTTTCACTCACACCATTCTAGCCACTTTCATATACTAATCGAGGACTGGACGCACACCGACTCGTTCGCACATGTCAGAAAGACATTCCGTCTTACACGCTTCAGGAGATTCCCAAACCGACTCTTCACCTTGTCGTTTTAAGTTTTAGGGATTTACATGTTTTTACTATAAATACGTTTTGTTAAGTCTTGGCTGGAGACATCCTATCTTTTATCTCATTTTCGTTTTTGTTTTTAAGGTTAGCCTAGCCACCTAAAAACGTTCTCAGACTTGTAATCCGACATCTCCGAGTTTATTCAGTTTTTGCAATTGATTTCTTCTCAAAAGTTGTTCATCTTATTTTTATCTACCTAATAATGCTTGTTTCAATGTTTTCTGTGTTTGCATCTTGGATAATGATTTTCGGATCTGAGTAGTGTAGTAGTCCTTGAGGATGGGATAGACTAGGTGGAGGATCTTAGGATGTAGAGTGTTTAAGCTTTGATTTTTATGATTCCCTTCTGGACTAGTGTTAGAAATGCTAGTTTTTCTCTGATCAATTGGAACTATGTTCGAGACATTTCCACACCCAAAAGGTGTTTGATGAAATGTCTGACCAGCTAGTGCCAGAGACTGACGTTCCTAGCCTAAGAGATTAGTTGTCTAGGATGTTAGTTGACATGAACGAACTTGTTTGTCATGCCTGCTCAACCATGTTTCTCTAGCGAGAGCTGGGTATGGAAGTGGTTGAGTCTGAGTAGCTTTTGCCAAGAGATTGGATTAGCTAAGTTGTGATGTTCGTTGTCGAAGGATAGATTGCTTGTGGCATGTTAAACACTTTGTAGACTAGGAGACTTCACTGACATCAATTACTCCCATCCTTAGGACCTCTTTCTTTCTAAATTTTATTACATTCCTGAGACTGTTTCATTTCTTGCCTTTTAGTTCATGCTTAGACTCGTTTTTGTTTTTATTCATTTACGCTTCCTGTCATGCATTTTCGTTTCTAGTCCTAGAACACATTTCCGTTTTGCATTTTCATCATTCTAGGATTGTTAGATAAAAACACTCTCTTTGAATTGTCTTGACTTGTGAAATCTTGATTGCATCTTGAGTGACTAGCAACATCCCATTTGGATTGACACCTTAAGTACTACAACTGCATAAGGTTAATTGAACCTGCTAGGACATACAAAAATCCTAGTATCAGGAACGTAACTTCCATACTCTGAGATGTCTTGAGGGGTTTTGGGTGGACATTGGGGTCCACTATTTGACTGGTGATGCTTAGTTGTGGTGGAGTTCTGTGGCAGCCAGGAGAGTTCAAAGGGAGATGTCTTGGGCTGACTTCGTCTTGGAGTTCAACCGCAAGTATTTCCATAGGGAGGCACTGGATAGGTTGGAGGTGCAGTTCCTTCAGCTAGCTCAGGGGACTCGGTCAGTGCGGGAGCTTGACTTGGAGTTCAGTCGACTTCTGAGATACGGGGGTCGAGATATGGAGTCTGAGGAGGCTCAGATAAGGAGGTTTTTGAGGGCCCTATGTGATAACTTGAGGGTTCACTGTAGCGGGCGGAGTTATGCTTTGCGTGCAGAGCTGGTTGAGACTGCAGCAGGGATTGAGGAGGATATCCAGACACAGTCAGTGGCGGCTAGCCCAGAAGTTCAGCCTAGTAACGCTCATCCACAGGGAGGTTCTAGCACGGGCGGCAAGGCTGCGCAGGGAAGCAAGAGGAGGTGGGAGGCTAGGCAGACGTCGAGTGGTGCGGGTTGCTTCAAGTGTGGGAGCAAGTATCACAAGTTTGCTAGCTGTCCTAAGAGGAGTGCCCCGTCGACAGCGGATCGTGTATGCTACTATTGCAGGGAGCAAGTGCACATCAAGCCCTATTGTCCCAAGTTGCAGCCAGTAGCAGTGGCAGCGTTGCAGCAGGTGAAGCTGGGAAGGCAGCAGGTGGCATGGATTGAGCAGGTGCCACGAGTTTACACGACTGCAGAGACTGGTGGAACCAGTGCCGGGGCGATCACAAGTATAATTTCTGGTATTGTACCTTTGTGAATTCTTAGTAAGTTAAGATTTTATGTTGCCCTGTGATAAAGTGTTAGGTTCTCAACACATGAGGTTTGTTTAGGGACCTTGTTTGTGGGAGGGTTTAAGTCCCATGTTATGTTTGATTATGAAGCTACTCATAGCTTCATTACCCCAAAGTGTACAGAGAGTGCGGGTATCGTGGGAGATCCCGGAGAGCGTGCATGAGTTGTCAGAGTTGCTGGAGGCAAGTTCCTGAGGGTCATTGGTCGAGCGAGGGATATCAATATTCAGATCGCAGGAGAGTCTTGGCCTGCGGATTTGCTTATCAGCCCAGTGGAGTTGTATGACGTTATCTTGGGGATGGACTGGTTGCATCGGCATATGGTTCATCTGGATTGTCATCGGGGTAGAGTGGAGTTTGAGCGCTCAGGAGGGAAGTTGATTTTTCAGGGGATTAGACCAACTTCGGGGAGTCTCGTGATCACGGCCATTCAGGCTGGGAAGATGATCGAGAAGGGCCGTGAGACTTATTTGGTTACTATATCGATGCCAGAGTCAGTGGGGAAGTTTACGGTTAGCGGTATTCAGGTAGTGGAGGAGTTTGAGGATGTGTTCCAGTCATTGCAGGGATTACCACCTTCTCGGTCTAATTCTTTTACGATTGAACTGGAACCAGGGATGACACCGTTATCCAAGGCTCCTTATAGGATGGCTCTAGCAGAGATGGCAGAGCTGAAGAAGCAGGTTGAGGATTTGTTGAGCAAGGGATTCATTCGTCCTAGTGTATCACCGTGGGGAGCGCCGGTGTTATTCGTTAAGAAGAAGGATGGGAGTTTCCGCTTGTGTATTGATTACAGAGGTCNTGTGGGAGGGTTTAAGTCCCATGTTATGTTTGATTATGAAGCTACTCATAGCTTCATTACCCCAAAGTGTACAGAGAGTGCGGGTATCGTGGGAGATCCCGGAGAGCGTGCATGAGTTGTCAGAGTTGCTGGAGGCAAGTTCCTGAGGGTCATTGGTCGAGCGAGGGATATCAATATTCAGATCGCAGGAGAGTCTTGGCCTGCGGATTTGCTTATCAGCCCAGTGGAGTTGTATGACGTTATCTTGGGGATGGACTGGTTGCATCGGCATATGGTTCATCTGGATTGTCATCGGGGTAGAGTGGAGTTTGAGCGCTCAGGAGGGAAGTTGATTTTTCAGGGGATTAGACCAACTTCGGGGAGTCTCGTGATCACGGCCATTCAGGCTGGGAAGATGATCGAGAAGGGCCGTGAGACTTATTTGGTTACTATATCGATGCCAGAGTCAGTGGGGAAGTTTACGGTTAGCGGTATTCAGGTAGTGGAGGAGTTTGAGGATGTGTTCCAGTCATTGCAGGGATTACCACCTTCTCGGTCTAATTCTTTTACGATTGAACTGGAACCAGGGATGACACCGTTATCCAAGGCTCCTTATAGGATGGCTCTAGCAGAGATGGCAGAGCTGAAGAAGCAGGTTGAGGATTTGTTGAGCAAGGGATTCATTCGTCCTAGTGTATCACCGTGGGGAGCGCCGGTGTTATTCGTTAAGAAGAAGGATGGGAGTTTCCGCTTGTGTATTGATTACAGAGGTCTCAACCGAGTCACTGTGAAAAACAAGTACCCTCTTCCGAGGATCGATGAGTTGTTGGATCAGTTGAGAGGTGCTACGTGGTTCTCCAAGATAGATTTGGCATCGGGTTACCATCATATCCTGATAGATGAGGCGGATGTGAGGAAGACTGCTTTCAGGACGAGGTATGGGCATTATGAGTTTGTGGTGATGACGTTTGGGTTGACTAACGCGCCAGCAACGTTTATGAGATTGATGAACAGCGTGTTTCAGGAGTTTCTGGACGTGTCTGTCATCATTTTCATCGACGACATCCTGGTTTATACTAAGAGTCCTGAATAGCATGCAATGCATTTGAGAGCAATTCTGGAGAAGCTGTGTGAGCAAAAGTTGTTTGCTAAGTTGAGCAAGTTGATATGCTCAAATTAACCCTAGAGCTACTCTCTCAAACAAGAGATCAATGTAGTACTTAGGGGTCGAATCCACATAGACTCAAGATCAAACACAATAAATTATAGAGTTTTTGATATTACGCTAAACAGATTGAATTGTATTAAAAACAAAAGAAGACAATGCAAAATATAAAATCAGAGTGTTGTGAAATCAGAAAATCAAAAGGTTAAGCCTAGGGAATTTCTCAGGTAATTATGAAGTATTAAATCAATAGATTAATTAGGGTTCATGCAATAAAAATAAGATCTAAAACTCTAAAAAGTTTTGGTAAACTAATTCAGTTCTCACTGCAATTATTATCTAAATTTAAAACCTGAAAAATCCAAATCTCTTTGTAAAATTCTAGGTTAAAAATCAGCTTTAAAAACAGGTTTAGAAAAGTTCACAAAATCACTAATTCAAATATCTTTGTAAAAAGTAATTTTGCTCATCAATGGTTTTAATCAGGAAAACAATTTTATTCTCATATCAATTAATTTCCCTAAGATAATAATTCTAGGTGATCAATCAAGAACTATTGTGAAGAACAACCAAGGATGAAGATCATAAAAGATTAAGAACGCTAAAAATCACAGATCTAATAAATCATAAAAACCCTGTGAAAAACCCTAAACTTAACAAGCAAACTACTCAGACATGTTTAATGAAGAACAAAACATCTTTTCTAAATAATAAGCAATAAATATTAAAAAGTAAGAAGAGGGAGTTTAGAAATCTTCTCTCTACAAAGAATTCAGATCCTTCTCTCCCAAAAGCTCTCAATATCTCTCTCTCAAAAAGCTGCTAGAAAATAACTTAAGGATTTTCTAAAACCCAAAAACACTATATATATGTCCTAAAACACGTCAGGGACTTGTGTTGCAAATATGGAAAACTTCGGGCAAAATTGTAAAACTTCCGATTTGTCTTCTCTCGTAGACAAACAAAGGTGTCGATCGATGCTAAGGCAGTGTCGATCGATGCTCTAACTGATCCGACTCCAAGTTCTTTTCCTTTG
>NC_025685.1:15391918-15395547 GCF_000633955.1 Camelina sativa | reverse complement strand
GTTGCATCGGCATATGGTTCATCTGGATTGTCATCGGGGTAGAGTGGAGTTTGAGCGCTCAGGAGGGAAGTTGATTTTTCAGGGGATTAGACCAACTTCGGGGAGTCTCGTGATCACGGCCATTCAGGCTGGGAAGATGATCGAGAAGGGCCGTGAGACTTATTTGGTTACTATATCGATGCCAGAGTCAGTGGGGAAGTTTACGGTTAGCGGTATTCAGGTAGTGGAGGAGTTTGAGGATGTGTTCCAGTCATTGCAGGGATTACCACCTTCTCGGTCTAATTCTTTTACGATTGAACTGGAACCAGGGATGACACCGTTATCCAAGGCTCCTTATAGGATGGCTCTAGCAGAGATGGCAGAGCTGAAGAAGCAGGTTGAGGATTTGTTGAGCAAGGGATTCATTCGTCCTAGTGTATCACCGTGGGGAGCGCCGGTGTTATTCGTTAAGAAGAAGGATGGGAGTTTCCGCTTGTGTATTGATTACAGAGGTCTCAACCGAGTCACTGTGAAAAACAAGTACCCTCTTCCGAGGATCGATGAGTTGTTGGATCAGTTGAGAGGTGCTACGTGGTTCTCCAAGATAGATTTGGCATCGGGTTACCATCATATCCTGATAGATGAGGCGGATGTGAGGAAGACTGCTTTCAGGACGAGGTATGGGCATTATGAGTTTGTGGTGATGACGTTTGGGTTGACTAACGCGCCAGCAACGTTTATGAGATTGATGAACAGCGTGTTTCAGGAGTTTCTGGACGTGTCTGTCATCATTTTCATCGACGACATCCTGGTTTATACTAAGAGTCCTGAATAGCATGCAATGCATTTGAGAGCAATTCTGGAGAAGCTGTGTGAGCAAAAGTTGTTTGCTAAGTTGAGCAAGTTGATATGCTCAAATTAACCCTAGAGCTACTCTCTCAAACAAGAGATCAATGTAGTACTTAGGGGTCGAATCCACATAGACTCAAGATCAAACACAATAAATTATAGAGTTTTTGATATTACGCTAAACAGATTGAATTGTATTAAAAACAAAAGAAGACAATGCAAAATATAAAATCAGAGTGTTGTGAAATCAGAAAATCAAAAGGTTAAGCCTAGGGAATTTCTCAGGTAATTATGAAGTATTAAATCAATAGATTAATTAGGGTTCATGCAATAAAAATAAGATCTAAAACTCTAAAAAGTTTTGGTAAACTAATTCAGTTCTCACTGCAATTATTATCTAAATTTAAAACCTGAAAAATCCAAATCTCTTTGTAAAATTCTAGGTTAAAAATCAGCTTTAAAAACAGGTTTAGAAAAGTTCACAAAATCACTAATTCAAATATCTTTGTAAAAAGTAATTTTGCTCATCAATGGTTTTAATCAGGAAAACAATTTTATTCTCATATCAATTAATTTCCCTAAGATAATAATTCTAGGTGATCAATCAAGAACTATTGTGAAGAACAACCAAGGATGAAGATCATAAAAGATTAAGAACGCTAAAAATCACAGATCTAATAAATCATAAAAACCCTGTGAAAAACCCTAAACTTAACAAGCAAACTACTCAGACATGTTTAATGAAGAACAAAACATCTTTTCTAAATAATAAGCAATAAATATTAAAAAGTAAGAAGAGGGAGTTTAGAAATCTTCTCTCTACAAAGAATTCAGATCCTTCTCTCCCAAAAGCTCTCAATATCTCTCTCTCAAAAAGCTGCTAGAAAATAACTTAAGGATTTTCTAAAACCCAAAAACACTATATATATGTCCTAAAACACGTCAGGGACTTGTGTTGCAAATATGGAAAACTTCGGGCAAAATTGTAAAACTTCCGATTTGTCTTCTCTCGTAGACAAACAAAGGTGTCGATCGATGCTAAGGCAGTGTCGATCGATGCTCTAACTGATCCGACTCCAAGTTCTTTTCCTTTGATTAAATGCTCCAAAATCATCCAAATTGCTCCATTTTGCTCCATCCGTGCCAAAATCCTATAAAACCTGTAAAGACTCTCAAAGAACCTAAAAACACATCAAAAGACTCTAAAAGACTCCTTATACCATGGTTAAAAACCGTAAAAACCATGATATATCAACTCCCCCAAAATTAGCCTTTCCTTGCCCTCAAGCAAAACAGAAATTTAGACCTGTGAAAGAGGTTTGAAAACACAGAAACTCATTTTCTCTCTAAGGTACTGCCATGATCATCCAAACCATAATCCATATGCTTAGCAGACAAATCCAAATCGAACCACCATGTACTTCTCCGTTGACATTCGTAGCATCCCAAATTCAAACCAAATTACACTATTTCCTTCATTAAGCCCTCATCAGTGGGTCTCATCAATTTGATCAATGTCAAGAACCTTCTAGACTCATTCCCGTACTATACCATAACAAGCAAGATATAACCTTTACAACCCATGGTATTTTTTCTCTCCCCAGACTTATTCTATTCTTATCCTCCTTTGAGTTTTGCTTTGCTGTTTTTTTTATCATATCCTTTTTTTCTGATTCAAAGGTGTAGGCGAATAATGGGGTCATCAGTAATTTACCTACCCCTCGCTTCCAAGCTTTGTGTGATCATTTGACACAAGAGTAGAATAATGAGTTCACAGGTAATTGACTTACCTCTCTAAACTGATCAAAATCATCTCATCTTTTATTCTCTTTTTTTTTTCTTTTTTTCCTTCTAAACAAAGCTATCAGGAATAATCTTTTCAACTTAAATAAGGGAGAGGAGTACCATTTTCTTTTGAAAATCTTACTTGTCTAAACAAGGAGTCCAACTCTATGAACATCAATCTCCTTGATGAGTTAAAAAGAAAAGTACAGAAATTACCTCAGACTTTTATGGAATCAGTTGGAAATTTGGATGTCTCTGGTTTACTGGTCAGCCATTGGATTTTTCATTAGTTGGATTAGTGGATTCAATCTGCAGCATTAATCAACCAAGGCAATACACCTAAAAAGAAAAATCATAGTCCCCAACACAATTTTGAAAATTTTGACTCAATAAAAACAAAAATCGGTTTTGACACACTAAAAACCAAAACTATGTTAGTAGTTAGTACTAACCTCCCCCAGACTTAAACGACACTGTCCCCAGTGTTTTCAAGCCTAAGATTGGCAAAAGAAAAATAAAATAAATATAAATATAAATCAAAAGAAAAAGAAAAACCTATCAGTGGGTTGCCTCCCACTAAGCGCTTATTTTCAGTCATTAGCTTGATTGTGGTGAAGCTCAAGCATCGGGTGGATCAGAACGTGGGAGTGATTGCCTCCCATAGCATGACCTCTTCATCCAAGGTGGTGTATAAGCAATAGAAGAGTGAGGTCTACCAAGGATATGAGGAACAGGACCAGGGTGGGATTTTGGGATGGGTTTGCTTCTTTTATGTCCTTCAAAATCATCAACAGAAGAAACAAGCGCTCTACCATAATCTCGTGGCTTGTTTAACTGCAAAACAGTTTTTGTACATTTGAAAGCCTTGTTGATGATAGGAGGGGGTTTGGGTGAAGAAGATGCATACCTTTGCCTTACCTGAGGACTATGGAGTGTGGAATGGGGAGGTTTCTGTTTGGAAACAGGTTTCTGACTAGGATCAACTGTTTTGGACAAGTTCGGTTTCGAATGTGGAG
>NC_025685.1:15361932-15391871 GCF_000633955.1 Camelina sativa | reverse complement strand
TTCAATCTGCAGCATTAATCAACCAAGGCAATACACCTAAAAAGAAAAATCATAGTCCCCAACACAATTTTGAAAATTTTGACTCAATAAAAACAAAAATCGGTTTTGACACACTAAAAACCAAAACTATGTTAGTAGTTAGTACTAACCTCCCCCAGACTTAAACGACACTGTCCCCAGTGTTTTCAAGCCTAAGATTGGCAAAAGAAAAATAAAATAAATATAAATATAAATCAAAAGAAAAAGAAAAACCTATCAGTGGGTTGCCTCCCACTAAGCGCTTATTTTCAGTCATTAGCTTGATTGTGGTGAAGCTCAAGCATCGGGTGGATCAGAACGTGGGAGTGATTGCCTCCCATAGCATGACCTCTTCATCCAAGGTGGTGTATAAGCAATAGAAGAGTGAGGTCTACCAAGGATATGAGGAACAGGACCAGGGTGGGATTTTGGGATGGGTTTGCTTCTTTTATGTCCTTCAAAATCATCAACAGAAGAAACAAGCGCTCTACCATAATCTCGTGGCTTGTTTAACTGCAAAACAGTTTTTGTACATTTGAAAGCCTTGTTGATGATAGGAGGGGGTTTGGGTGAAGAAGATGCATACCTTTGCCTTACCTGAGGACTATGGAGTGTGGAATGGGGAGGTTTCTGTTTGGAAACAGGTTTCTGACTAGGATCAACTGTTTTGGACAAGTTCGGTTTCGAATGTGGAGGGGTGTCGACCGATGCTAATGTAGCATCAATCGAGGCTAAGCCTGCAACTCGAGTAGCATAAACTTTCTCAACAGAAAAAGTCTGTCCATCAATAGTAGGAGCCCTCCCCAGCTTATCCATCTCAAAGTCAAACCTCCCACATTTAATGCTATGTGGCCCTTCTGTACATCTATGATGGCACCTGCTGTAGCCAAGAAAGATCTTCCTAAGATGAGAGGGTCCTTAGGCTCTTTATCATACTTCAGCACCACAAAGTCAGTGGGAATCATGAAGTTTCCAACCTTAATTAGAATATCCTCTAAGGCACCTTCAGGAATTCTTTTGGATCTATCAGCTAAGATAAGAGCAATCTGAGTTGGCTTGAACTCTGCCATCCCTAGTTTCACAGCAACAGAATGTGGCATCAAGTTAATACTAGAGCCTAGATCACAAAGTGAGTGAGCAAACCGTTCTGCAGAGATAAAGCAATCAAGTGCAAAGCTTCCAGGATCTGGTAATTTCTCTGCAACTCTACACTGAATTATTGCACTCACTTCCTTAGAGACAACCACATCATGCTTTCTCTCCTTCTTCCTCTGTGGAGGCTGGTTCAAAAGAACTGCACTGACATCCTTGGTAAGCAGTGCTCCTTCCTCAGGGCTCAAACCATTTGATACCATTCTCTTCACATACCGCTTAAGAGGTGGTGAAAGCTTAACTGCATCAATCAGAGGCATCTCAATCATCACCTTGTCCATCATTGCCTTGCATCTAGCTTCCTCCATCGCCTGCTTGGACTTTCTTGGCTTAGGAAAAGGAATCTTAGGCTTGTACACCCTCTCAACAGCTGTTGGAACCTAGGATTTTGTAGTTTCTGGTTTTGTCTAAGAGGGGTGTCGACCAACACCCATGTGGTGTCGACCGACACCATCATCTGAAGTCCCGTCTCGGGTTTGGCCGATTGCTCTCCTTTTTCTGCACTTTCATTTTCACCATCTTCTTCATGCCTCACTAATATGGCATTGCAAGCATGCTTGGGGTTTGACTCAGTTCTTCCAGGAAGAAATCCCTCTTGCCTCTTGACGGATCCAACAGTTTGTGTAACCTGATTTTCCAGCTTCTTGCATGAATGTTCAAAGCATCAATCCTCCCAGTAAGCTCATTGTAGACATTATCAATCTTCACACTGAATGTCACTCATAACTGTTCCTGACCTTGCAAAAGTTGCTCTAACATAGCTTCCATTCTACTTTCAGAAGAAGTCTGTGGAGGAGGAGACTGATAAGAAGAGTTCTCATAGGTTCCAATATGACCATTGTTTTGTTGCTGTTTCTGGTAATCTGGTTTAGGAGTGTAGCCTGAAGAGTTCCCATTGTAAGGCTTGTTACTTTGTTGATTACCGAATCTNTCACTGACATCCTTGGTAAGTAGTGCTTCTTCCTCAGGGCTCAATCCATTTGATACCATTCTCTTCACATACCGCTTAAGAGGTGGTGAAAGCTTAACTACATCAATCAAAGGCATCTCAACCATCACCTTGTCCATCATTGTCTTACATCTAGCTTCCTCCATCTCCTGCTTAGACTTTCTTGGCTTAGGAAAAGGAATATTAGGTTGGTATACCCTCTCAACTGCTGGAACCTGAGATTTTGCAACTTCGGGTTCTGTTTGAGAGGGGTGTCGATCGACACCATCATCTGAACCCGAGAATTTGGCCGATTTTTCTCCCTGTTCTGCAGAAACAATTGCACTAGCATCTTCATCTCTCACTGATATGGCATTGAAAGCATGCTTGGGGTTTGACTCAGCTCTTCCAGGAAAAAACCCTCTTGCCTTTTAACAGACCCAACAGTATGTGCCACTTGACTCTCCAATTGCTTAACATGTACATTCAGTGCATCAATCCTTCTAGTAAGCTCTGTGTAGACATTATCAATCTTCCCATTGAATGTCACTGTCATATTCTCTTGTCCCTGAAGAAGCTGCTCAAGCATGGCTTTCATTCTACTCTCAGAAGGAGTTTGTGGATGTGGAGATTGATAGGAAGAGTTCTCATGAGTCCTTGTGAAGTTGTTCCCTTGTTGCTGCTTCTGAAAATCAGGCTTAGGAGTGTAGCTCAAAGAGTTCCCACTGTAAGGCTTGTTGCTTTGCTGATTACCAAATCTTTGTCCTTGATACCCAGCTCCATACACATAGTTGACATTCTCCTGTGTATTCTCTGGCTTAGACTCAAATGTCTCAACCTCAGCAGTAAATTGAATTGACTTCTTACCCACTAGAAGATTGTGAACTGAATCCAGCTTGGCATTAACAGAAGCTAGCTTTTTTTTGAATCAAATCCTCCATGCAATCTCTTCCTTTCAGCATCTGCTCTCTTAGTGCTATTGCTGTAAGCAATCAAAGCTTCAGCATCTTGTGGAAATCTTGTCTTGAAGTTCCCATGACTTGCAGCATCCAAAGCTAGCTGATATTCCTAGTCAATCCCTCTGAAAAAGATACTTAAGCTGCCTTGAAAGCTTCATGTGGTCTTTGTTTGAAGGAGGAATGCTTGACTCTTAGCTCATCTGACATGGCATCATCATAAAAGTAGTTGAGAAAAGCCACCTTCACTTGTTGCCAAGATGTCAAAGAACGGGCTGGCAACTGTTTCAACCATTGGGATGCTTCTCCTGCAAGTGAATATGGGAAAAGCTTGCAGTAGATGTAGTCTTCAGTCACTCCATTGGCTTTGATACTAGTCACCAGGTCTTCAAAGTGCTCAATGTGGTCCAAAGCCTTCTCATTTGGAAGGTTAGAAAAAGGTCTTTGTCCAACCAGCTAGAAGTATGCAGGCTTCAGCTCAAAGTCATTCCTTGGAAATGGAGGTGGAACAATTGCAGAGCGGTTTTCATACATTAAATCAGCTCTGTTTAAGTCTGCAATAGTCCTGATCAGATCCCGATTTTGATCCTGTCTTCGAACTGGGTTGTGGACGTGGTTGGCAGCTCCACGTCCGTCTGCTGGAGGTGGGTGTCGATCGATACCCTCTGGTTGGCGTCGATCGACACCAAGGTTCTGTTCCGCAGCGACAACGACTTCAGCAATTATGTTGCCTTCCGCATCAAGCTTTTGGCCCTGCTCGTTGTGCAAGTGGCCCTCTTGATCCCTTAAAGCACCAGCTTCATCACATATCAGAATGACTGTGTCAACCATCTTCAAGGGTTTGAATGCTTTTCGGTTTTCACGCTCTAATTTTCCCAACTCTTGGTTTGTAAGCTTCACAGTAGGACCAGTCTTGTTGCTCCTTGTGTTAGGCTTATTAGGCATGTACCTGAAACACCGAAGAGAAGAAAAACAAAAACGTGAAAGTAGAAAATAAAAAAGAAAAATTTAGACGAAATACAAAACTCAAATCTAATGGTAGATCAAAGAGTCCCCGACAACGGCGCCAAAATTTGATATGCTCAAATTAACCCTAGAGCTACTCTCTCAAACAAGAGATCAATGTAGTACTTAGGGGTCGAATCCACAGAGACTCATGATCAAACACAATAAATTATAGAGTTTTTGATATTACGCTAAACAAATTAAATTGTATTAAAAACAAAAGAATACAATGCAAAATATTAAATCAAAGTGTTGTGAAATCAGGAAATCAAAAGGTTAAGCCTAGAGAATTTCTCAGGTAATTATGAAGTATTAAATCAATAGATTAATTAGGGTTATGAAATAAAAATCAGATCTAGAACTCTAAACAGTTTTGGTAAAATAATTCAGTTCTCACTGCAATTATTATCTGAATTTAAAACCTGAAAATCCAAATCTCTTTGTTAAATTCTAGGTTAAAAATCATCTTTAAAAACATGTTTAGAAAAGTTCACAAAATCACTAAAAGATTAAGAACCCTAAAAATCACAGATCTAATAAATCATAAAAACCCTGTGAAAAACCCTAAACTTAACAAGCAAACTACTCAGACATGTTTAATGAAGAACAAAACATCTTTCTGAATAATAAGCAACATATAGTAAAAAGTAAGAAGAGGGAGTTTAGAAATCTTTTCTCGACAAAGAATTCAGATCCTTCTCTCCTAAAAGCTCTCAATATCTCTCTCTCAAAAAGCTGCTAGAAAATAACTTAAGGGTTTTCTAAAACCCAAAAACACTATATATATGTCCTAAAACACGTCAGAGACTTGTGTTGGAAATATGAAAAACTTCGGACAAAATTGTAAAACTTCCAATTTGGCTTCTCTCGTAGACAAATAGAGGTGTCGATCGATGCTAAGGCAGTGTCGATCGATGCTCTAACTCTGATCCGACTCCAAGTTCTTTTCCTTTGATTAAATGCTCCAAAATCATCCAAATTGCTCCATTTTGCTCCATCCATGCCAAAATCCTATAAAACCTGTAAAGACTCTCAAAGAACCTAAAAACACATCAAAACACTCTAAAAGACTCCTTATACCATGGTTAAAAACCATAAAAACCATGATATATCACAAGTGTAGTTTCTGGCAGCGTGAGATGGGTTTTCTGGGTCACATTGTGTATGCAGTTGGAGTTTTTGTAGATCTGGAGAAGATTCAGACTATCAGGGATTGGCCTAGACCGCAAAATGCCACAGAGATCATGAGTTTTCTTGGGTTGGCATGCTACTACAGGAGGTTTGTGCAGGGATTTGCGAGAAGAGCACGACCTATGACTAAGTTGACAGGGAAGGATGTTCCTTTTGTTCGGTCACAGGAGTGCGAGGAGGGCTTTGCAAGCCTAAAGGATATGTTGACTTTGCCTGAGCACGGGGAACCCTATGTGGTGTATACAAATGCATCCAGAGTTGGTTTGGGTGTGTGTTGATGCAGCATGAAGGTGATTGCCTATGCTTCGCGGCAGTTGCGGAAGCATGAGGACAACTATCCTACCCATGATTTGGATATGGGTGTTATAGTCTTTGCCCTTAAGATTTGGCGATCTTATCTTTATGGTGCAAAGGTACAGGTGTTTCAGATCATAAGAGCCTAAAGTATATATTCACTTAGCCCGAGCTGAATTTGAGGCAGAAGCGGTGGATGGAACTTGTGGAAGATTATGATTTAGAGATAGCCTACCACCCTGGTAAGGCTAACCTGGTTGCAGATTCTCTGAGTCGGATGCGGGCGGCTTCAGCTCAGGAGCAGGATATGGAGTCTCTGGTAGGAGAGATCAGTGCATTGAGTTTGTGTGCGGTTTCTCAGGAGCCATTGGGTTTGATTGCAGCTTATGAAAAACCGTCCCGCAGACCCCACTAGCCCACCGCTAGCCGCCTCAACGGACCGTCCGTGGATCCCGCTAGCCCACCGCTAGCCGCCCAAACGGACTCTAAGCTGGCCCTGCAGGGTATCAATCCTAACCCATCATTGTGGATATCCCAATCCACCAGTAGGTTATTGGTGCGTCAGGTGTTCCTCGAACCCTGGTCCCCACCTTTTAACAACCTTCCCACAGGACAAGTTGCCACCAAATGAAACAACCCTTCCCTTTTTTTTTTAATATTAATTTACTAGTGGTCCCATACCCACTAGCAACCTAGCAACAATCAACAACAGCGGATAACAAAACAATTCCAATAAACCAATAAGAATCTTAACAATAACAATCCAATAACCAACAATGAAGTAATCCATAACAAACAATGAAATAACCAAGTTTCAACATCCTATAATGTTCTGTCAACTAAACCCTAGCAACCTAACAATAGCTAGACCACAATCAATCAAGTCTCTAGAACATCCTCCTCCTCATCGCCCCGATTCCACGATCACACTTTGCCTTTACCTGCCCCACAAACACATATTGAGATGCATGAGTATTATTATAAATACTCAGTGAGGCCATCCTCCCATCTACTGGGCTATACACACAAGAAACTGAGATTCTATTGTTAAGTTGAGCCAATAAACACAATCAACACATCAAACAAACAAGCTCATAATCGGTTAAGAGTGGTGTCGACCGACACCAGATTGGTGTCGATCGACACTGCCTCTGCAGACGCGAACTGCACGAATCTGAATGTCGATCCTCCGTTTCGAATCACCACGAAACCGTCTCAAACTCTCCCAATCGCCTCAGGAACACAAGCAAGCAAATCCAAGCAAAAACCACAAATAGATAAAGAACAACCAAACAAAAGAGATCTCAGGCTTAGATCAGCTATGGTCAAGCACTCACCTCTTTTACAGGAAGATTTGACTGAGAAACGGTGGAACCAACACCTTAGGAAGCTTCTCCTTTGATCCCAGCGACAACTCTCCCTTTCCCAGCTACAGATCTCACCAAAAACCAGCAAGAACAAGACAAAAACTCTCAAGAACACTCTCAAACGTTTTCTCTCTATGTTCTCTCTTTTCTCACTCAACGGCGACCAACTAAATGAAAACCCTAGACTTGGGTCGACCTTTGCTTTAAATACACGGTTTAGGTAACCCAACCCAAACCAAACCAACCAAAATCGCAATTAAAAACAAACCCGACAAACCCAGAATTAGTGGTGTTGATCGACACACCCCTGGTGTCGGTCGATACTCACTCTAAAATTACAAAACTGGTTCGGGGATGTTTCACATCTGATAGGGCAGATCTGCTGAGCAGAGTGCGGTTAGCTCAGGAGAAGGATTTGGGGCTGGTGAATGCCTCTAAGGATGTTGATTCCGAGTATCAGGTTTCGGCTAATGGTACTATTCTGGTGCATGGGCGGATTTGTGTGCCTAAGGATGAGGAGTTGAGGCAGGATATCCTGAGAGAGGCTCATGCGAGCATGTTCTCTATTCATCCAGGAGCTACTAAGATGTATTGTGACCTCAAGATGTACTATCACTGGGTCGGGATGAAGAAGGATGTGGCTAGTTGGGTTGCGAGGTGCAATGTGTGTCAGCTAGTGAAGGCTGAGCATCAGTTACCAGGTGGTTTGATGAAGAGTCTTCTCATTCCAGAGTGGAAGTGGGATATGATTACTATGGACTTCCTGGTTGGTTTGCCAATGTTCAGGACATTTGATGCTAGCTGGGTCATTGTGGACCGGTTGACTAATTCAACACATTTTCTGGCTATTAAGAAGACTGATGGAGCAGCGGTTTTGGCTAAGAAGTATGTGAAGGAGATAGTCAGGTTGTATGGGGTGCCAGCAAGCATTGTGTCTGATAGGGATTCCAAGTTCACTTCGGTGTTCTGGACGACATTTCAGGCAGAGATGGGCACTAAGGTGCATATGAGTATAGCTTATCATCCCCACACAGATGGACAGTCAGAGAGGACGATCCAGACGTTGGAGGATTTGCTGAGGATGTGTGTGTTGGATTGGGGTGGCCATTGGGCAGATCACTTCAGCTTGGTAGAGTTCGCTTACAACAATAGTTACTAGGCGAGTATAGGGATGACACCTTATGAGGCTTTGTATGGGAGGCCGTGTCGTACACCGTTATGCTGGACTCAAGTGGGGGAGAGGAGCATGTACGGGGCAGATTTTTCTCAGGAGACCTCAGAGAAGATTCGGGTTCTCAAGCTGAATATAAAGGAAGCTCAGGATCGGCAGACGAGTTATGCCGATAGGAGGAGGAGAGATCTTGAGTTTCAGGTGGGAGATAGAGTGTACCTCAAGATGGCCATGTTGCGGGGTCCGAACAGGTCATTGACTAAGAAAAAGTTGAGTCCAAGGTATATGGGTCCTTTCAGAGTGCTTGAGCGAGTTGGACAAGTGGCATATAGGCTGGAGTTACCTGAGGTTATGCGTGCATTTCATAAGGTTTTCCATGTGTCTATGTTGCGGAAGTGTCTTTGTGACGATAATCAGTTGTTGGCAAAGATCCCTGAGGATCTTCAGCTTAACATGATTTTGGAGGCGTGACCAGTGAGAGTTCTCGAGAGGAGGATCAAGGAACTTCGGAAGAAGAAGATTCCTTTGATGAGATTCCTGTGGGACTGTGATGGTATTGAGGAGCAGACTTGGGAGCCAGAGGCGAGGATGAAGGCAAGGTTCAAGAAGTGGTTCAAGAAGCAGGTCGCGACTTGAACTTGTCTAGCCTGGTCCTAGTCGTAGTCCGTGGCTGGATCGGGAATGGAGTATTCCAGCCCATCTCTCTTGTTTACTCGGTCGTTTGGGATGATTGGTTGTGCGACTCAGTGACAAGATGAGGTGGTGTTGGGGTACAAAATTTCCGCAAGGCAGTGTTTGGGAAGAAAGTTTCCTGAATTAATTGTTTCTATAAATGGGAAGTTCTGGAAGCGGAAAGTCTAAAAATGGAAGGTTTTATGTGAGTTAGAATTCATCCATTTTTAGCGGCGGAGAGCCTAGGAGGGGCTTGTGTGGCCTTTGTGGCGGGCGGTTTAGCCGTTGTGTGGCCTTTGTGGCGGGCTGTTTAGCCATTGTGTGGCGGGCTGTTTAGCCATTGTGTGGTCTTCGTGGCAGGCTGTTTAGCCAATTGTGTGGACTTCGTGGCGGGCTGTTAAGCCAGAGTGCCTGTTTAGGTGGTCCTTCGGGACAGGTGGTATTCGTGATGGTCCTTCGGGATGAGTGGCCTTGGTGGTGGTCTTGTTTAGGACATTTGTTTGGCCTTTAAGGCGGTCCTGTTTAGGACATTTGTTTGGCCTTTGTGGCAGTCCTGTTTAGGACATTTGTTTGGCCTTTGTGGCGGCCTGTGGGGCAGTGAGATGATCCTTTTGTGGTCATGAGGTATTCCAGTGAGGGGATATGTGGTTGGTAGGACATTGTGTTGTCTTACGCAAGCCATGGGAAGGAAACCTGGATAGGGATTGGACTCATACGTGTTCAAAATTGTTTGCTCGCGACTCTTGGGGGACTTCGGTTCTCCTAGTACCGCCATATTCTAAGACTTTGTGGCTTGGGAGTGTGGTTGGTATATCGACTTCGAATGACGATCCGAAGGCGCGCTGTAGGGTGACGATCCGAGAGACGAATATTGGATTTTTCCTTATACATTATGGCATGCGGGTTTAGCCCCGATGAGGAGCCAACATTATGGCATGCAGACTTAGGTCTGATGAAGAGCCAATAAAAACTCTAGGTTTAGGCCTGTGAGTAAAGGAAAGTCCAAAAGTCGAGTGCAAATAACGCCTGGAGCGTGAGTCTATCACCTAGAGGTGACCTTTCGTATATCGGTCGGAGGAGTGCGGGCCGTGGAGTCAGTAGCACATGAGTCCTTGGCTGAGTGTTGTTCGAGATTCAAGGACGAATCTATGTTGGTGGGAAAGAATTGTAACGCCCGCAAACCAAAACTCTGCGTTTTGGGGGTGGGTGTCGATCGACACTCATGGTGGTGTCGGTCGACACCACTTATTTCTGGTTTGACCAGATTGATTTAATCGTTGATTTGGTCCGGTTTGGGTTAAGGAAAACCATTTGACCAGGATATTTAAGTGGGTTTCGACGCAAGAAGGGTTTTGGAGTTTATTTTTATCTGTGGCTTTGTTGTTTTTGAGAGAAAAGGGAGAAGAGCTTTGTTCTTGAGCTTTTGTGAGGGATTGGTGAGACTCCTTGCTGTTTCTTGAGAGATCCAAGGCTAGGAAGGAGTTCGAGGCTTGTGAGAAGGGTGGGATTCGTTGCTGTGGTTTAGAAACTTCCTTCAAAGAGGTGAGTGCATGACCATGGCTAATCTAAGCCCTTGATTTCCTTGTTCTTGCTTGTTTATTGTTGTTTTGTGTGTTTTCTTGCTGGGGATTGGTTGCTATAGGTCCCTAGGGATGATTTTGGCATGGGTTTTGAGTATTGGACGATTTGGAAGAGGTTGAGAAGCGATATCCGACTCTTGGCTTCGAGCGGATCGCAGTTGCAGGTGGAGTGTCAATTGACACCACTTGGTGTCAGTCGACACCAGCAAGATGGCATCGATCGACACTGTGGGGTAGTGTCGGTCAACACCAATGCCAGTGTCGGTCGACACTTTGCTGGTGTCGGTCGACACCTCCCTTCTAGCGAGATGATGTTCGTTTTCCTGGTTTGTGTGTTTTGTTTTGTTGGTTGTTTGGAACATTGAATCATTGTTGCTTGTGTGTATAGCCCAGTAGATGGGAGGATTGCCTCACTGAGTATTTATCAAATACTCATGCATCTCAATTTGTGTTTGTGGTGCAGGTAAAGGCAAAGTGTGATCGTGGAATCAAGGCGATGAAGAGGAGGATGTTCTAGGGTCTCGCTTGGTTGTTGTCTGGCTTTTGTTAGATTGCTAGAGTTGAGTCCTAGAATGTTGTCTAGGATTGCTGGTTTTATGGTTTATGTGGATTGGATATTTGGTTTATGGTTTTGGAATTATTACGGTTTATTTGATATTGGTTATTGGTTTGTTGGTTATTTATTGGTATTTGTTATTCCGCTGTTGTTTGTGATTGTGGTTAGGTGGCTAGTAGGTATAAGACCACTAGTTGTAGTTTATTTATTATTACTATATTATTATTATTACAGAATAACAACGGCTTCTCCGCCAATTGAGACTACCCTTGTTATTAGTGATGCTGAGATTGTTAAAGATCTTTCCATTATTCCCAACTTAGAGGGCCCCTATCATTTCAACCACACTTTCTGATGAGTAATAGTTTGGTGATTTGTTCAGCGATTATAGGTTTTTGATTGTGATTTTCGATATTTGATTCCACATGGAGACCATTGTTCCTGGAATCTACCAAAATGATACATTTTTCTTTACGAAACGTACTTCAAAAATTGCCATCTTTGGTTTCCCCTTCTTAAATTGCTATTGAGATGTTGCAGACGCAAAGGAATTGTGATTTGTCAACTTCTCTTGTTTCGATCTGCAACATTGTTGTGGTCGTTACATTGAGGGTCGAGGTTGGAATTGGGACAATGTTATTTCTATGTCCGAGTAGACAGAAAATCGTTTGGATCATCGACCGTTGGGAAGAGAAGAAAGTGGCAGGAATCCGCTGGTACTATTCTGGTACTATACTCTTGTTGTTTTAGATTTCTTGTTTCTTTTTCCTCAGACTTCCCCTTGTTCTTCAAAGTTCTACCTAGTGGAGTTGAAAATATCCTAGGAAGACTTCAGGCTATTCCGAACTCAAGGTGGTCCGAATTTAACCGTTCCTAAGTTGAGGCTGCTCCTAGGAAAATGGTTAGAGTTGAACCAATAACTGCTGATTTCAAATCTGCTATGGCTCAGCTAATCAAGCCAAGAGTTTAAAATCCCATACCCGCAAACACTGTCAATACCCTTAACTCCATGGAAATTTTCACTCCCATAGTCTGGCATCCAGTCAGATCTACCTTTGAATCTGCCTGACAATGTCTAGACCTCTGCATAGATATTTTTGAAGTACTGCTGCTCCTGTTGGGGAGAAAGCTGATCATACCCCAAACATTCTAATAGAAACTGACGTTGTTCCATCTACGACTTCAGATCAAGCAGCTGAAACCTCCAAGCTTGACACCAAAGTGAAAGTGCAAGGGGTGGTTCCGCCTCAGTAAAATTCTGCCTCGAGAAATAAGAGGTCGGTGTTTTCATCATTCCTAAAACTCGAGTCTTCTTCCCCGAAGAAAAGATCCTTGTCTGCAATGGAACACTACCCTGAATCTTTCTCATTTCAATATACCAAAGATGATCCCTTCATTACCAATCAGATTGCATGCACTAAACTTGCTCGATGCCTAAGGTCTCAAACTTACGCTTTTCGGATGCATATAAAAAGTATGCTCAATCGTCGATGCTGGTAAGTAAAAATACCATTTTTTTCTTATTGAGATACACTTTACTTGGCTGAACGTTGACAGCTACAGACTTTGGTGCTCCACAACTCCTTGGTGATGCAATAAGAGAAGGAGCTTCACCGCCAGAATAGAAGTCATGGTCATGAAGAACTTGCTCAGATGGAACTCCCTTAACGCTTAAGAAAAAGAGTTCAAAGAACCGCACAAACAAAATGTATAACTAGCTTAGAGAGCTTCTACTGCCAATCTGGAATGTGATTCCCTGTCGACAGATTTAAGAAAGACGCTCGAGTAGCTGGAAATTAAAAATTTGCTGCTTTCAAAGAAGTCTTCTCTTGTTAAGCGTGTTATGAAAGATAAAGACGCTCTCGCATCATGGAGTACTGACCTCTAAAGGAAGCTGAAGTCTGAGAAAGATATGCTACGGTCCTCTCGAGATAAAGTAGCGAAGGAAATCTCGAGTAGCGAAGGAACCCTCAAAGTCGTTTGGTTCAGGATTCAGTTCTGCAGGGATGAGTACAAAAAGCTTGCTGGGCAAAAAGTCTTGAAGCATAACCAAGCGAAAGGCGTCGAGGAGAGTCTTGATATGGTTGGAGGGGTTATCAAGTTTGACGAAGGATTTCTGATAGGTCTCACAGCGGCAACTGCTGAAGTGAAAGCTGAATTTAGCACCTTGGATACCCTTGAGCCGAACATATTTGATTAGGTTATTACTCTGTATCCCCTTCATTCTCAGCTTCCAACTTGCTCTGGCGATGCTCCATAAGTTTCCTTAGAAGATAGGCTAGACGAGACTCAGTTACTCGCTGAGCTTCTAATGCTCCTTATTTGTTTTTGATGCAGCTTGTGCTTCAATCTCCAATGCTACCGTGTAAATAATGATGTTGTTGACCAAGAGTTCAGCGAGTTGGAATCAAGACTCAATCGTTTGAAAGTTCGGTGTTGACGAGTGATGGAGCATGTGGATGATACTGAGCAGAAAATTTGAGCGTTGGAGACTGATCCAGTAAACTGGGAGCAATTTGGTTTACAAGAGGCATATCCAATGCCGGAGGGACTTCTCTGAGCTGTTAGGACTTTTGCCCGCTATTGATTCTTGCGATGCACAACCTATTTTCTTTTTAGTGTGTTATATTCTTTTCTTTCAAAGAGATAAGTTTTACCAAGTCCTTCGGTATCTTGCCTCTATTTTTTTTGCAATGAATAATCAGTTTTCTAAATGGGTTATTATTCCCTTGTTCCTTTTTTTTTTATGTATTCAAAGATCATATCACATCATCGGGTTAAACTCTGAGCTAAGCAATATGGTAAATTAATTTGAAGACGAAATCTGATACTAAGATTTTTGTGTCTCTTAGCAGGTTCAATTAACCTTATGCAATTGTAATACTTAAGGTGTCAATCCAGTTGGAAAACTTTACTAACAATTAAGATGCATTCAAGAAATCACGAGTCAAGCCAATTCAAAGAGAGTGTTTGTCTAACAGTCCTAGAATGATCAGAATGCAAAACAGAAATGCGTTCTAGGACTAGAAACGAAAATGCATGACAAGAAGCGAAAATGAATAAAAACATAAACGAGTCTGAGCATGAACTAAAAGGCAAGAAACGAAACAGTCTCAAGAATGTAACAAAAATCAGAAAGAAAGAGGTCCTAAGGATGGAAGTAATTGATGTCGGTGAATTCTCCTAGTCTACAGAGTGTTTAACATGTCACAAGCAAACTATCTCTAGACAATGAACATCACGACTTAGCTAATCCAATCTCTTGGCAAAAGCTACTCAGACCCAACCACTTCCATACCTAGCTCTCGCTAGAGAAACATGGTCGAGCAGGCATGACAAACAAGTTGATTGACATCAACAAACATCCTAGACAACTAATCTCTTAGGCTAGGAACGTAAGTCTCTGGCACTAGTTGGTCAGACATTTCATCGAACACCTTTTGGGTGCGGAAATGTCTAAAACCTAGTTCCAATTGATCAGAGAGAAACAAGTATTTCTAATTCTAGTCCAGAAGGGAATTATACAAATCAAAGCTTAAACACTCTACATCCTAAGATCCTCCACCTAATATATCCCATCCTCAAGAACTATTACACTACTCAGATGCGAAAATCATCATCAAGGATGCAAGCCCAGAAAACATTAAAACAAGCATTATTACGTAGATAAAAATAAGATGAACAACTTTGTAGAAGGAATCCAATGCAAAAACTGAATAATCTCAAAGATATCAGAATACAAAGTCTCAGAACATATTTGGTGGCTAGGTTAACCCTAAGGAAAAGAAAACGAGATAAAACATAAGATGTTCTCTACCAAGACTTAACAAAACTTATTTATAGTAAAAAAACATGTAAATTCCTAAAACTTAAAATGACAAGGTGAAGCGTCGGTTTGGGAATCTCCTGAAGCGTGTAAGATAGAACGTCTTCCTGACATGTGCATCGAATCGGAGTGGGCGACAATGGCTCAATTGCTTGGGTGAGAGTGGCTCGATTGGTGTCGCTGAGAGTGGCTCGATTGGTGCCGCTGAGAGTGGCTCGATTGGTGTCGCTGAGAGTGGTCCGATTGGTGCCGCTGAGAGTGGCTCGATTGCTTGGCCCGATCGTCTGCGTTTCCGACGTCTCCTCGACACCTGAAATACTACGAAATGCACAATGTATGCAAGGATGATGCAAAAACTTCCTAAACATGCAAAGTGTTTAAAAGAGGTTCTAAAATGACGTAAAATGACTAGTTATCCTAGCTAAATGCATGTCAAATACATGCTAAGGAGACACAAAATATAGACATATCAACTCCCCCAAACTTATTCTTTGCTTGCCCTCAAACTAACAATCAAGAACAAAGTATGGAAGAGAGGTGTGAAGATGGGGTCTGAGAACCTAAAACATGCTGAAAAGAGTAGTTAGAATCAAGTTCCTTGTTTTTAGTTCTATGATGCATGGTGAAAGAAATTTATTTCTTTAATCTACGCATGCAATCCTATCAATCATTCCCCTTAACATTCATTAACAGAGAACCGTGAATCAAGCTAAGCAATGTCATTGAACTCATTTGGCTAGGGTAAAAGGTTAGAGACATAGATGGTCTCCTTCTCAAGTGGTTTTATCAATACAGAAGGTTCTCTCACGAAAAGGAGTTGAGCTTAAGAGAAGGCTAAAGGTTAAAACAATTGATACATATAAGAGCAGCGCCCTGTCTACCCAAAAAACATTCCAAACCGAAGTTGGTTTTATCTCTACCCTTCATCAGAAACTTCATCTCAAACCCATTCTTCCATTCTTTAGACTTGGTCTTAAGAGGAGTTCACTTCTTATCATTCTAGCGGATTGGGAAATCTTTATTATCAGTAAGGTTCTCTTTTTTTTCTTTTAAAGACTCTAGACATCTTAAACATCTTACTTTTTTTTTTGTCTAATCTTTTCATTTTACGCCCAGAACGAGTAACTCAATATTTTGCTCAACCCAAATTCTTTACTGGACTTGTAAACTTTGAAAACGCATCCCCCTCTTAAAGACTTTCTACCCTTACCTTTTTATTACTTTTCACTTTTCTGCACAAATCCATACCCAATACCCAAAATCGAGTTCTCACCTAGTCCTACTAGTCCGGATAGCGCGAACTAGAACTACACAGGATCCTACTCTTGTCGGTTAGAACCTAACACTTTCTAACAAGCTCAACTCGGAAAAGGCCTAACACTCAAGAATACAATTGGTTTGAAAGAACGGTTGGTTAAGGGTGTGGGGAACTGTTCCAAAAATGGGAATCAGCTACTTGGATTGACAAGGGTGGTAAAAATGTGAAAAACAATCCAAGTATGTATATGGTACCCATGAGTTCAACTTCAATGCATAACAAGATAATTGCAAGTCAGGATTAGGTTCAGATAGATAGGGAATGACGTCAATTCAAAACATGCTTCAATCGTGCATTTTTAAATTCAATCAACAAGCATCAAAGAACTAATAACAAGGGCCTTGATCCTATCCTATTAAATCCAACATGCTACCAAGGTTATAATCATCATCAACCCCTATGCTAAATGCACAACCCTATATGAATAACACTAGACTCAATCCTAATATGCAAGTGCAAACTACATGAACACTTTGTTCTTGTGGAAATTTTCGTTTTCAATTTTTTTGTTTTTTTGTTTTTTTGTTTTTTTTTTGTTTTTCTATGCAAATAGATAAATGTAAACTCAAACATGATATGATGTAAAAATTTGAAATAAAAATCACAAGACACAACATCAGATACATCATCTCAAACCCTCCCCCAAACTTAAATTACACAGTCTCTTGTGTAAGAAAAATTTGCAGAAGGATTTAAGAATCACAACAGAAATAATGCAAGAATGAAACAGTATATACAAGGGAAAGTAGGAGTACCTCAGTAGTAGAAAAAGGAGTCGGTGCTCGCCCAAGGAGGAGCGTTATATTGACTTTGTCCTTCCCCTTGTTCCGGATCCGCAGGAGTGACCTCAGCTGGTTGGTCGACTTGCTGCTCAACCGCTTGCGTGTTCTGATACATGTTCAGCTGCTCGTCACACTACATGTCATCGACTCTTGACTCACCATGGTCTGATACCAACACAACAAACTCCGTAGGCTGATAATTACCTTGAGCTTCAACTTGCTGCCCAACCTCAAACTCATGCTCATCTTGAACTGCAGAACGACGCACAGATCGAAGACTATAAGACGCTCTGGAACCTCGCGAACCGTGTCTCTATCTCTCCCTAGACTCGTGTGACGAGTGGCGTGAAGGAGCGGGTGAAGGTTGACGCTCCCGAGGCACATATGAAGATTGACGTCCTGGGGAGAGAACCAGAGAGAGTGTTCTCTGACGAGTTGGCTCGAGTGTCACGGAGACGCGTCCCGGCATGGTTCTGGTGAATCTGCTGAACTTACATATGAAGTTCGTCATATTCTTGGTGAAGCTGCTGAACGCCTTGTCTCTGGCCTTCCCCCATCGCTGAAACTGCTCAGGGCGATACTCAATTGTGTCCTCCTCCATCGGGTCTGCTTCAGCTTCTGCAATCTCTACCCGCTGCACCTCATCCTCAGACTCGTACAGAGTGTTCGTGGGAGGTATGAACTCTACATGTTCACCCCTCAAAATAGTAGTCAGCCCGACGCAAGGCAGGAGTAATCTGGAGGCACCGACCTCTGGATGCACAAACTTGTAAATCAAACATCCCTGCCTCAAACCCCGCTCCAGAGTGTGCAACTTCCGTAGGTTGTTCAAGTCGATCCAGCGTGGTGAGTGTGGCTCGAGTAGTAATGGAACACCAGCTGCCTCAACAAAACCAAGTCACCACGCCGCCCATACACATCACTCCGGGAGAGTTGTTGCTGTTGAGTCTCGAGACCCAAGTCTTGTATGACGTTATGTAGTTGAGGATGTAGAGCGAGACGTAAGTGCTGGACGTGTAACCTTGCAGCTCGGTTCCTTCCATTGTTGTGAATGAGAGTCCCTTAAGCGCTAGATCAATCATCTCGAGCTCGCCGTTCGTGATGTATCCCTTAATTTCCTTGGTGTATACTGCATTGACCACTGCCTTTCTGGAAGTAACACAACACTGGACTTCTCAGGTTCATCGCTTTTGTTTTCGATGAAGTGAATGTGGGTGTGCTTCCAATCATCGCCCAGAGTGCTGATATATCATTCCTGTCGAACTGCAGCGTAGTCCCCGTTCTGCCGGGAAATCCAAAAATCTCTTTCCGAACGCGAAATGTAATGTATCCCAGCCCTCCATCAGACATCATGCCTGGCTCATCCCCGTACAAGTGCATCTCTAAAGTAGAGAGAAACTGGATAGTCTCCTCTTTGTATCCATTCTTGGGGGTGTTCATGAGTCGCTCCAGATGGCATCGCCTAAATAGGTACTGAACATCATCCGCAATCCCGAGTTGCTCCATGGTCTCAACATGAGGGTATCTTGTTCCGCTGAACTCCAACTGCTGAAACAACACGTAATACTCCTTGGGAGTCAGTTTTTTCTCGGTTGATTTCCGTCTTATAGACTTCCTGGGAGCTTGTCCGGAATGCAACTCAGGTTCCTCATGTTCGTAATCACTGCCTTCCTCTCTTGAGTTAGAAGCTTGTGCCGATCTCTTTCTGCGACTCTTGCTCTTAGTGAGGGGATTGGCTGGTCTGCTTGTCCCCGCCGCTTGGCCTAAACCTCCAACAACTTCGCCGACCATGTTTTTCATTTCTAAGAAGTGCTTCGCCATAGACTTAGGCGATGAGCGCTCTCTAGCCTTAGAACCATATGCATCCCGCATTTCTTCCATTAACTCAGTACTCTTTCTGCTCCGCTGAGACATGATGAACTCAAAGCTAAACGTCAATATGTTTAGCTTTGAGTTCATCATGATGTGCACAAGTGACAAAAGCAATTATGAAGTTTAAAACTTGAAAGTGCAAAGAGAGGTTTATCCGATCGAGTGGGTGACAAGGTTGACTTGTTGGTTTAAAAAAGATGGTGGACGGCTAGATTTGTGTTGCGGAGGCGAGAATCGAGAGTGCCTTGATTGAGTAACAATGGACGCGAGTTTGAGAACGGCTCGAGAGAAGTGTGAGACCGGCTCAATTGGTGAGTGGAGATGGTGAAGAGAGTGTCGGCTCGATTGGTGCGTCGAGATGTGCGGAAAGTCTCGAGCATAACGGTGACGATGGAGGCTAAGGCGGGACTTCGACGGTGCACGGCTCGATTGAGTGGTTGGGAAGGTGGGTTCGAGTGGTGTTGTTGAAGATGGCTCGATTCAGTTCAACGGAGGCGAGAATCGAGAGTGGCTCAAGAGAGAGAGGTGTGACGGCTCGATTGAGGGAGTGTATAACGGATGTCGGCGCGATTGAGTGGGGGAGGACGACGACGCCGGCTCGATTGCTTAAGTTCGGAACGGCTCGATTGCTTAAGTTCAGAACGGCTTGATTGCTTAAGTTCAGAACGGATCGATTGAGGGAATTGGGAAGTGGCTCGGATGCTTGAGTTCAGATCAAGTTGAAGATCAAGTCGAGAGTGGTATCATGAGCGGAAGGTGTGAGGACGAAGGAACGACGGTGATGAATGGGAGAGATGAATGGCAGTGTTGACAGCATCTCGATGGTATGGAGTGGGATGGATTAAGTCGGAACGTGAACAGTACACCAGGGGTCGAGTCGCGATGGATGTGGCTCAGTTTAGACAGCAGCAAGGCGGTTCGAGCGGGCTCTCTCCGGCGGTCTTTCGACGATAGTTGTATGTAATGGTCTCGAGCAAGAGAGAGATGATTGGTTGTTTCGGTTGGTGAGTTGAGAGTGAATGAGAGGTGACATAAATAGAGGGATGGTGAAGATGAATAATTGTGATATGTCATGCAAGTGGTGCAAGGGAGAGTGGTGGTGGAAATAATGTTGGAGATGATGGGACACAAAGATGGAGTTGATGTGTTTTGGGAGAGGGAACAAGAGAGGAAGGGGTGAGTTGATGGGAGAGAGCAATTCACGTGGGTGGGTGAGAGAAAAGGAGAATGGGGTCANAACCATTTACAGTGAACTCGCTACCATCTTTGTTCAGAAGAGTGATGGTTGCGAATGGCAGAACTTCCTTGACGTCAAAAGGTCCAGACCACCTAGACTTACGCTTTCCAGGAAATAACTTAAGTTTGGAGTTGAAAAGCAGAACCTGATCTCCAGCCTTGAGCTCCTTGACAACAATTTTCTTATCATGAAAATTTTTGGTTCTTTCTTTATAGATCTTTGAGCTCTCATAGGCATCAAGTCTGATTTCTTCCAACTCATGTAGATCAAGAGTCCTCTTAGCCTGCGTTGTGTCAATATCCAAGTTCAGCAGCTTGATAGCCTAAAGCGTCTTATACTCAACCTCCACAGGGAGGTGACATGCTTTACCATATACCAACTGAAATGGTGTTCTACCTATTGGCGTCTTAAACGCTGTTCTGTATGTCAAGAGTNCCATCGCTTAAACTCTCTTCTGTAGAATCCTGAACGCAAGGAAATCAAAAACAAAAATCAAAAACACAATGATTCTAAAAAAAAATATTTACAGTGATACCTTTGGGACTTCCTCCCAAGTGAGCTTGTTTAAAGTTTTATCCCTAGCTTACCTTTTCAGCTTTTTATGTCTTTGGGGTTCATAGAGGAGCATAGAAGACCTCTCTGGTCGGACTTGATCAGCTAAATATTTCTTGACTCTCTAACCATTTACAGTGAACTCGCTACCATCTTTGTTCAGAAGAGTGATGGTTGCGAATGGCAGAACTTCCTTGACGTCAAAAGGTCCAGACCACCTAGACTTACGCTTTCCAGGAAATAACTTAAGTTTGGAGTTGAAAAGCAGAACCTGATCTCCAGCCTTGAGCTCCTTGACAACAATTTTCTTATCATGAAAATTTTTTGTTCTTTCTTTATAGATCTTTGAGCTCTCATAGGCATCAAGTCTGATTTCTTCCAACTCATGTAGATCAAGAGTCCTCTTAGCCTGCGTTGTGTCAATATCCAAGTTCAGCAGCTTGATAGCCTAAAGCGTCTTATACTCAACCTCCACAGGGAGGTGACATGCTTTACCATATACCAACTGAAATGGTGTTCTACCTATTGGCGTCTTAAACGCTGTTCTGTATGTCAAGAGTGTTTCGTCCAACTTGACAGACTAATCTTTCTTCGAAACCCCAACAAGATACCCTTGATCTGCTTATTCGAGACTTCAACCTGGCCGCTGGTCTGAGGGTGATACGCAGTAGACACCTTGTGCTTGACCCCATACTTTCGCAGCATAATCTCAAACNTTATCCCTAGCTTACCTTTTCAGCTTTTTATGTCTTTGGGGTTCATAGAGGAGCATAGAAGACCTCTCTGGTCGGACTTGATCAGCTAAATATTTCTTGACTCTCTAACCATTTACAGTGAACTCGCTACCATCTTTGTTCAGAAGAGTGATGGTTGCGAATGGCAGAACTTCCTTGACGTCAAAAGGTCCAGACCACCTAGACTTACGCTTTCCAGGAAATAACTTAAGTTTGGAGTTGAAAAGCAGAACCTGATCTCCAGCCTTGAGCTCCTTGACAACAATTTTCTTATCATGAAAATTTTTTGTTCTTTCTTTATAGATCTTTGAGCTCTCATAGGCATCAAGTCTGATTTCTTCCAACTCATGTAGATCAAGAGTCCTCTTAGCCTGCGTTGTGTCAATATCCAAGTTCAGCAGCTTGATAGCCTAAAGCGTCTTATACTCAACCTCCACAGGGAGGTGACATGCTTTACCATATACCAACTGAAATGGTGTTCTACCTATTGGCGTCTTAAACGCTGTTCTGTATGTCAAGAGTGTTTCGTCCAACTTGACAGACTAATCTTTCTTCGAAACCCCAACAAGATACCCTTGATCTGCTTATTCGAGACTTCAACCTGGCCGCTGGTCTGAGGGTGATACGCAGTAGACACCTTGTGCTTGACCCCATACTTTCGCAGCATAATCTCAAACACCTTGTTGACGAAGTGTGTTCCACCATCACTGATCACTGCTCTGGGTATCCAATATCTTGGAAAAATTATACTTTTGAACAGCTTCAGAACGACCTTGTGATCGTTGGTAGGACTGGCAATGGCTTCGACCCACTTAGAAACATAACCATTTGATGGATGGTTGAAAGGTCCCATAAAGTTTATACTCCAAACATCAAATATCTCCACTTCTAGAATCGGATTCTGGGGCATCTCGTTCCTCCCTGTGATGTTGTCCATCCTGTGACAAGCATCACACTTGGTGATGAAACTATGAGCGTCCTTGAAAAAGGTTGGCCACCAGAGACCTGCTTGAAAGTGGCAAAGTGACCTCCATAGGTGGAGTCGTGGCAGTGCTCAAGCACTCCCTGTACTTCCCCTTCTGCTATGCATCTCCTGAACAGACCGTCAGAACCTCTCTTGTACAGATAGGGTTCATCCCAGAAGTAGTGGTTGACCTCTCTGAAAAGCTTCTTCTTACTGTAAGGATCCATGTCATCAAGAACTTCTCCACAGACCTTGTAATTCACGACATCTGCATACCATGGTGTAGTCTCAGAAGTGATCGCCATGCATCTGATTCTGAGGTTGTCAAGCCCTGTGTCATGCATCTGCTCACAAACCTAGGTGACCAAAAGTTGTTCCTCAGGCATTGAGTCATCAATTGGAACAGCATCTTCAATCCTCATTCTTGACAAGTGATCTGCAACTCTGTTTTCTATGAATTTATTGTCAACTATCTCCATGTCAAACTCCTGAAGTAGCGGAATCCATCTCAGCAGTCTCGGCTTGGTATCCTTCTTTGAATATATGTGTCTCAAAGCAACATGGTCGGTATACATTATGACTTTCGAACCCACAAGGTAACTCCTAAATGTTTCGAATGCAAACACAACTGCTAGGAGCTCCTTCTCTGTGGTTGCATACCTTCCTTGAGTCTCGTCCAAGGTGCGACTTGCGTAGTAGATGACATGGAGCTTCTTGTCAATACGCTGTCCCAGAACAGCTCCAACCGCGAAGTCTTAAGCGTCACACATAATCTCAAACGGATGATCCCAATTTGAAGCTTGAACTATGGGTGCCGAAACCAAGGTCTCCTTAATCTTGCTGAAAGCTTCCAAACATGCTGCATCAAATTCAAACTCAACCTCCTTGCACAGCAACCTTGTCAATGGTCTTGCAATTTTTGAGAAGTCTTTGATGAATCTCCTGTAAAACCCAGCATGTCCCAGAAAACTGCTGATGTCCTTCACTGTCGTAGGCAGTTGAAGCTGAACCATGACCTCAATCTTTGCCTTGTCAACCTTAATTCCTCATTCAGAAATCTTATGTCCCAGAACCATCCCTTCTTCAACCATGAAATGGCACTTCTCCCAGTTCAGCACCAGGTTCTTCTCCTCACATCGCGTCAATACCCTGCACAGATTTAACAAACAAGAGGAGAAAGTGGGACCGTATACAGAGAAGTCGTCCACAAACACTTCCACTGACTCCTCAATCAAATCCGAGAAAATCAATGTCATGCACCTTTGAAAGGTGGCAGGAGCGTTGCACAAACCAAATGGCATGCGTCTGTAGGAAAAAGTGCCATAAGGACAAGTAAATGTTGTCTTTTCCTGATCATTTGGGTGGATAGGGATTTGGAAGAATCCGCTATACCCATCAAGGAAACAATAATAAGGATGACTGGCTAGTCTTTCCAACATTTGATCAATGAAAGGAAGAGGAAAATGATCTTTCCTAGATACAGCATTCAAATTCTTATAATCAATGCACATCATATGTCCTGTGATGGTCCTAGTTGGGATTATCTCATTTTTTCATTTTTGATAACAGTGATTCCCCCCTTTTTAGGTACACAGTGCAATGAGATACCCAAGTACTATCAGAGATAGGATAGATAACTCCAGCATCAAGCAGTTCTAAGATTTCTTTCTTTACTACTTCTTTTAGGTTAGGATTCAATCTCCTTTGGGGTTCAATGCTAGCATAAGACTCATTTTCAAGATTGATCCTATGTGTGCAAAGACTAGGTGAGATTCCCTTGATATCATCTACAGAATAACCTATAACCTTTCTATACGTCTTAAGCTCAGTTACTAGCAACCCCAATTCATCATCACTCAACCTAGCATTCACGATGATAGGATAAGTAGAATTGGTTCCTAGAAAAACGTACCTGAGTCCGGAAGGGAGAGTTTTGAGTTCTACCTTTGGAGCATTCAGTTCCGACCAGTCGTCAGCATGGGAGCCTGGAGTGATCACGGTCGAGTGGGAGAGGTTCGGCTTGATCGAGCGGGTCTTGACGTCGGTCGAGTGGGAGATATCACGTTCTGAACTCTCTGTCTCAACTGCACATACCTCCTCTGCGTCAGATAGCTGCTCGAATTCCTCTGGTCCATCCGTTTCTCTGTGGGAGTCCAACAGATTCTTGTAACAAGTGGTCTCCTTATGTAGGAACCCTTCTTCTCCACCCTTGGTCAAAGCAGTCTTAAGATGATCCTCCTCAGCTAACTCCTCCAACAACTCATCAGCCAATTTATCCATCTCTTCAATGTAGAAGANGTAGAATTGGTTCCTAGAAAAACGTACCTGAGTCCGGAAGGGAGAGTTTTGAGTTCTACCTTTGGAGCATTCAGTTCCGACCAGTCGTCAGCATGGGAGCCTGGAGTGATCACGGTCGAGTGGGAGAGGTTCGGCTTGATCGAGCGGGTCTTGACGTCGGTCGAGTGGGAGATATCACGTTCTGAACTCTCTGTCTCAACTGCACATACCTCCTCTGCGTCAGATAGCTGCTCGAATTCCTCTGGTCCATCCGTTTCTCTGTGGGAGTCCAACAGATTCTTGTAACAAGTGGTCTCCTTATGTAGGAACCCTTCTTCTCCACCCTTGGTCAAAGCAGTCTTAAGATGATCCTCCTCAGCTAACTCCTCCAACAACTCATCAGCCAATTTATCCATCTCTTCAATGTAGAAGATTTATCCTCCTATCGTTGGCTTCTTCAAGGTATCCTTGATGTCAAACTTCATAGTGAAGTCGTCGCCCAGATTTAGATCAATCTTGCCATTTCTGACATCAATGATGGATCCAGCAGTCGCCAGGAACGGCCTTCCTAAGACCAGAGGATCTTTTGGTTCTTCATCCATCTCCAGAACCACAAAGTCTGTTAGCACTTCCACGTCTCTGATCCTGACGGGTAAGTCTTCTAAAATACCATTTGGAAGTCTCACTGATCTATCTGCGAGGATGAGAGAGATGTTGCAATCCTTGAACCTTGTGAAACCCAACCTCGTAGCATTAGAGAGTGGCATCAAAATAACTGAAGCACTAAGATTGCAAAGGCACCTATCAAAAGACATAGGTCCGAGGGAGCAAGGATGAGTGAATGATCCAGGATTCTTGAGCTTCCTAGATACAATCTTCTTCTGAATGATTGCACTGCATTTGAGACTCAGTACCACCATGCCTTGAATATCTTTTGATCTCTCCATTACCAAGTCCTTGAGGAATTTCTCGTAGTGATGAACAAGTGCGAATGCATCCAGCAATGGCATCCTCAACTCAATCTCCTTGACTTTTTGTTCGAACAGAGCTTTGTATTTCTCAGTAAGTTGCTACTTGAACCTCACTAGGAATGGTATAGAAGGCTTATTTGGTGGAGGGATGAACCTCACAGGTTTGTCGTCAGAAACAACAGGTTCCTTAACTGGTTCAGGTTCGGACTGCTTCACTGGTTCAACCGGTCCTTGACTACTTCGACTGGGTTCTCCATCTGTGCGTCATCTGGAACAAAACCCTCCCCATCTAATTCCTCACTGTCTGCAGTGACGTCTGGAATTCCTTGCCTAGGAGGCAATGTTTTCCCACTTCTCAGCGTAATGGCATTGGCGAATTCCTTGGGGTTATGAACAGCATTTCCTGGGAATTGGCCAGGCTTTGGTGCAGAAGTAGAAGCGGAGTGGCCTTCCATGTACCTTACTTTCGAATTGAGAGCTTCAAATTTGACGTTCAGATCATTGTAGGAACATTCCATCCTCTAACTAAGGTCAGCAAACTTCTTAGTAGTATCTATAGAACCACTAGCTTGACCCTGAATAATTTGTTGCATCATTTGCTTCATTTCTTGGTCAGGAGCTTGTGTAGGCAGAACCTGTGGAGATGGAAATCCTGGTGGGGGTCATGAGTGAGCCTGATAATCATGTTGGAACTGTTGCTTAGGCGTGAATCCCTGATTGTAAGGCACAAAAGGTTTTCGTTGACCTTGTTGTTGTTGTTGTGGAGGGTACACCTGATCTTGTGGATTAACAATGTTGTTACTTCGGTAAGACAAATTGGGGTTTGCCTTATATTGGTTGTAACTTTTGTTGTATCCACCTTGATTATGGACATAGTTGATCTCTTCAGACTGCTCACCCTCCCCATCTAGAAGTTGGAAAGGGTCATCCTCAGATACGTAGTGGACGCTCCTCTGCTGACTTAGCAAGATACGGTCTAGCTTATCATTGACGTTCTTGAGGTCTTTCTTGTACTTCTCCTCAGAACTGGCGTCACCTCAAACTGTGCGGTCATAATCTTCATTGTAGTTGCCGTCAGACTGGACGAGATTCTCAAGGAGTTGCCATCCTTCATCCACTTCTTTGTTCAGGAAATTTCCGTTAGAGGCAGTGTCAAGCAGCATGCGGATTTTTGAAAGTACACCATGGTACATAGTGCTCAGCAGTGACTCATTGCTGAACCAATGATGAGGACACTAGCTCTGGTAACCCTTGAAACACTCCCAGGGTTCACAGAATGATTCGGAGCTCTTCTGAGTGAAACCAGAGATGTCATTCCTGAGACGTGCAGTTCTGGCATTGGAGAAGAAATTTGCCAAGAATGCCTTCTTGCAGTTATCCCAAGTGTTGATGGATCCCTTGGGGAGGTTTTTCTCCCATTGGTGAGCTTTGTCTCCCAGGTAGAATGGGAAGAGTCCCAACTTGAAACCATCCTCACTCACTCCATTGATCTTGGTGAGACTGCACAGACGGTCGAATTCATCTAAGTGGTCGAGCGGATCCTCCAAAGGCAAACCGTGAAACTTGTTTCCTTGGATCATGGAGATCAGACCACTTTTGATCTCGAAGTTGTTGTTCTGCAAGGTGGGAGAGACGATTCCAGCACGCTAAGTATGAGTGTTTGGTGCATCCCCAACACCAATGTTTTGCGGTCTCTGATTTGGTTCATTTGGTTGTTCCATAGCGACTGGTGCGGGATGATCAGTGAGAGGATGAGTTTGTCTTGGTCTTTGTAACCGATTGATGTCGTCGATAGCAGGAAGAAGTTTCTGATGTCCCCTTGATCTGGTGTGCATGCAAGGTTGCAATCAACAGGTTCCTGTGATGCAAAACAAACAAGTAGACAACCAAAACAAGTCAGTACTCACAGTGACAAATGTAACAGAACCTAATCTTGCAAAACTTGAAATCTTAAATGTAGCAAAGTAAATCCCAAATGGTAACAGCGCCAAATTGATACTAAGATTTTTTGTGTCTCTTAGCAGGTTTAATTAACCTTATGCAGTTGTAATACTTAAGGTGTTAATCCAGTTGGAAAACTTTTCTAACAATTAAGATGCAGTTAAGAAATCACGAGTCAAGCCAATTCAAAGAGATTGTTTGTCTAACAGTCCTAGAATGATCAAAATGCAAAACGAAAATGTGTTATAGGACTAGAAACGAAAATGCATGACAAGAAGCGAAAATGAATAAAAACATAAACGAGTTTGAGCATGAACTAAAAGGCAAGAAACGAAACAGTCTCAGTAATGTAACAAAAATCAGACAGAAAGAGGTCCTAAGGATGGAAGTAATTAACATCACGACTTAGCTAATCCAATCTCTTGGCACAAGCAAACTATCTCTAGACAATGAACATCACGACTTAGCTAATCCAATCTCTTGGCAAAAGCTACTCAGACTCAACCACTTCCATACCTAGCTCTCGCTAGAGAAACATGGTCGAGCAAGCATGACAAACAAGTTCATTCACGTCAACAAACATCCTAGACAACTAATCTCTTAGGCTAGGAACGTAAGTCTCTGGCACTAGTTGGTCATACATTTCATCGAACACCTTTTGGGTGCGGAAATGTCTAAAACCTAGTTCCAATTGATCAGAGAGAAACAAGTATTTCTAACTCTAGTCCAGAAGGGAATCATACAAATCAAAGCTTAAACACTCTACATCCTAAGATCCTCCACCTAATCTATCCCATCCTCAAGAACTACTACACTACTCAGATCCGAAAATCATCATCAAGGATGCAAACATAGAAAACACTGAAACAAGCATAGTAAGATAGAGAAATATAAGATGAACAACTTTGTAGAAGGAATCAAATGCAAAATCTCAATAAATCTCCANGTATTTCTAACTCTAGTCCAGAAGGGAATCATACAAATCAAAGCTTAAACACTCTACATCCTAAGATCCTCCACCTAATCTATCCCATCCTCAAGAACTACTACACTACTCAGATCCGAAAATCATCATTAAGGATGCAAACCCATAAAACATTGAAACAAGCATTATTAGGTAGATACAAATAAGATGAACAACTTTGTAGAAGGAATCCAATGCAAAAACTGAATAATCTCCAAGATATCGGAATACAAAGTCTCAGAACGTATTTGGTGGCTAGGTTAACCCTAAGGAAAAGAAAACGAGATAAAAGATAAGATGTTCTCTGCCAAGACTTGACAAAACTTATTTATAGTAAAAAAACATGTAAATCCCTAAAACTTAAAACGACAAGGTGAAGCGTCGGTTTGGGAATCTCCTGAAGCTTGTAAGACAGAATGTCTTTCTGACATGTGCATCAAATCGGAGTGGACGATAATGGCTCGATTGCTTGGGTGAGAGTGGCTCGATTGGTGTCGTTGAGAGTGGCTCGATTGGTGCCACTGAGAGTGGCTCGATTGGTACCACTGAGAGTGGCTCGATTGGTGCCGCTGAGAGTGGCTCGATTGCTTGGCTCGATCGTCTGCGTTTCCGACGTCTCCTCGACACCTGAAATACTCCAAAATACGCAATGTATGCAAGGATGATGGAAAAACTTACTAAACATGCAAAGTGTTTAAAAGAGGTTTTAATCTCTCTCTTGCATTTATTTTATTAAAAAATTATTTTTAAAGAAGAAAGACGGTTTATAAGTTCTAAACCTCAACTGTCGGAATATGCGGGAAATTTGTAAACTGGGATCGGTTCAGCAAAACAAAAAAAAAAAAATTAATGACAAAGGATTATGATATGTCTATAGTTTGCGTGTCCTTAGCATGTATGTTTAGGGCGGTGAAGTGTCACTTCATTAGTCTCAGAAGAAGATCCAAACAAGTCCAAAGAGAATGTGAAAGCTTTATCCCGATGATTCGCGGACTACGACGCTATCGGACACACCATCTCTTGTTCAGGAAATGTCTCCAGAATCTATATGCAGCTTCGCCATGGTGAGATCGCAGCCAAGCCGGAGGCCACCAAAACAAAAGGCAAACAAAGGATAAAGCAAGGCGAGAAGGAGGAGATCCCCACCGCTAGTTGATTCGCGACCAAGCTCCTCGAGGAAGCTTCTTCCCGAACCTCCTCGGGATGCTTCCAAACTCCAGACCGGGTCATCTAACTCTGGAGTGGTGAGGGTTCCATGGGATCTTGTCAATAACTCTGGATTCCTCTACAGCTATCGAGGCATGGGCCGCAGAAGTCAATATTCTTAATTTGCTTTCTCTCACTTGTTGCTAGGCCTAACGACACCATGAGGAAATTCTCTCCTGCCGCCATCAAATAGAAGTGGAGTTGAGCGAGGTCGAGGAAGAGATTCGCCGGTTGGAGTCGTCTCCGTGGGACTGGATCAGGTTGGGTGTTCATGAGGCTATCGCTATGCCCGAGGAGCTCATATGTTTCTGCAAGCGGTAAGGTGGTCTGAACCTTGGTGGCGGAGGAAACTAGGTCGGCCGCAGGGGCCTTAATGTAATTTACTCTTTTTTTTTTTTTTTTTTT
>NC_025685.1:15316070-15361132 GCF_000633955.1 Camelina sativa | reverse complement strand
TTTTTTTTTTTTTTTTTTATAATAAATCTCATCATATATGGACATTTTTAAATATATTTTTGTGTACATGGTGCTATGGCCTTTTAATACTTTCTTTTAAACCATCTAAATTATTATTCCTTTCATTAAACCATCGATCGTTGCACTCTCTAAACCAGAATTTTGTTTGGTTCGTGTACATTACAGTAGGAGATAAAAGAGAAATACATGAAATAATAAATGTTTATATTTACATAATTTCAGGATTTTTACTCGAGAAATTTTTGTTGTGTAATATTTGAGCTTTTTACCATCAGCTGCATTATTATGTAATAAAAAATGTCATTTTCTAACAAGCCAAAACACAGAATGTTGGTTAACGATATATGTTTTAGAGAAATTAAAATATTGTGTATAATTATAGGATCTTTACTTAATATATTTTTATTGATTGTTTAATTGAAGAACTTAAAATAGATTTACTAATATGTATGAGTTATATCTTTAAAACTTCTTATGATTGTATAATTTGGTTGACGAATTTAAAACTAGATTAGCCAATATATAAGGAATTTGCCAAGAACAAGTATCTAGAAAAACCTCTGGACCTAATCAAACCTTAAATTTTATGGGGAAGGAAAAATGATTTTACCATTATTCCATAAAACAAATTTTGTATAAAAATGCTCCACCAAATATATATTGGTGCCTAAAATCGTTGTTTCATGGGTAATAGTAATACATAGCAGACTCTTTATTAACTAAACTCTATTATATTTTTAAGTTTTATATGCTAATGTTGCACCAAATATATATTGACGATGAAAGCCCTCATTTGATGGGCTTTAGTCGAGAGTCCACTCTTTACTAACTAAACTCTATCATATTTGTAAAATTATCGTTTTACCCTTTTTTATTATTTTTTTAATAAATATACCATTTTTTTGCAAAATATAAAGCTTAAAAACTAAACCCTAGTTTTTTTATTTCTCTGAAAATTATTCGCCGCTACCTCTGCCTCTCTCTCTTTCTCTGACCGCCTCATCCGTCTTTATCCCAATCCCTCTATATCCCAATCAGGTCGCTTTCTCGTTGTCTGTTTGTTTCCATTCGTACAACATTGGGTTCGTTCAGTTTCCTTTTCGATTTATTTTCTTCTAGATTTGCAAAATTTCATATGAATTTGTGATGTAAATAGTGTTTAACCAAATATTTTATGTTATTTTGGTCTTAGATTCATATTTTTTTTTTTAATTTATTAATGCTAAAAGATTGGTAAATTCAAATTTAATAGACATAAAATGTTTAAATGGCTTTATGTTTTTCTATTTAAGCAGCATCTCTTCAATTTCATGGCAGACAAGGCACATGTAATGATAGAGCTCAATGAAAAAGTATCTCTTACAGCATCTAAAGTTTGGTAAAATCTTTTTCTCTTATGTTTTGTTTTTATCCTTTTCTAAACTGATTTTTACTTCCCTGTCTCTATTTGTTCTCTAAACTATATCATTGTTTGCTAGGCCTCCATACTATGACGCTCATCAGCTGCAACCAAAAGACTTAAAGGATTCATTGCCAGGCTTAATTCCAGTATAATGATATTTATCCTTTCTATCTAGTATATATTGATGCAGATTTAAACATTTTCTTAGTGGGTGTAGTTTAAAACTTTCACAAAATTCTTTATCAGATGTTGCTTTCAGCCATGGCTTACGATGAATCACTTTTGGATGAAAAGGTTTCTTTTCCGTTGATCATATATGGTTTGTCACATTTTTCAAATTTTATGAAATGTTTGAAAGAATTTTTCTTTTGCAGGAGGATGAATCTCAACCAGATATAGATCAGGTGCAGTTGTGTGTTAGTGTGACCTTGATTATACTTCTTTTTTTTTGGTTTAAAAACCTTGATTATTCTTAAAAAACGATTTTATTCAATTTTCATTCATTTTACTATTTTATATGATTTGAAACCTCGTTTTCGTACATTATCTATTTATTTTATGTGATTTGATATAAGCACACAAGTTGTGTTGAGGGTTATATATATAATGCAAATATTTTAGTTATATTAATCATTTTTTATGACAGGCACATAGTGGTGACTTGTTTAACGTGGGAAATTTAAGAGCACGCACTGCAAAATTTATTGGCATTCTCTCTGATTTATATGGAGATGAAATTCTTCAAACACTCATGCCCCTTATTGAGGTAAATATTATTAATTTTTGCTGGTATATCGATCTGAAAAAAATAGCTAAAAACATGTTATTGTAGGTAAAATTATCAAAATCTGATGATGAGACTTGGAAAGAAAGGGAAGCTGCTGTTTTTGCTCTTGGAGCTATTGCTGAAGGATGCTGTAAAATTTTTTACACTCATTTGTGTGAGGCAAGTTCATAAATGATCTTTTGTCATCTCCTATATACAATATGTATCCGTTAATAAAAAGTTTACTAATATTCGAGTGCCTTCTATGCAGATTGTAGCAATCCTTCTTCCTCTTTTAGATGATAAGTTTCCTCTCATACGAAGCATATCGTGCTGGACACTTTCTCAATTTGGCACATATGTTTTTAAGGTATGATTGAACAAGATATTTTTTGCTTCTACTTATTCAAACAATCTTTTTAAATGATTTGATACTATTATTTTACAGGAAGATGATGATCTGAAGAATTCTGAACTATTTGAGAAAGCTCTTAAGGGTCTTCTTCCCAAACTTTTGGATACAAGCAACCGGGTCCAGAAGGCGGCATGTTTAGCTTTGATAACTATTGAAGAGGTAACTATTTGTTTTGCAATTTTCTATATTATGTCAAGTGTAGAGAACTTCTATAGTGCTTAGCGTTAGCTTAACTAATACCTACATACCAAAGAAATTAACCGAAGCCGAATGTATCTTTAAGAATGAAGAAGAATATGAAAGAACGAAGATACTTGTAAAAGATATTATCAAAATTTTTTTTAGAAAAACTTAGAGAAGTTATGTTCACGAACACTCTTTGAGAACCTAATATGTGGAATCTTTTGTTTTTATGAGTTTTTCTAATTTGTCTAACATAGACAAGTTATGGTCATATATACTTCAAATTTATCCTCATATGTAGAACCTTTAATTACTACTATATCAAATTATTCTATTATTAATATCTTGACTCTCATACAGAAATATATAAATATTTGTCCCATATAATTCTCAAGAAAATCTTAAGGAGGTGATATTTTCTGTAGTATTTCTTGAACTATAGTATAGAAGTTGGACCTAACTTCAGTTCCAATTAATGACTGTTCGATCATAAACCCCTAATTAAGTTTCATCCAAATTCAAGTTAAAATTTTAATAAATTGATCTTTGTTGAGAAAAAATAATTTATTTGTCAACTTGTAGCATGCTGGGGATAACTTAGTGCCACACCTGAGTGTCATACTACGCCATCTAATGCGCGCTCTTGAAATGTATCAGGTCGTTAAATTTTCTTAAAGTTAACTACATTGCCATACTAAATCTTTATGCAGCTATTATAGACTTCAAACAATATTTTATTTTGTTGACTACCTAACACATTGCTTTCATACATCCAGAGGCAGAACTTAAAGTTTGTTTATGATGGTATTAGAGCACTGGCAGATTCAGTTGGAATCGATCTGAATGAGGTATGTGTACGGTTAATATGGTCTTGTAAATTTAGCTATATGGCGAGTAATATTCTTTTTAATATTGGTAGTTTCACATGTTTTAACCTACTTCAAGCTAACCCCTTATGCAGCCTAATTATCTTGAGATTTTGATGCCCCCACTGGTTTCAAAGTTGCAACAAACTTCAAGTTCAGATAAAGATGTAATTCATTTGCTAAAATGCTTCACATCCCTTTCTGAGGTATATGGTACTACTTGTCAAACTCCATAAGGATATATATATGTACGGTCTTTAATTTCTAGATTATTTAAATTATCCTAGTAAGTGAACATTTTGTTAGTTTTAAGAACTCAAATTAAATATGGGGTTGAAAACTTCTTGCATTTGATAATGCTTAATTTGATAGCCTAATATTGCTACTAACACTATGAACAACCTATTTATGACAAGTTGTGTTTCCATGCTTCAGGCTTTAGAAGTAGGATTCGCTCCATTTGCTCTACCTGTTTTCCAGATGAGCCTGGATATTATCCAACAACAACAACTAGCTAAGGTTCAATTCATAATTCGACGAAATCATTTCAATTGAGACTTGGAGCGATCATTTTCCATTTGTTTTTCACATGCTTGAGTTTAGAAACAATTCTACATTTTATTAGGGCTTATACATAACTATTGCATGCTTTTGTTTGTTGTTTAATTATAGCTTACTTGTGTTGGTTTTAGGTTAACCATGCTTTTTCTGGGGATGAATACGACAAAAGAATCATTGTTAGTTCTCTTGAGCTTGTTTCTGGACTTGCTGAAGGACTTGGCAGTGGGATAAAATCTATGGTACTCCCGTTCTTGATGTCTTGTTCACACGGTTTTGTACTCATGATCACCCAGTGAATAACTCAATTAGTTTCGCTAATATCAAAGTTGTATTTTATAATATGACCCATTTTCTTGTCAAAACCGGATGTATGTATACTCACATCATCGCTCTTACGTAGGTTTCACAAAGTAATCTAATGGACTTGCTTCTCAAGTGTTGCATGGATGAAACTCCTGATGTCAGAGAAACTGCTTTTGCCCTTATGTATGATCTTGTAATGGTAGGACGTGTACTTTTATTCGTCAAACTAATTTCCTTTAACATGATCAAATTAATGTCAAGGAGAGTGACAGTTACTAGTTATGTGAGATTATGTCATCATTTGTGGTAGATGTGTTAAAGTAATCATTGGTTTTTGGATATGACTAACAGGTATTTCCGCTTTATCTACAACCCCGCATGCCTGAGTTCCTCGTCATCGCAAGCCAACAACTGGTTGGTATTAAAATTTCATTGCTATGATACATTTTCTCTTTGTTTATTGTATTTGACTGTATTTATGATTTGTAAAGAGTGGAGATTTTACTGGAGAAAACCTTGGTTCTGCAAACAATGCTTGTAAAGCAATTGGAGAATTAGTGTTCCAGGTAATAGCAGTTTGATATATATTTACGATTTATGATTGAAGTTTCTGGTTAAGAGCAAACTCATAAATGATAAGAACTCAACATTTTCAGTTCGGTCAAGAAGTCTCACAAATCGTGACCAATGTCGTCTCTTCCTTAGGCTTGATTCTTCAACATGGAGAGGTGAGTCTAGCAGCCTTATAATCCAAAATTTTACAGGCCATGTCTAAGTATGCCTTTTTTGTTGTTGTTAATAAAATAGGCATTAGTTGTGAGGAGCGCAACTACACTACTTGAATGCAATACGATTGACCTAACTGTGAACAGTGCAATTACCCTTGGAATACTAGCATGGATTCGTCCAGACCTCGTTCCACCACACATGGAGTACTCTATGAAGGCTTGGTGCAAGACATTGGCAACGTTAGTGAACCTTTGTCTTGGATTTGGCTTGGTAAATTTGTTTCTAATAACTATACTTTCTTTTCAGGTTAGCTGATGATGACATTTCGAAAGAAGCTGCATTTAGTGGGTTATGTGAAATGGTAATTCTTCTCTCTGATTTTTGCTTTGTTATAACATTGATTCAAGTTTGATATTTTTACAAGTGTTCTCCATAATTTAGGTTAAAGCGAATCCATCAGTAGGCTGCAGCTCAGTTGCTTACATATGCTTAGCCTTGGCAAGCTGGGAAGTAAGTGAAAACATAATTAATTGTGACAACTCTCCTAGCACAATTCCATCTTTTCACTAAGCTTTTGAACAATTGGTTGTGACCATTTAACTTTATTTTATCTGTAGGAAATAAGAAACGAGGACCTCCAAACTGAATTCACTCGAGTGCTGAACGGCTACAAAAGCGTAAGTTTTAAGTTCATAACCAAAGAGCCCCAAGTGCTTGTTAGTGTACATTAGAAGTAATCTGATGTCAATTTGTTAATGTTTTTTATTTATTTTTTTCGGTTCAGATGCTAGGAAGAAACTCATGGGCTGATTGTGTATCTGGTTTGGATCCTCTTGTTAAAGAGAGGCTTGCGAGGTGGTATCGGATGTGAGATTAATCGTGTACACTGATTAGTCTCAACTCAGAGAGATCTGCTCTGGTTTATTAATTCTCATTGCAAACAATAAACAGAATCAAAGACTTTGACTAAAAGGTGTTTCAGTTGCATTTACATTTTAAATACAATATGTGATCATTTGGATATTTGGATTCATGATTTATTCACAAACTATAATTGGACCATTGATAAGTCTTCTAATCAAGTTGTGGTTTGATTTTAAAAGAATGTGATTATTATCTTTTATCATTAACAAGAAGTGAATTATTTCAAAAAGGTCAAAGTCTTTATATATAATATAAATATTTTAAAAATCTGAATTCCAGCCAAAACTGGTATATCAGAAAAAAAAATAAATAAATAAGATATATCAAGAAATAATTGAAACAAGTGAAGAAAACAAAAAATTAAAATTAAAATTAAAATTCTTCAGGAATGCTTCGTAATCCAGGAGTCCAACATGCCGCTTCATTCTTCTCCCCTACCTTGGCATGGTGTTTTCTTTGTAGTTGTATCAATCTTTGTTCAACCAAATGACGCTCTTAAAACGTCGTCGTCACTTTTGCAAATGAGCTTCTCCACGTCACATTTCTTTACCAACATTCTAATTCTGATCACTCCATTATCCTTCGTTTGTTCGTAAACAACACCGTTTCTCTTCGCCAGCTCTAATGCTCCGATCAAGTTGTTCTTCGTTAGCCGCTTGCTGCGAAGGTCCTTTACCAAACTCATCGCCCGGAATATACCTCGTTTGGATAGCAATGTCCTCTTCAGCTCCATATCCATAATTCTATTATTATTTAGTTTTATTTTTTTGCAATGGTTATGGAGATTTCTTTTGGTATCACGTAAATACGTACATGAGTATATATAGTATGCTTTATATGGTCCAATACACCGGATCTAGCGCGTTATAATCAGAAATGGCTGGCTAATAATTGATTTCATTCGATTATTAATGTATTTGACCAATGGGTACTCGGTAATCATTGGTGTTAATTAACGAACATTATGTATTGAAATTTAATTCTCGTTAGTGATCGATTTCATGCAACAGGGTGTATTTGACTTTTGTATTTTAGTCCTTATAGCAACTTTTGTAGTTTTTTTTTCTTCTACGGGATTAGTATATTGTGGACAAATTGTTCTCCGTCTTTTTAAACAGTCTCGCAAAAATTAAAATTGATGCTTATTTTATAGCAATTGTTCTCCGTGTATATTCCGGTTCTGACTTACAATTGCTAGAGTTTGTGGCAAGTTGGTAAGAATACATCGTGTTTACAATCCAACAGCATGCACTTCTTCTTTCCATCTGATTTGGTGGTGTTGATGCTGCAACTTACAGTCTATAATCCAAACAATTCAGACACTTATATCAGAAGTGACTATCACCAATATTGTTACCAGGTTGTTGTGGACTAGGAATCAGCAAGGTTAGCATGATGTTCTCTTTCTTCATACACAGATCAAGAGGCAAGTTATTGTTTACTAAAAGAACAGACCAACAACTATACTTAGTATTCTTCATGTTGAACGAATTAAATCCATCTGTGGAAAGTCCAAGCCGCACATTCCTTTCTTCAGCTGCAAAGGAAGGGTATTTGTGATTCATTTGATCCCATGTAGCAGAATCTACAGGATGACGAAGATTTCCATCGCAGGCTCGCAGCTCTTGTTGTTAAAATGCCACCTTAAGTCCTTGGCCATTTTCTCAGACCTGAACATCCTCTTCAATCATGGGATGATCGGAAAGTATCGTAATACTTTCTGTGGGACACCATTCTTTACTTCACGAGTGCGCATGTTGATTTTCCACCGTGAAGCATTACGTTTTGGATATTTCTCAAGCTTCTTGTACTTCTTTCTGAATATGCAGCAATCATTTAGACACGCATGAATCTTTTCATATCCCATATCGAAGCTCCTTAGAAACTTCTTCACATCATTTAATGATGTGTGAAGAACATTATCCTCAGGCAACATGGCTGGTAATGTCTCAAGCAGTTCATTAAAGCCCTTGTCAGACATCCATTTTGTGTCTTAAGACGAAACATAGACACAATAGCCGATAGCATGCTATGGTTTGAACATTTAGGATATAAGGGTGTTTCAGCATCTGCTAACCTTGCAAGGAGCTCATCTTCTCTCTTGTCCTCACACTCTGCATTCTCACTGAAGTCGGCCTCTTCACCATTCATATCACCCTTACCAACCAACTCGTCATCTAAAAATTCAGCAGCTTTATATAACCCATATATCTCCTCGTTCAGCCCATGAATTCACATCTCCATGATGATACCAATCACTCTGCATTTTGTAAGCCATATCCATTCCCCTCGTTACAAGATGGTCAACAACATCATTGGTTGAGTGAAGATCTACATTATGACAGTCAACGCATGAACATATTATCATATCAGTGTCTCCCAACGTTGCATTCAAATCTTGTACGAACTTCCAAGCACCTCTCTCATAATCATGATCAATTCTTCATTCAATAATAAACCCTCTTAAATCCTCCAAACACAATCTAAAACCTAACACTATATAATTTCTGTCTTACTTGCAGAGATGCGCCCATGTCTTGTCCAACATTATATGTTCTAAGCTTAAGTAAAACCTTAGGAAGACAATCCAAACAAAAAGCAGCACTAAAAATTTAACAAGTTAAAATTCAGCACTTAAAATTCAACAATGACAGACACATTATCATCCGAAACAATGACAAACACAATATCAACCAAAAACTCATAACAAGTTAAACTCAACGACAGACAAGAAGGGACTAACCTGAAAAAGAGACAGATGCAATAAAATCTTCAATATCCCCAATTTGCAATTAGAAAAACTTGCGAAGAAGAGGTTGATGCAATAAAAAAAACCTAAAATCAATATACTTTTACAAGAGATAGAAACCCTACCATCTAAAATTAAAACAAATTATTATAAATTAAAAAAGAAGAAAGATATGCCTTTGATTTGAGCTGAGTCCCAGTGGCATTGAAGTACGAAACGATGGCAAAGGATGAGATTGTGAAAGTCGATTAGTTTTTTTGTTTGCGGCGAAGGTTTCCGGCGAGTTTAAGTGTTGGCGGACCAAACGAGAAGGGGGAAATCGATTAATTTTATGTTTTTCGATGAAAAGGAGGAAATGAGGGGACCAAACTAAATATTTTGGCGGACCAATTGAAATATTTTGTCTAAGTGTTGACGGACTAATCGATTTTATATTCCCGCTTAAGAATTTTCTATCATAACGTTTATTAAATGCTATAACATAATAACAAATCTTATGTACCATCTTTCATAGCAGTTGCAAAAAATGAGCTATTGTGGTATGCTATGAATGTAGATATTTCTTGTAGTGCAACAAATATAAACTTTAGCAATATATAGATAGCATTGTTACCCCAGGTAATGTTGCTGCAGGTGATGGTCTTGTTGAAGGTATCACATCAAGTGCATGCGATAAACACATCAAGTGCATCACCCATCAAGACGATTGGCCATGCGATAAACACATCAAGTGCATGCGATAAACACATCAAGTGCATCACCCATCAAGACGATTGGCCATGCGATAAACACATCAAGTGCATGCGATAAACACATCAAGTGCATCACCCATCAAGACGATTTCATCAGTAGGTCTTCACAAATAAGTGTCATGTTTAACGAACTTGTCAACCTTTACGATTGCAACATTAGGTCCGAGATAGATATTGTTGGCGTTTTCTTTTGGATCACTTGACCACAAACGACCCTCAGAAACTACTACATCCTCCGAACTCCAATCAATGATGATGATTTTATCAAGTGATGCCTAAGTCATTCAAAAAGATCCATATATTTAAAATCTTTCTACAATCTCATAACTATTTAAGAGTCAAAGTAAAATATTACCGATGAACCATGATACTAGGATTTTTGTGTGTCCTAGTAGGTTCAATTAACCTTATGCAGTTGTAATACTTAAGGTTTCAATCCAGTTGGGAAACTTTACTAACAATTGAGATGCAATCAAAATATCACAAGTTAAGCCAAATCAAAAGGAGTGTTTTTATGTCTAACCATCCTAGAGTGATTAGAATGCAAAACGGAAATAAGTCAAAGAACCAGAAACGAAAATATGTGACAAGAAGCAAACAAGAATAAGTGAAACCGAAAATGATTCTAAGCATGAACAAACGAAACAGTCTCAGGAATGCAATATCAATCAAAAGATAGAAGTCCTAAGGATGGGAGTAACTGATGTCGGTGAAGTATCCTAGTCTACAGAGTATTTAACATACCACAAGCGATCTATCCCTAAACAATGAACATCACAACTTAGCTAATCCAATCTCTTGGCAAAAGCTATTCAGACTCAACCACTTCCATACCTAGCTCTCGCTAGAGAAACATGGTTGAGCAGGCATGACAAACAAGTTCATTCACGTCAACAAACATCCTAGACAACTAATCTCTTAGGCTAGGAACATAAGTTTGTGGCACTAGTTGGTCAGACATTTCATCAAACACCTTTTGGGTGTGGAAATGTCTCGAACCTAGTTCCAATTGATCAGAGAGAAACTAGTATTTCTAACACTAGTCCAGAAGAGAATCATACAAATCAAAGCTTAAACACTCTACATCCTAAGATCCTCCACCTAGTCTATCCCATCCCCAAGAACTCTAACACTACTCAGATACGGAAATCATCACCAAAGATACAAATCCAGAAAACATTGAACAAAGCATAATAAGATAGAATAAAATGAGATGAAAAACTTTGTAGAAGAAACCAAATGCAAAACCTAAACGGATTAAAAGATATCTAGATACAAAGTCTCAAAACGTTTTAGGTGGCTAGGTAGAACAAAACGAGATAAAAGATAAGATGTCTCGGCAAAGACTTAACAAAATGTATATATAGTAGTCCAACATGGAAAGCCCTAAAACTTAAAACGACAAGGTAAGGAGTCGGTTTGGGAATTTCCTGAAGCGTGTGAGACCAAACGTCTTTCTTCCTGACATGTGCGATCGAGTCTGTGTGCGTCGAGTGGAATGCAATGTCATCGTGGCTCGACCGAGGTGGCTTGAGTGAAGTCGACTCGAACAGTGATGGTGTTGGCAACTCGAACGTCGACTCGAACGACAACTCGAACGACGACTCGAACGACGACTCGAACAATGGCTCGAACGAAGTGTTCCCGATGTCTCCAAGATACCTGAAATACTCCGAAATGCACAATGTATGCATGGATGATGCAATAGCTACCTATACATGCAAAGTGTATAGAAAAGACTAGAAAATGATGCAAAACAATCAGTTATCCTAGCTAAATGCATGTTATATATATGCTAAGGAGAGACAAAATATAGACATATAAACTCCCCCAAACTTAATCTTTGCTTGCCCTCAAGCAAACGATCAAGAACAACGTATAGAGAAGAGGTGTGAAGATGGGGTCTCAGAACCTAAAACATGCTGAATAGAGTAGTTAGAATCAAGGTCCTTGTTTTTAGTTCTATGATTCATGGTGAAGGAATTTTATTTATTTAATCTACACATGCAATCCTATCAATCACCCCCTTTAACATTTATTAACAGAGAACCACGAATCAAGCTATGCAATGTCATTGAACTCATTTGGCTAGGGCGAAAGGTCAATGATGGAGATGGTCTCCATCTCAAGTGGTTTTGTCAATACAGAATAAGTTTCTCTCATGAAAAGGAGTTGAGCTCAAAAGAAGGCTAAAGGTTGAAACCAACTGATACATACAAGAGCAGTGTACTGTCTACCCCAAGGTCCCCAAGGAAACTCAGTCCTAACATTCTAACCCAGAAGTTGGTCCTATCTCTACCCTTCATCAGAAACATCATCTCAAAATCTTTACACTTAGTCTTAGGAGGAGTTCACTTCTTTTCATTTTAGTGGATTGGGAAATCTTTATTACCACTATGGTTCCTTTTCTTTTCTTGTAAGGACTCTAGACATCTTAAGCATTTTTACTTTCTTTTCTTTTTCTACTCTTTTACTTTATGCCCAGAACCAATAACTCGTTTTACTTTGCTCAATCCAAATCCTTTACTAGACTTGTAAACTTGGAAAACAAATCCCCCTCCTTAAGACTTTATACCCTTTACTTTTCTGTAAAAGTCCATACCCAATACCCAAAATCGAGTCTCACCTAGTCCTACTAGTCCGGATAACGCAAACTAGAACTACACAGGATCCTACTCTTGTCGGTTAAAACCTAACACTTTCTAACAAGGTCAACTCGGAAAAGGCCTGACACTCAAGAATATAATTGGCTTGAAAGAATGGTTGGTTAAGGTTGCGGGAAATTGTTCCAAAGATGGGAATCAACTACTTTGATTGACAAGGGTGGTAAAAATATTAAAGACAATCCAAGTATGTATATGGTATCCATGAGTTCAACTTCAATGCATCACAAGATAATTACAAGTCAGGATTGGGTTCAGATGGATAGGGAGTGATGTCAATTCAAAACATGCTTCAATCTCACATTTTCAAGTTCAATCAACATGCATCAAAGAACTAATAACAAGGGCCTTGATCCTATCCTATTTAATCCAACATGCTTACAAGGTTACAATCATTATCAAACCCTATGCTAAATGCAACAACCCTATATGAATAACATTAGACTCTGTTTTTGTGGAATTTTTTTCAATTTTTTATGGTTTTTCTATGCAAATAGATGAATGCAGACTCAAACATGATATAATGCAAAAATTTGAAATAAGATTCACAAAAAACAACATCAGATACATCATCTCAAACCCTCCCCCAAACTTAAATTACAAGTCTATTCTGAAAGAAAAATTTGCAGAAGGATTTGAGAATCACAACAAAAACACTGCATGAATGAAATAGTATATACAAAGGGAAGGTGGGAGTACCTCATTAGTAGAAGAACGAATCGGAGCTCGCCCAAGGAGTTGGTGCGTTATACCGGCTTTGTCCTTCACCTTGTTTGGGATCCGCGGGAGTGGCCTCAGGTGGTTGGTCGACGTGCTGCTCAACCGCTTGCGAGTTCTGATAAGTGTTCGGCTGCTCGTCGCACTGCATGTCGTCGACTATGGACTCTACATGGTCCGATACTACCACCACGGTAGGCTGATAATCGCCTTGATGTTCGACCTGCTGTTCAACCTCCTGCATGCCCTGATAATCACCATGGGCTTCATCTCGCTACTCAACCTCTTTCTCAGCTTCAGCTGCAGAATGACGCGCTGATCGACGACTTGAGGAGGCTCGGGAAGCGCGTGAACCTTGTCCCCTTCTCTCCCTAGATTCATGTGACGAGTGGCGTGAAGGGAGGGTGTAGGATGACACTGTCGGGATACATATGAAGATTGGCGAGCTGGAGAGTGGACTGGAGAAGGTGATCGTTGGTGAGTTCGCTTGAGGCTCGCGGAAGCACGACCCTGCGTGGGTCTGGTGTCCGCGGGAACAGACCTAGGGATGAACGAACTTGTATAGCAATCGGCCATTCCTCAAGCCCCAATCCAAAGTGAGTAGCTGTTGCAAGTTGTTTATGTCTATCCAGCGTGGTGGGTACGGCTCGGATTGTAGAGGCACACCAGCAGCCTCAAGAAACCAAGTCGCTACGCCTCCCATATACATTACGCCTGGAGTGCGGTTGCTGTTGAGTCTTGAGACCCAAGTCTTGTATGACATTATGTAGTTGAGAAGGTAGAGCGAGACGGAAGTGTTGGACATGTCACCATGCAGCGCGGTGCAATTTAAGGCAGTGAACGAGAGTCCCTTTAGTGCCAAATCAATCATCTCAAGCTCGCTGTACTTAATGTATCCCTTAATCTCCTTGGCGTAAAATGCATTGGCAACCGCCTTCTGGAAGTAACGCAAGTCTGGGCTTCTCAGGTTCATCGCCTTTGTTTTCGATGAAGTAAATATCGGGGCGCTTCCGATCGTTGCCCAAAGTGCAGATACTTAGTTTCTATCGAATTGCGGCATAGTCCCCATTCTGCTGAGAAATCCAAAGATCTCTCTGATGGTCCTGAAAGTAAGCGTGTAGAACTGGCCATGAAACCGAAATGTAATATAACCTAGACCTCCATCAGACATCATGCCTGGCTCATCCGCATACAAGTGCATCTCCATAGTAGAAAGGAACTGAATTGTCTCCTCTCTGTATCCATTCTTGGGGGTGTTCATAATTCTCTCCAGATTGCACCGCCGAAATAGACATTGAACATCCTCCCCAATCCCTAGTATCTCCATCGTTTCAGGATGTGGATATCTTGTTCCACTGAACTCACACTGTTGGAACAGCTCGTAGTACTCCTTGGGAGTCAACCTTGTCTCATATGCTTTCCGTCGCACATATTTCATTGGCGCTTGTTCTGAACGTAATGCAGGTTCCTCTTGATCGTAATCATTGTCCTCCTCTCTTGAGGTAGAAGCTGGTACCGGTCTTTTCCCGCGACTCTTGTTCTTAGAAAGCGGTTTGTCTGGTCTGCTTGACCCTGCTACCTGTTCTAAAACCCCAACAACCTCGTCAACCATGTTCTTCATTTTCAGGAAACGCTTTGCCATGGATTAAGGGGATGAGCGTTCTCCACCCACACATCCATATGCCTCTCTCATCTCATGTATAAGCTCAATACTTTTCCTGTTTCTCTGAGACATGGTAAACTAAAAATTAAGCGTTAATAGGCCAGTGAGCAGAGAACAAAATCAATTATCAAGTCTATATTGAAGAATGCTAAGAGGCAGATAACCGATGGAGTGGCTCGATTGGTAGATCTCGAGTCAAGGTTGTGAACGTCGAATCGAGTGAGACGTGATGAAGGCTCGAGCGGGTCAGCGTTCAGTGGATCGATCGGAATTTTGAAAATGGCTCGATTGGATTCTCAAGAAGATGGCTTGAGCGGTGGTTGGGACGTGTACGACGATGACAGCTCGATGGAGAAACAAGGATGTGGCTCGAGACTCTAGGTCGAGCAGATGCGGCAACTCGACGGATCTTGATGGAGGTGGAAGATCTTCGACAATGACAGTGGACAATGGTTTCGAGCAAGAGAGATGGGAGAGAGGTGAAATCGCCGGTCTAGTGTACATCAGTTTGGGTGATGTGTGGAAGCGTCTCGAGCGTCGGGTCTGACACTGGCTCGATCAAAGGTTCATGGTGGCGGCTCGAACGGATGCAGCAACACAGTGGCTCGATTGAGAGTTAGATCCGCCTCGAGTCGTAGTAACAAGAGTGGAGGTGGACAGTGGGTCGATCGAGTGGTGACTCCGGCGAGAGTGTAGTGCGATGGCTCGATTCAAACGGCGACTCGAATGACGACTTGAACGATGGCTCGAACGACAACTCTAACGATGGCTCGAACGACGACTCTAACGATGTGTTCCCGACGTCTCCTAGATACCTGAAATACTCTGAAATTAACAATGTATGCAAGGATGATGCAATAGCTACCTAGACATGCAAAGTGTATAGAAAAGACTAGAAAATGATGCAAAACAATCAGTTATCCTAGCTAAATATATGCTAAGGAGAGACAAAATATAGACATATCAAACCAGCTGATTGATTTTCAAATGGGGATGTTGCATCATTGTCCAATATAATTTCATTAGTTGGCCATGCAATTTTCGTCCCCATAACATCCCCAAGTAAGACAACCATGGTGGTTGGCCTCCATTCAAACGCATCTTTGTTTGTTACAGATTTGACAACGACAGCTGCTGCATTAGGATCAATTGCAATACGACCAATCTTGTAATTTGGTTCGGCTGAGCAGAACTCTCCTTCCCCGATAACAACATCATCTTCTAAACACCAATCCAGAAGTTGACACCTAGTTAAAATTTTGCTACCATTACTAGCCTCCGATGGAGAAAAATCATCAGACAGTTCAAATAATAATAAAGTTAATACAAACACATCATTCAAATTGGCCTTATCATGCAATTTGGCACTCAACCGTCCTACGGCCGGACAAACCGGGGACCGGCTCAAGGACGCTACGATGAATGCAACCGCCTGCGACTCGTCTGAGGTTCCACCAATGAAATAGGTCCCTCAGCCGGTTCACCGGCGATGCCTTTCCGCTGCGTACTTCCCTTAGGCTTTTCAACCCTTGGTACGTATGCGGCGTTGTGCTGGACCGGACTAGGCCATGTACCATTCCACTTGTCCGAATATATGAAAATACTTCTTATTATTACTTAAGTAAAATATTACATTCAAAACAAAATACTTAAGTAAAACGGTTGTATCCATTTCGAAGAAAACATGTTAAAGGCTTAGGATTTTTGCAAAACAGCATGAAAACAGCCTAGTCGGTTCCCTAGCTGCCAAAGCTCTAAACCCACTGATATATGGTGTTTTTATCGGTTTTGAGTCTTTTTTCTCTCTTATTTTATACTTTTTATTGAGTCAAAGTGTGTTTTTGGAGTCTTTTAGTTCCTTATCGAGTCTTTATAGGTTTTAGGATACTTTGGAGGAAAATGAAGGAAAATTGAGCTATTTTGGATGCAAACAAGCATATGAGATGGATATTGGTTCATGTGAAAACCTGCCTACCAATTGACCCCGCTTGGCTAAGTAACGAAGTCTAACTCGACATGATTCACGTTAAAAACTGTCTGGCTAAGAAACATAGTCTGAATCGGTAAGTTTCACGTCAAAACCCGCCTGCCGGAAAAATCCGCATGGCTGAGAAATGTCTTAACTAGGCCGTTACTCTTTTTTACGTTATTTGGAGAACTCTATATATATCTTTTATTTGCTGAGAGAAAAACCCTAAGTTTTATTCTATGCTTTCTTTCTGCAACTTGAGAATTTTTGTAAGCCACTCTTTTGGGATTCTAGAGATTCATCCTCATTGACAATTTGGAGAGGATATCGAAACCCTTTCTTCATCTATGATTTTTATTTTCTCTTTTCCTATGTGTGAGTAGTTCTCCAATTAGGTTTTAGGGTTCCAATTAGGAGATTCAATGAATTGTTGTTTGGAGTTCTTAATCCTTAGGTTCTTTGATTCACATGATCTTAATGCTAAAATAGGACTGATCACCTTGTTTTAGACTCTAGGTCTTTCTATGCATCAAAAGTGTTAGATAGAATGCCTGAATGAGTGTGAATTGAGCAATGTATTTCTAGCCTGCGAAATTTGATGTTAGGACGCATTGTGAACATAATGAACTTGATTGTAATGCAAATTTGGCTAGGAAGTTGCAAATGAAAGTTTAGCAAACTAATAGTCAAGTTTAGTTTCTAATACCTTGAAATAGGATTAGTCTATTCTTGTGTTCATGTTCTAGAACGGTTCTTAATTATTGAATTCCATATTACATTTTCTCATTAGTTATTGATCTCTGAAATACCCTACGACCCAATGTTTTAAGCTTATAAGTTAATCGATTTTAATTCTCTGCATTTTTATTTACAAACTTGAAAACCAAACAAATAAAGATTCGTCTGCTTTAGCTATTTACGACTCTCGCAAATCTTTAGTGTACCATTGGTCCTTGTGGATTCGATCCCGTATATACTGCCTTGCGGTTAATTGTATCGGCTAATTACTCGAGCAATCAAGTTGGGACCGTTTTCGGGGACCAATTGCGTTACCTAGAGATTTATGATTAGTTTATAGTCAAGAGTATTTTTATTTACAGTTGGTAACTAAAGCTTTTTCTCTCTTTTTGGTTTTCTCAGGTGTATGACCCGCAGTGCAGGCTCTTCACACCTAGAACAATACCATGAGGACTTGGGAAAGTTTGAAAAAGAAAATAGGAGAAAGAAAAGACTTGCTGAAATGGCTGATGGTTTAGCTGGTCGAAATGTTGGAAATGTGGATGATGAACATCATGAAGATGAATATCATGGAGAGTTTGAGGATCCCCCTCCTGCTGGGAATGTTAATCCTCTGCTGGTGGAGAGGCTGCCCGTGCAACTACGCAAAGAGAAGCGGTGGGCCGCAAAGCTGCCCGTTTAGCTGCTTTTAATCAAAGGCCAGCAAATGTTCGACAAACTTTGAGGGAACATGATGCTCCCAACGCTGAGATATACCGCGGAGGTGTCCAACATCCTCCAATAGCCAGAAATGATTTTGAGATCATACCAGCATTGTTAGCTCTTATGAAGTAAAATCAGTTTCATGGTCTACCGTCAGAGAACCTAGTTTACCATTTGGAGTACTTTCAAGATATATGCGGTACAAAAAGAATGAATGGGGTGCCTGATGATGTGTTGTCAATTGTAGGTTGTTCTCATTTTCTCTAAGTGATAAAGCTTATCACTTGTTTAAGTCTTTGAAAGGAGATAATATTCGAACATGGGATGAGTATAAGACTGCTTTCTTGCTGCAGTATTTCACCCATGCAAGGATTACTCTTCTCAGTAAACAAAATTTTTTAACGATCGTACTAATCCAGCTATGGATTAATTGTAGCAGTAGTTAAGGACATTGTTGTGCTAGAATAACGAATTAAGCCTAGATAAGGTATGTCTAAACTAATATGGGTATGTAAATATATATATATATATATACCCACATAAAGAGTCATGTGTTATGTGAGAGTACACTCACACATCTAAGTTAAACAGGAAATATAGGATGGACGAGAAAAAAAAAGAAAAAAAACAAATATCTTTTACTGCCAGAACAACTATAACGTAACATCTATAAACCAGTTTTTGGTTAAGAATGTCGATCGACACCGTTAAACTGGTTAGGTGCAGTTTGATTTCTAATTATTCGGTTTAGAACAATTTAGTTGGAAAGCCTAGAATTCATTTTTTTTACGCGAAAACTAGATGCTTTAGTGTTTAGTTAACTTTTTTGGTTTCCGGAGAATGAGATAAAAAAAAAAAAATATGTGAATTTCTTATTTTTTGCTTTTTTTACCTATCACACACATTTTGCATCATCAATGTTGAACCATCACACATATTTTGTCTAGTTAAACTATCACACACATAAAACTCTCTAAAATAGAGAGTCTCTCTCAAAAACCCTAGATCTACAAGCGCCGCCATCGGGAGTCTGTTCGCCTCTCCGCCGGCTGAGGCTTTGCCGGCGGTGTGAGAGGGCTAAGTTCTTCTTCTCCTTTGCTTTTATTTTATAGTTTTAGTAATAAGGTGTCTCGATCTCTTCATCTCCAGCCACACGAAGGAGTGGTTCAGTTGTTGTGACTGACCCTTTGGAAAGAGATCTCAGCTCGGTTCCTCTATGGGAGATTGGTGGCGGTACGAAGCTGCTCCAGGCGGCATTCTAAGCAGCTTCAGGGTGTCGGATCTGGGTTCTTGCGTCGTGCCCTCCTGATATCCCTAACCCTTCTGCCGGAGATCCTAGCTGACCGGATTTAATGGTTGAGTCGGGTTTTAGAGTCTACCGGTTGTTGGGGAAGTCTTCTATGTGTGTTGGTGGCCGAGATTTGAGGACTCCTTCAAAGCCGGCGTTCGAGAGCTTCCTAGACTTCCGGTTTCAGTCCGGCCAAGAAGTGAGACAACAAGGCTGTTGAGATGTGGCCGATCCGGAAATGCACAGAGAAGCCTATGTTTCATGCTGGTTTGATTCGCGTCTCTTGGTCGGGTCATTCAGATGTATTGTCCGCTTTTGGCTTAGGACCAGAACAATGAAAGCCGGAGAAACCAAGTTTATCTGATGTTGCGCCTCTGGGTGTTGATGTTATTGGGACAAGTTCTACTCACCGATCATGAGGTTTTAATAGCTTGGAATTGATCTGTTCTTCAATATAGATTTTGGTCTTCTTTGTCTTAGTAATTGTTTTCATGTCATAGGGTTTATTTAGGTGGTTTAAGAGATGATCATACACCGAGTCGTGGTGTGTTATCTATTTCGTTGTGATTAAACAATGCAATGTTTCTCGGTTAGATAGCGTTGGATCCGCCTAGTGATTCAAGATGATACTAGATCGATTCATTGCATTTAGTCCACTTCGTTTGAGGAAAATGTTATGTACCTTGATTTGAATGTATTGATTTAAATAATGAATAATTGATATTGAACTAAAAAAAAAAAAAAAAAAAAAAAAAANAAAAAAAAAAAACTATCACACACATTTTCGGACCATCTCTCAATTCAATTGCAAACTCTACGATAAAAATACCTTGAAACAATAATGGTGATAAAAGATAAAAAACATCAGTTACCCTATTTTATTTATTAAAGTTTTTTTTTGCAGAGACAATGCCCACAGGCATCCCACTATGAAGTATTATTATATGATTAACAAAAGCTAATATTATATATGAATTTTGTCGCGTGTATAGAAGATATTGACATATATCATATGCATTATTGCATTATTGCTGCAAGAGAATTAAAAGTGAGCTTGGGAGAAGAGAGAGGAGGAAGGGGCGGAGAGATGGTGGAATATAGACTTGGAGAGCTTAGACACATGCTGATGACGGTGTTCCTGTCGGGATTCGCTGGTTACTTGGTGAGGCCGGTGATGACTGACGTCACTGTCGCCGCAGTTTGCTCCGGCATAAATGATTCATGTTCTCTAGCCGTTTATCTCACCGGAGTACAACAAGTGGTAATAAACTCTACTTATATAGTATTATAGTATATAACAATTGGGGTCTTTTTGGTTTGGTTAATGACTGTTTAGTCTTTTGGTAAGTACAAATGCTTCCAGAAAATTTCTGTGTCTTCAAAATTTATAGTTTAGCCTTCAAAATTCAAGAATGGACATGTAAATCGCATTTGCTGTCTATTAAACTGAAGTTAATTTGAGATTTTACTACAATAATTAGTTGTAATTTGAGACTGTCATATATGATGGCATCATTTGATTATTTTTGGGACATGATATATATTGTACCCCAAAAAACAAAAACTAAAGCTTAGAAAGGTTCTTGCGATGAAATATGATAAATATTTTCATAATTTGTGGTCGTCCATATATATTGAATTTCAAGTAGTTTTTTTCTCATTTTAATATAAAACTGATAAACTCACTGAATTTTCTAATAAAATAAGTATTTGTGAATTTATTTAACTTTTTTTCCCAAATATATTTTCAAGTTGTTTTTGCTTCTAAATTGTGAGAATCTTAAATTAGTTAAACTAGTTATGTAAACTCTTTTTTCCTGTCGATGATTATGGCAACAAACAAAAAAAAAAAGACTGTAGGAATAGGGACAGTGGTCATGATGCCAGTGATCGGAAATCTATCCGACAGATATGGAATCAAAGCGTTGCTCACTCTTCCCATGTGCCTCTCTATTCTTCCTCCAGGTTCCTCTCTTTTTCGTTCTTTTCTCTTCCCATGTGCCAATGTTTTTACTATTTTTTCTGTGCATGACATAAAAATCAAATCCCGAAAACCGATTTGAAAAATCCGGTTCCAAAACCAGAACCCGAATAGTCAGAAAATTATAACGGATTCTAAATATTTGTATCCAAATTATAAAATTATACGATCGAACCAAAAACAATACCCAAAAATCTGAAATAAAACTATATATCCAAAAATAATAGTTATATTTCATTACAAGTATCTAACAAAAAATACCAAAATAATTAAAATATCAAAATAACCAAAAAACATTAGTTATATTTGTCAATATTATACTTTTTGCAAATTTTAACAAAATTTTATTAAAATTGAACACTCTTTTAGTTTCTTTTTCTTTGTGAAAAACGATCCAAACCGCACACCTACTCAAACCGAATAATCATAAAATCCAAACAGATAATAAAATTCCCACCAACTTATTTGAAAATGAAAATATCCAAAATGAATTTGATCCCAAATCTAACCTCCCTTTGTTAATTTTTTCTTTGACAATTTTAATTTTAAAATTTATAAGTTTTATTATTCTATTTTTTTCTCGGATTCTAAAAACGGAAAATAAAATATTTCGTTTGAAGCCAAACATAAATTCTCTCTCTTCTATATATATATATATTCATATTATAGAGTTAAAGTTTCCAAAACTAGTCATGCAAAACCACTTATGAGCCCTGGAAAAAAATCCAAAACCCGAATAATAAGGTTTTAAAACCGAACCAAATAGTTATAAAACCCGAATAAATAGTATTTATTTACCTACCTGAATTACCCAAACTAAACTCCAATCTAATAAAAAATCAAAGAACAAATCCAGAAACCCTAAATAAAATTATATATCAGAAAATATTATTTATATTTAATTATTTTTATATCCAAAAATACCAAATACCAGAAAAAAAAAAAACTGAAATAACCCCAATATCAGAAATTTATTTAGTTACACTTATATCTGCTCAATATAAACATTTTTTTGAAAATTTTATTAAAATTGAACAAAAATAAAATTCTTCTCAAAATAGATCCGAAACTGATTTAAACAGTAAACCCAATATTCCAATCCGAATGAATAAAAAAAATTCTACACAAATTATCCAAATCCGAAAAATCCAAATCCAGTCAGTAATCCGAATGTCCCAGGCCTATGTCTTAGACCAATGATAAAGAATAAAATAAATCAAGATGCCTAAAATTATTTATTTGTTTATTTGATCGCGATACCTCACAAAGTCCACAAAGAATAGTGCCAACGTAGAAAATGATTAGTCGCTTCCCACGGATATCTCGTTTTCTCTGTCTATCTTTTTCTGAAATTAATCTTGAAAATTCTGTATCCGAAATTATTTAGATACTTCTATCTTATTCCTAAAAAGATTGAATCCGGAACACAAAAGCACCATCCTATTATTATATACTACCAGTCTACTACTAAGCCACAATCTTTTAGTTATTATTAATATTGATTATACTGATTCAGTGATTCTTATCATTATTATTGACGTTCAGAGTTATTGCACATAATGGCACTTTGTCACTATTAGGCTTATTTAGCTACTGAATGTACGTAGTAACCTTTTGCAGCGATATTAGGGTATAGAAGGGATATAAATTTTTTCTACGCATTTTATATTACCAAGACTCTATTTGATATGGTCTGCCGAGGTACTGTTGACTGTCTCGCTCAAGCCTATGTGGTACTCTTTCTCACTATGATCTAATTATATGACATTTTGGTCTTTATAATAATAAATTTACAACATTTTATGAGGTCATTTTGTTTATTTTTTCAGGCCAAAAATGTTCATGGAAAAAAGAGAATATCAATGTTTGGAGTTTTTGCTGGTGTCAAAACAATATCTGGGGTTTTTGCAACATTCTCAGCTCGTTTTCTACCTATAGCATCGACTTTTCAGGTATCGTATCATCATACATTAATCATTATACATACCAACAAACAAAATGAAGAAATTGCGAGACGAACTCTAAGATGTGCTTATAAAAAAAAACCTCAAAAGATGATCAAAACATATTTATAATTGATTAGGTTTCAGCTATATCATTATTCGTTGGTTTGGTGTACATGAGAGTTTTCCTCACAGAGAGGTTACACGACGAAGATAACGACAATTCTGATGATGGTGGTAGTAATAATCAACAAAAAGTTCATGATGATGGTGATCTAAGGATGTTAGCAGAGCCGATTCTAAAAGACGCACCAACTAAATCACATGTCTTCAACGCTAAGTATTCTTCTTTGAAAGATATGGCCAGCTTTATAAAAAAAAGGTATGTTCCATATATACACAATTTACAAAGTATCCATAGTTTAATCTGCGTGTATATATGTAACTTATATATAACCCTAAATGGTTGATATGGTTTTTTATAAAACAGTCCCATACTCGTTCAAACATTGGTGGTTACATTTTTTGCTACCTTATCACAAAGTGGAATGCAGTCTGCTTTCATGGTTTCTCTCGTCTCCACACTTTTACATTCGTATATTTGTTTCTGAAGAAAGCTCTTGATTAACACAAAAATGTATTGACTGATTTTAAATGACAGTATTTTATGAAAGCTCGTTTTGGGTTCAACAAAAATGACTTTGCTGAGCTCTTTCTACTGGATAACATCATTGGCTCCACCTCCCAGGTATATTGTGTAAACGATCTGTAGTTAATTTTTTGTAGCACTATTAGTTAACTATATATTGTTTGATATATATTTATGCTGCTCACTTTACTTTCTCAGCTGTTTATATTGCCAATATTGGTTTCTGCCATTGGAGAACGTTGGGTGTTATCAACAGGGCTTCTTATGGATTTTTTAAACGTAAACACTTAAGAAAACTAATTTCTTCATTTTACTCCATCTAATCTATGACATTCAAAATCAGTTGATGTCCTCATGATATATATATGAATACACAACTAAGAAATTTGGTTATGTGCTTGTCATGCAGGCCGCTATTCTCAGTGTTGCGTGGTCACCATGGGTGAGTTCACTGAGAATTCTTTACAAAGAAATCTATATTTTGAAACCCTCTATAATTAAAGTATATTAACTATAGCTCTTATATGGAGATTTTTGGTCGAAGAGTAATTAAACCTGTAAAGGACTACAAATTTAATACGATTGTTTTTTTTGTTCGAACGATATATATAGATTCCTTATGCCACGACCCTGCTTGTACCCGGAGCCATGTTCGTGATGCCATCGGTAAGACTTTATCGTGTCATGGTCTCTTGGAGCTTTTTTTTTTTTACTTATTATTGCTTACAGTACATATTTTGAATTTGCATATAGGTTTGTGGTATTGCCTCAAGACAAGTTGGATCCGGTGAACAGGTAAAACTATAAAACTGGAAAACGTTTTCAAAGAAATGGTAGATAATAAATGGGGGTTAAGAGTATGAGTCCCTGTATGGTTAATCCCATACTGAAGTGAAATTAATCCAGCCCCAAATTAGTATGGTTAACCCGACCCAGAAGGCCAGAACTATAGTGTGGCCAATCATATCCCATATGAGGAATATAACGAGATCTTTGCGAGATAAACTGTTAGTACAAACAATTATTACTTGACGGAATGTTAGAAATCTCATGTATATGTACCTTTTTTTTTTAACGATTAACATACTCAATACACACAAGATTAATTACTATATCTAACATCTTTTTTATTTAGTACGTACCGCTCAAATTTTTAATTAAAGAGGGATGATAGTGTTTTGATATCTGGCTTCCATCTCAAATTCTCAATGCAGGGGAAGGTCCAAGGATGCATAGCCGGGGTAAAGTCCCTGGCTGGAGTTATAGCTCCGTGTGTATTTAGTCCATTGACAGGTACGTGCATGAGAACACATTAAAATGAACTTTGAACTTCTTTCATTACTATCTTTTATATAACGTTATTTATTACCGAGATTGAAAAAAGTTCTATAGCTTTTAACAGATAAAATAATTTTGGTTTGTATATAGCATTGTTTCTTTCCGAAAATGCACCGTTCTATTTCCCTGGATTCAGCCTTCTATGTATCGCCTTCTCCTTGGTATTTTTTTTTTACATCTGCGACTATATCAATTATTACAACTATATGTTGATTGTTGTTATACTCGTTATAATGATTAACATTGCTTTATTTTCCACAGATGATTGGATTCTTTCAGAGTCTTCTGTTAAAAGATCTTCCTTCTCCATTAGTGAATAAAGCAACCAGCAAGGTAGCAACACATTAAATGGGGAAGCTTCACAAGAGATACCTCAAGATGCAAATGCAACTTGAATCTTGAACAAATTTACTTCAAAATTTCACTTGTAACGAACTCGGAGCTAGACATTGTTAAAAACCACTTAGTTTTCTTAAACTGGCGGTTCAAAATTTACTAGGGTCAAGCAAACAACGTTTGATCGATGTCGATAGTTGGAGCGCCTCAGTTTTGTCAATGCAAATGTGGGCAAATGGAATTAGTTTGCCACTTGCATGCGGCTAGTAGTAACAAAATTGAGGCTCCATACCTATTTCATCACGCTTGCTGCTAATTTCTAGGAAAACAGAGGACATATTTTACTGGGTTTCTCATTCATATACACCAACACGTATCTTGATGATCGGGTCTTAGAAATATTGACCTTGGGGTCATTTACCATTGGACAGGAGGTGAAGCTAGATTAAAATTTAACTTTGATACGTCTGAGCTTAAGGCGATTTTAGCTGTTATCTTTATCCATTCGCAGAATAAAGTTGGTAATGCAATGCTCTCATCTCTCATTGTTGGTTGTTCCTAGTCCTCTAGAGTGGTTTAGTTGTTGGCATTTTGACCTTGGGAGGAATGGCTTGCGTGCTCCCGTTCTTCTTTTGGATGAAGAGTTCCTTCTCGTCTTTTTCCTTAGTTTTAAGACCGATGTTCTGAGATTGGCCTTCGGCTGTGTTGGCGTTCTCCAGGAACCCTGATTCTCCCCATACCTACTAGTGAAACATATTCAAAACCAAAAATCTTAGTCTCGATCACAAAAGTAAAGAACAACAACAAATTTAAAAAGCAAATTCGACTTACACATCTGTTTGTTGGAAATTTATCCTTTGCTTAAAAAGGAACAAATGACTTGGGAGGAAGAAGATGTTGAAGAGTAAGAAGAGAAGAAGTTGTATTTGTGAAAGAGAATAAAGAGAAGAAGAAGAGTCAACATGAAAGGAATGGTCAAGGGAAGAAAAAGGCTTTTTGGGCCATTTGTGTTAATTGAGCCCATATATGTTAATGGGTTTTTTGGTGTAAGTGAAACACTAATTAGGGTAAGGTTAAAACTACTATAAATATGTGTAGTGGTTGTAAGGTTACAATTAAGAAAGTAAGAAGGATAAGTGTTGAGCGGCTAAACTTTGCACTATCGAACATGGTATCAGAGCTTCAAGTTCTTGATGACCTGGAAATTTGAGAATCTGCACAAGAAGCAGATTAGAAATCAGAAGAGGCACAAGCTGGTTCATGTGAATACAGCAGAAGAAAAGAAAGAAAAAAAAACAGGTGCAAATCTGTTTTTAAGTAGAAATATGCAGAATCTACAAGTGATTCAAGTGTTTGACGGGAGGAATAAATATAACTTATGGGTTATAAAGATGAGAGTTCTATTTCAGCCTAGAGGGCTGTCAAATTAGTTATTGAAGGAATTTCTCAAAAACCTAAGATACACCCACCCAAGATGAGAAGAAAATGATGAGAGATTGGGAGGAGTTCAAAATGAAAGATCAGGAAGCTTTACAACTGTTGAATAGTGCTATTTCAGAAGAGATATTCATCACTCACCTTTCAGTTGTTGAGACCTCAAAAGATGCGTGGGATGTGTTGAAGATGAAATTTCAAGAAGATTCAAAAGGGTCAATGACACAAGCTCCAAAGACAAACAATCAACAAGAAAGTTCATTCACTGCCACAGATGCTCAAGATGAAATCGATAAAGATATTTGGGTGATATATAGTAGAGCTAAAAGTCATATGGTCAATGACAAAAGCTGGTTTACTGAATTAGACACTAACACAAGGGCCTGGCTAAATCTGGGAAGTGGTGAGATAGTTCAGGCGCAAGGAAAAGGTATTATCTCTGTAATAACAGAATCGGGAAGGAGGAACAAGAAGGATGTTCTTTTAGTACCTAGTCTAACTCACAACTACCTAAGCATGCAACACATGATAGAAAATGACTGCAAAGTCATGTTCAAAGAGCTAAGTTGTATAATTATGAATCAAGAAGGAAAACAGATAGTGGAAGTTCATATGTCAGATGGATGGTATTTGCATTAAGTTCGAGAAACCAAAAGAAGAAGGGTACAAAGAGCACTAAAAAGGTAACAAGACCTGGAGTTGTTGATAAAGGCTGTGAGGATGTTGAATTTGTAAAACTGCAAAATAAAGAAAAAGAACAGTCACTAAGGTGTGTGACTGTGGGAGTAAATGATCTTACAGAGAACCATGAAACTCAAGGAAGAGATACGCATAAGCATAAGAATCACAATGAAACAATGAAGCAAGTAGTCATGAATGACTTACTTAAATGCACTTATGAGGGAGAATCAGCCAATGGGCCACAAAAGAAACATCAATTATTTGATGGGAGACCGCCTGAAACCAAAATTCATAAATCAAAAAATTTTCAATCCAAGCGAAGGTTTTGAAAAGAAGGTCTACAAACTTGTTGGTCATCAAACCAAGAGGGAGAAGTCTGAGATAAAAGGATACATCCATGATGAAGCCAAGGTTAGAAAAGAGAAAAGTTCAGTCACTATCAAGAGAGAGACTGAGCTTATTGATGGAAAATGTGATGACACAAGTCAAAAAAGTTGAGAAGCATAAAACGGGGGTTAAAGAAGATACCAAACAGAGAGACAAAAGCTTAGCTAAGAAGGAACAATGGCTGCTTGAAGATGCAGCTGATATGGGCATAAAGAAAGGTAATGAGAAACAAGAGGCAGATGTGGGGAAGGCTCACGAAACTGCAAGGCAAGAGAACAAGAATGGTTCTCAGAATCAAACAAAGTCAATGAATACAAGAGTCGTAGAGAAACATAAACAAATTGAGGAAAAAGAGGTCGAGTTACCGTTGAGACGAGAGGAGAAAAGAGACTTTAGTGAGAGTGAGACTCAATACTTTGATCCAACCAAATGCCCATCTCATAAGACTGTTCAGAGAGGAGAGATTCAACGATCAGACCAAATCAAGCAAAACCAGAATGAAAGAAAGAAAGAGGTAAGGAATTTACCTTTATTGATTGAGCTGAAAAGCATCGAGAGAGAGAGAGAGAGCTCAGGAGATAAGAATTCTACACAAAACAATTTGCAAGAAAAAGACCCTGAGAAATCAGTTGAGGTTGAAGAGAGACAAAGGGAAGGTATTAACTGCAAGAGGAAACTGCCTTGGTGGGATGAGCAGAAAATCATAGATAAAGAGATTGACATGAATCTCGCGCAAAAGCACCTGCACAAAAGGGAGGTTCAAGTCTTAGCTGAGATTGATATAAATCAGAGACAAATAGAGATGGGAATCAAACAAGAGGAAGGGTTGATTTTAGAAGAAATTGGAGAAGATATGAAGAGAAAACAGATTGAAGAGAAAGTTAGAAAGAAGAATCAAGAGGATGAGTGAGAGGAAGATAAAGAACCCACACGCATGGGGCAAGCTGGATTTCGTCAAAGAGGAGATTAAAGACATAAACTTCGCACAAAAGAACCTAAGTATAAAAAGAAGTGTCAAAAATCAGAAAACCGAAAATTAAGAAGAAGCTCATGCTAGTGAAATCTAGAAAGAGGAACAAAGAAAAATCCGAGATTAAAAAGAACAAGAGCATGAGGGAGAAAATGACAAGGAAAGCGCATGGATGAAGCAAACAGAGATTCGCCGGAAACAAGATCTAGAGCAAGGTTTGTGAGAGGAGATGAGAGTCTCGAGGGATATGTTTGGGGTTTTTTTTTAAAAAAGTTATGTTTTCTGTTTTTGTAGTACAGAAAATAAGGTTTTTGGCACTTTATTTTTTATTTTTGGATCTGAAACATGGCACTTAAATGTATTTTTTTCTCTAATATTTGGTGGAATATTAGCTTTTCTTTGGCTAATTTTCTATTTTAGTATTGTTTTAGTGCTTTTGTATAGTAACTAAAATAAAAATTTATCAACAGTTACAGAAAAATGAGCTATTTTTTTTGTGCTATGAATGTCAGATATTTCTTGTAGTGAGTTGTCTACAACACTTCACACTCACTAATTTTGATGAAAATGCTATATCATAGACCTTATATTTGTTATTGTAATTGCTTCTCTCACATAGACTTGGTCGCTACAAATGTGGTCAAAGTGCAAAAAATACGACAAAAGTCACTATTTCGGATCTGAAAACACGCAAGATAAACGAAATTTTGGTTACGTGTATAATACCATTGAATCAGTTTACAAGCTTTTACAAATTTACTACATATTATACAGTAATAACAAAATAATGTTCTAAAAGTTATACTTTTATAATAATGTTCTTATAATATTTACATGATAATGTTCTTGTGTATATATAACAAAGAACAAAATCACATAGTGTATAAATTGTGTCTAGAGAAACCTTCCCTAGCAAATAGCTTGTTTTCACAAAGATCTTTGTGATTTTCGGCTTCGAAGGAATTTTAATTTTAGATCTTGATTTCTTTCATAAATTTCAGTTATCTACATATATTTCTTTAGAATTAAATCATATAATAGATCTAAACATATTTTCAGTACTTCAGAGGAACACTAGTATTAGGGCATCTCCAACCCAGAAACGGCCGGAGATTCTCAAAAAACTATATATTTATATATATATTTTTAATTTTTTAATAAAGCTGAACAACAAGCAATTGCAGAAGCGATTTTCCTTTTTGTAGAGCCAACTTTTAACCTTTGTAATTAAAATTTGGCCCACAAAAAACATGAACAACCCAATAATTACTCCCACTAGAGTTGGTCTTATACCCCATACTATGCCTCAAACAATAATATTAGATTATGTTTTAGAAATATATCACTTTATATATTAACCAGGTAAAAAAAAATTGTTTCATGTATATGAGGATTTGGTTTTCTTACTTGATATAGCTAGTGATAAAATTGTAGTTATATATATTCCCAAGAACTCTAACACTACTTGGATTCAGAAATCATCATCAAGGATACAAACTCGGAAAGCATTGAATCAAGCATCATGAGATAGATAAAAATGAGGTGAACAACTTTGTATAAGAAATCCAATGCAAAAACTCAATAAAATAAAAGCTATCTGGATTACAAAATCATAGAACGTTTTAGGTGGCTAGTAAACCTTAAGAAAAAGCGAGATGTCTCGGGTAAAGACTTAACACAATATATTTATAGTAAAATATGGAAAGCCCTAAAACATAAAACCACAAGATAGAAGGTCGGTTCAGGAACCCTTCTCGGACGCGTCTGCAGAGAAAAATCAGGATGTCGGTTTAATAGCGTCAATCTAGTCGCGTCATGAGAGTGTCGATCGAGTCGGGGTCTAGGATGTTTGATCGAATGGCGGCTTGAGAACGTCGATCGAGTGGCAGCTTGAAATCGTCGATCGAGAGGCAGCCCGAAATCGTGTCGAGAGGCAGCTTGAAAAGTTTGGTCTTGGAGCTGCTGATCGAGTCGCATCTTGAGGGTGCTCAGGAGCCCTTCTGAGATGTCTTGGTCGAGTCGCTGCTAACATGTCCGATCGAGTGGGAGCTCTCCTTTGCATGCAGGTCGAGTCGGAATTCAGAACGTAAGTGCATCCACTAAAACGGTGACAACTTTTTAACCACACCTCTGATTGGCTTGAAATTAACGGCAGTGGAAAGATGACTCGATTCTATACAACTTGGATGAGGGCGTCGAAAGCTGAATCCCAAAGTAAAATCTTCACTCGACTCGATCAAAGACGTGGAAGGTTAGGTCGCTGGACTGCTCTCCTGCTCCCTGTTTGCTTTTGATGGTTTGGACATCTCCTAAAACACCTGAAACAACTCCAATATGCAAGATAAATGCAAGACCACTGCAAAGACTACCTAAATATGCATGTTATGCAAAAGAGACTAAAAACAATGCAAAACAATGAGTTAAGAGAACAAACTGAATGAGAAATGCATGATGAAAGAGTGTAAAATATACACATATCAGTCATTAGTCTTGTTAAGACTTGGTAAGGCGATAACGTGATTGTCCCAATGGCTCGGAGGAGTTAGCTACCAAGGAGCACTACTTGAAGAAGTAGTAAATTTTACTGTAAGGGAATAGGTCCCTTATAAACGGTTTTGGGAAAGGGATGTGATCCTTCTAGCCTTTGTTGCTAAGGGAATACCTGCAAAAAAAAAAAGTAGCATCATGAGTAATCTAAGATTACTCAATGAGCCCGCCTAACTAACCTCTAAACAACACCCCAACTTGGACTGTATCAACAAACAAACAACTAATGCAAGCAACACATGCATTAAGTAAATCAGAGAATCACGCAATCAAGCAAATGCTTAAAGAAGCTAAAGTACTCAAATACATGGTACCTGCACAACTAGCGTTCATGCTTAGAAAGATAGAAGTCCTAATGATGGGAGTAATGGTTGAAAATAGCGTTCATGCTTAGAATCGTTTTTTGCTTTTACTTATTTATGTTTGCTTCTTGTCATGCATTTTCGTTTCTAGTTTTGTAGTTCATTTCCGTTTTGCATTCTGATCATTCTAGGATTGTTAGACCAGTGAATAATCATGAGCTATCCCAAAATAGAACAAGAACCTAACATGCAACACATACCCTAAGAAATTACAATAATAAGCACAACAACCACACAAAACAAACCACAACCGAACTTAACCTCACACAAAATAAGGAAATAAATCCTAGACATGTGCTACTTCACATGTGGTCGGTACTCATAAGGTTAGGCTGGAACTTGGCTTGGTTTCATGTCTCTGAGTAGCTATATCCGCACGAACTCGAAAGCTTTGGATTTTGCATCATCAAGATCTGCTTAGGCTAGGATCTAAAAAGAAAAAGCTAGAAAGGAAACTGAACTATGACTAGGAAACTTACCTAACAACATTGCTAACCTTCTTTGAATACTCCCTTGAGCTACTTGGAGACTTCCTTTAGCTACAAGAACAAACAAAGAATTTTAACTAAGGTTTAAGGTGGATTTTGGGTTTACTTAAGCTAATGAACGGTGGGTGGGTATTTATACTCCTCTAGGGTCGGTGATAAGGTTGATTAGTCACCTAAACAAGTGTCTTTTATTCATTTCTCAGCCAATCATATCTTGCCATTTTAACTTTGACCATACTTACCCATTTTTCCATGCCAACACATGACATTACAGCTCAACAACGCCCTCATCCTATTTTCTTGGCTAAGAATGAATCACTTGGTCTCTTATTGACCAATCAAAACTCTCCCAACTGATTCTAAGTTTAACTCTCACAAACCGTTAACCGCTTCTCGCCGGAAATAATCCGTTTCGACCAGTTTTATGTGTCATTGTCCTAAAAACAATTCCTCCAAGAATAATCTGATTGTCCAAGATAAAATTCCCTATTTTATCTTCCTTTAGCTTCCCTAAAATCCTCAAGCTCAAATAAAATTAACCGTATCACTTTTCCTTTTAGTGATCGGCTAAAAGAGTCTTTGGCGAATTGATTTTCTACTTCTTGCTATAGCATCCTCAGCTTCCTCAAGGTCCTCTTAATTTATTCCATGCTTCCTTAGCACAAAATTCTAATTCTGCTCCTTAGCGCTCTTCTGAGTAGCTTCTGGGTCAATTCTCTGGAAATCTGAAAAATGACAAATTCTTCTTGGCTAAAACCTTTCAAGCTTCTTTACTTATTTAATGATATGCCTTAGCCCACTGAATGCTTCATTTTTTTCCTTCTAAACTGATTCTTAGTCGCTGGACTAATTACCAAAAAATAGCGTCTCTTGCTAAACGGCTATCGGCTCCTGTTGAACTTAGCGTCGATCCTTAAATAATCTTTGCAGAGCTTCTTGATGCTAGTCCGCTTAGCTACTAATCGACTCTAGTCTCAAAGAAATTCTCTTCTTGAACAATTTCTTCCTGGCTAGGTCGTTCGGCTATCTTACTACGTCTTTCGCCTTTGGATTATTTTTTGAGTAATAATCTAACGGGACAAGTGCTATGGATCCCTTCTACTGAGCTTTGATCAACGTTGTTCCTTTGGTTTTTAACTAATCTTCCAATCCTTTGGTTTATTTCCCTCGTTGGTCGAAAAGTCTTGTTCGCGTCCTTCCCGTATATTTTTAGGTTTAGTATGGGGTATTACATTCACCTCCCCTTAATAGAGTTCGTCCCCGAATTCTCCTTAGCTTTGCCTTGGGTCTTCTACTAAGTCATTCTCCTCTTGGTCTCTTACCATACGAGACTTCTTCCTTTTCCTTCATTTTCTAGCTTGGTCATTTTCGTCTTGGCATTTGATGATGCTATTTTTCCGGTAATGCCATGTATTGGCATGGAAAATGGATAAGTATGGTCAAAGTTAAAATGGCGAGATGTGATTGGCTGAGAACTGAAGAAAATACACTTGTTTAGGATACTTGTATCTTGGGTTTAAAAGGCGGAAAACTCACAAACCTTGGCTGAATGGTCTTGAAACTTCTTGAAAGCTTTTTCTAGATTCCTAGCGATTTTCTAAGCATAGTTTAGTTTGTTCAGAAATAAAGAACTTATGGTCTATGCTCGAAATCTAGGGGCTATATAAAGGATAGAAGACTTAAGGGGTAAGCTAAGGTTGGATAAGGATAAGGATGGGTTTTGGGATAAGAATTGGTTTTGGATGAGAACATGAGTCATGGGATAAGGATAAGCATTAAGGTGGATGACTCTTGGCCACATGTAAGGGACGGTTCCTCAAACAGCTGGGTGGCTCATTCCCATCCATGAAAAATGATAGCAGCACAAGCAGCTCATGAGCCGTTCTTTGGCCATGTCATTTTTCTTGCCCACGGTGCGTTCTGTACCACAAATTCCCAGGGTGCTGAGTACACATTTCCTTTCCTTACAACTTGCCCAACTCCAAATACTAGTTCTCACTATCCTACTCATGTTCCTCTAAGCAAAATACTATAGTCATTGGACGTGTCCGAACGCATGACCTGATGAACTGCCGATACAAATAGCTTGCATGGACTGAACTTATCTGTCTAAAACTTAACCATACACGACCCACATTATTCTCCACTAATTTTCTAAAGACAGGCAAAAATAATACCTGACCTAACATGCAAGTTCGTCCATAGTCGGAATGCGGGGTATTACATTCTCTCCCTTTTATTAGAATTCATCTCGAATTCTATGTGTTTCTGAAGGTCCTGCTTCATTGGGGTCTGCCTCCTCAGTGAAGAATCTTGGATACTTCTGACGAAATGCGACTTCATCTTCCCACGTGACTACCTTTCAGTGTTGTTTGCCCCAAGTCACACGATTTTGGGGAATTTCTTTGTTCCTTAGTTGTCTTATAAGCGTTTCGCCAATACTTAAGGGTCCTTCGGGATAGACTGGACGTGTTTGTTCTTCTTCATCTCTTGGCGGTTGTACTTCATGAGGATCTCTTATGTGTTTTCGTAACATAGACACATGGAACACAAGATGAATTCCCATGGTTTGCGGTAGGGCTAAGCGGTAGGGCTAAGCGATAAGCCACTTCTCCTACCCTTTCAGTAATAGGAAATGGTCCTTCGTATCTTTTACTAACCTTGGAGGGTTTTCCAAAGCGTTACTTTCCCTTTCCTTTGATCGCTACTACCTTGAGGTAAACCATATCTCCGACAGCAAACTCTATCTCTCGCCTTTTCTGATTTGCGTACTCTATCTCTAACTTTTCTCATATGTAACCTAGTCATAGTTCAGTTTCCTTTCTATCTTTTCTTTTTAGATCCTATCCTAAGAGGATCTTGATGATACGAAATATAGAGCTTTCGTGTTTGTGTGGATCTAGCTAGTCGGAGACATGAAACCAAGCCAAGTTCCAGCCTAACCTTGTGAGTACCGAACACATGTGAAGTAGCACATGTCTAGGATTTATTTTCTTTATTTCGTGTGAGGTTAAGTTCGGTTGTGGATTGTTTTGTGTAGTTGTTGTGTTTATTATCGTAATTTCTTAGGGTATGTGTTGCATGTTAGGTTCATGTTCTATTTTGGAATAACTCATGATCATTGTTGTGTACTTTGTTTAATGTGGTTATTATTGTGTGATTTGTTTTTTGTGAGTAGTTTAGATGCTAGTATAATCGGTTATGTTATCGTTATAACCGTTTTGCTGCTCGTTACTTGTAAGTCAATAATTGGTAGTTATTGATGAGTTTGAGTTGCTTTGTTTGATGTTGTGTTTTATTTGTTATTTATTATGATAGGAAGCATGTTAGTTTGTTGTATGTTGTTGTGTTAGTCTCTTGCTTATGCATGGCTATTGTTTGTTTGGTTAATGGTTAGTTTATATTGCAAGTATTCATAGTTCTTAGAGATACTTGTATCTTTGGGTTAAGTCATGAGTCTTGATAAGACTTGGTAAGGTGATAACATGATTGTCCCAATGGCTCAGAGTGGTTAGCTACCAACGAGCACTACTTGACGAAGTAGTAAATTTTACTCTAAGGGAATAGGTCCTTTATACACAGTTTTGGGAATAGGTCTTTCTAGCCTTTGTTGCTAAGGGTCGGGGAAGCATTACCTGGTGGGAAATTCATATCGTAGAAGATCAAAGACCTTAAGACAAAGTTTATTAGTATCGTACAGGTAGTAGTGTGAGTCGTTGTGTAGTAACTACATATTTGAGTACTTTAGCTTCTTTAAGCATTTGTTTGATTGTGTGATTCGCTGATTTACTTAATGTATATGTTGCTTGCATTAGTTGTTTGTTTGTTGATAGAGTCCAAGTTGGGGTGTTGTTATTGAGTAATATTAGATTGTTCATGATGGTACCTTTTGTTTTTGCACTACAAGAACATTGAGTTTTAATAGCATTATAATATAGCGGTTTGCGTGTTAATGTTATGCTTGACTGACTCATGATTTTTTTTATAGCGTTTCTACATTGGCAAACGCTATAATATAAAACTGTTCTCGGAAGGTTGTACTTCCCCTTCGCATTTATTGTTTTCTTAGTCTAAATCTTTTTATATTTGACGTTTTAAAAATTTAGTAAATCACTGAATTTTTTTTAAGTGTTGCCCATCAAACATAACATTTGACCTAAAACACACTCCAATCTTTTACACTTCCTCTCACTTCTCTCCTCTTTGTTCTTCGTCTCCTTTCTCCTCTTCTTCACCACTTTTTCTCTGCCAAAGATACAAATTCCACCAACACCACCGATGTCTTTATCTTCGTCAACTCTCGCTGTCACCAACCATTTAGCCACTGAATTTCAACATCCATTGTCATGCCTTTCACTCAAGCCTACCCTCCTCTCCCATGACAAGCCTCTCTCAAAACTTTACTGGTTTTGTTTGTTGTTTAGCTCAAATTATTATTTATTTTTTAAACTTGATTTGTCACTTATCAAGAACATGAAAACACAACCGTTTATATGCTGACACCGTTGATGAAGTAAGAGGACATGTGTTGCGTGAAGATGGAGAATTTGAAGTAAAAGGACATGTGTTTTGTGAAGTCCAAGAATTTGAAGTGATTACAAGTCAACGTGAAGATGGAATCATGTAAACTTTGTAAAGAATTGTTGCTTGCGTTTATTTGAACTTATGTTTTTGTATCTTTGTGACAATTAATGAAGTATTTTTTTGTTAAAATACAGTTTCTAAATCCAGAATCCTATTATAGATCAAATCAAATTAGTATAAAACAATGCATAAAAACAATTACATTTATATAAATGATATTATATAATATTTAATTGCAAATAAATAAACGCTATAATACACAACAATACAATAGCAGAACAAATAAACGCTATCTAAAGTGCTTGACTTACGATGATGGGCGCAGATAAAACGTTCTGAAAAATGCTATAATACTGTTAGATAGCGGCTATAGTACTGTTAGATAACGTTATTCAGATGTTAAGAAAAGTCATTTTTCTTGTAGTGTAAGCCGATAAAATTTATCATATGTTAAAATAAAGATTTGTAAATATATTACTAATTTAGTTGGAAACCAAAAAATATAAGAAGATAAGAGAAATAAAATAAGTAAATAATTATAATTTTGTTAAGCTTTTTCTAATGGTGAATGATTTAAACCATGTTCGTCTACAAGTCGCAGCGACAGAGGAGAATGACAGTATAAGCCATTGTTACTTTTTTTTTGTCGAAAACCAGATATTGCATTTAATTTCCAACCAGTATGGTTGTTGCCGGTTCAGTGGCTACATAATTACATGCGAGAGAGAGATAACGGTAACTGAATACAAACACAGAGGTATAGAACCTAAAGCGTTTTTTGCAATTTTATCGGCTCTTCAGTTGTTTTCTCGCGGAACAAACTTGAAGGAAATCTTTTCAAACTTTTGTGTCATCTTCAAGATATCGTGTAGAATCCCGTGAATCTTCTTATGTGGAGCTCCGATTTTGTTGCTTTGATCAGCGTTTACGAATCTAAAAAAATGTAATTTTCTATTATCCCAGATATGAGGCATGTTGCACAGCGCGGTTCATAGCAAAAGCTTTGGCTACAAGGGGAGAAGCGACATGCAGAGTAGTGTCCTGTCTATGGACCGTCGTAGTAACCAGATCCATAAATATCCAGTAGAGACCCTCCATTAGAGAATCCTCTTTCCAAGCAGCATCATTGAAGCACTAGATTATATCTACATTCACTTTTCTTTGTAGCTTCCCGATCTGGTGGTTTGTGCTACTAGGGGTGGAAATCTGGGCTGCATGCCATTCTCTAGCTTGGGCGGTCGCTTGGGATATCGCATCATGTGGAAAGGCGGTCATCTTCTCAAAAATGAGCTTGTTCTGATGTTTCCAAATGGTCCACAAGATCCATATGCCGAGAAATCCATCAATATTACCTGTTGGGGGTAAGCATTGATACTTTGTAATTGTTTCGATTCCCATTCTTAGGTTTTGATATTTGGGTTGGATCTATCTGCGTTTTGTATGGTGCCTGAGCCGACGCTTGTTGGGCAAAATTGCATTGAAAGAACAGGTGGACACTCCCTCATTTCGGAAACCCAATCGGCTTTTGTTTCGGGACGTTTGATTACGGATAATATTATTATTGCAAATGAATTGTTTCATCGACTAAATACTAATCAGCGGTGTAACTCAGATTTCCTGATTTTAAAACATATATGATCAAAGCTTATGATCGTATTGAATGATCAATTTTTGAAGCTGTCCTGAGCCAGATGGGCTTTGATGGTAAATATATTTCATGGATTATGTGGTTTGTTAGTTCTGTCTCTTATCAAGTACTTCTAAATGGTCAGCCTTGGGGTTCTATTCTTATAGAACGAGGTTTGCAACAAGGAGATCCCCTCTCTCCGTATTTAATTATTCTTTGTACGAAGGTTTTCATTGCTAATATTAAAAAGGCTGAGAGGGAGGAAAAGATTACGGGTATCGAGTTAGCTCGGGATTGTCACCCGATTTCTCATTTTTTTTGCGGATGATAGTTTTTCTTTTTGTAAAGCAGAGGAGGTTTAGTGTAAGGCAGTTATGGATATCATTGGTAATTGTAACGCCCATGTCCCGTAAAATATGAAATATTGGAGTTTATATTGGGAATTAAAGTGAATTTGGTCTAATATTGGAGACCTCTTGGTCAATTTTGTGTGAAGTGATAACATCATTATTTTACCCATTTTAGCTATAGTTTTAGTATGCATTTAGGAAGAGTTTGATATGATTTCAAGGCTTTAATGTCCATTATCAAGTATTTTAGGTTTCAAGAAGGTTTTACAGGTTTTATAACAAAAAGGACCAAAAGGCAAGGAAAATACGTTTTAGGAAAGCTTCAGAGCTTTACAGTACGGGCAACGTTTTGAAGAACTTCCAGAACTCACATTTCGACGTACTTGGTGTCTATGGAAAGCTGAGAGAGTCATATTTCTACTCTTTGTGGAATCAAGTCAATCCATCCAACCATCCGGAAGTTATGCCCGATCCCTCTCTTTGAAGCTTTGAGATCCACCAACTCTTTCTATTCTATTTGCTTTGTACTTTGTTTCTAAGGGAGAAGATCCTACAACTTTGTTTGACAATCATTGGAGTAATATCTAAAACCCTCTTCTCTATTTATTCTTTTATGTTTAGGAATTGTTTAAACCTTGCTTTGATGATTCCCTTAAACATGCTAGAGTAGTTTTCTAGTTGGGTTTAAAGGGATAAATCAAAAGGGGGAGATGATCTTAGTTTAGGTGGCAATTTTTAGGGTTTGTTAGATTTAAATCTGTTTATTCTATGCTTTAATTCTAAGTCTTTACTTAATGCTTTAAGTTAGCCTCATGAACTAACTATGATCTAAAGTGTGTGTGCTTTGCCAAAAACTTGCATGTGTGCTTGACCTAGCTTAGATGTGTGGGGAGACATAGGAAGCACATACCCCTTACCTATGGAATTCCACAGATTATAATCGAACCTGTTTTAAATGCTTTGATCTATGCGTCGTTGCCTGCGACAGTTGAGTAACGAATTGTAGTGATCTTAGACGGTTAGCTTGAGAACTTTAAGTTAACGGTTCATTAGTGTTTCGTAGTCCGAGTTTTAGATAAACAAACTAACCCTAAACTTTCCTAGATAGATAGATCATTGAACCCCTGCGATTACCCTTGATGCCCAACGCTTGTTTCATTTATTTTACTTGCTTTTATTTACATTCATTTGCTTGCTACAACCGTGACAACCAAAACCCTATTTTTATTGAGTCCTAGCCTTACTTACCTCCGTCGGATTCTGTTGGACAACAACTCTCTCTCTCTGTGGGATCGGTCCTTAAATACTACTATCGATTAGCTGTGCACTTTCAACAGTTGTGTGGTCTTTTTAAGGTAAAAGATTTGAAGTGAAAAATCACAAACATCATGAAGGAGAAGGATGAGATCAACAAAGCTTTTTTTTAGAGATAAGAAATGGGTTTGGGAGAAGGAGGGTTCGACTGCTGAAATCGTTTCCTAAGGTAATGATTTTTGGTATAGTTGTACCTAAACCTTTCATCGTCATTATCCTTTTTATAAAAGTGGATTTGGATTTAAACTCGATGAGTTATTGACAATTTCATGAGACATGTTTTCTCATACGCGAGTTACGACCATCGAGGATTGTAACTGAGATCGTGGTCTTGTCTGGTTTCCGATCGACACAAGATTTTGTGGGAAGATTCATGACGTCTAGGGCTAGCTTATCAGTTAAGGGATTTGATAGTTAACGGTTGGTTTTTATTTTAGGGTTTCGTCTTTGAGACTGTTCTTTGATGATATTTCTGTCCAGTTTGCTTCAAAGTTGTTTTTGGCTGTGTGGCTTGTGGTAGGGCGTAGCTGGACTGTTGTAGACGCAAGAAGAGTCTCTACTGGTTGTATTTGTTGTTAGGATCAGCTTGTTAAGATGAGTACGGGACCATGAGCTTATCTAAGTGATTGGATTGTACGACTTATTTTATGTGATGATGTGTAGGTGTGGTGAATGTGTTACTAAGTGTTCTATTTAATGACTGGTTTGTTATGTTTTATTTGTTGATGTACTCTTGATTTGTGTTTGTGTATAGCTCGTTGATGGGAGGATCGCCTCAATGATTATTTCTGGTAATACTCACGCATCTCATTGTGTTTGTGGTACAGATAATGCATGTGTAGCGAGGAATCATGGCGATAAGGAGGAGAATGATCTTGGGTCTTGGTTGTATTATTGGTTACGTTACATATGTTGGAACCTGGTTTAGAAGCATATTAGGTTGTTGGTTTTTATTGGTTATAATTGGTACTGTATTTTTATACATTGGAGTTGGTTTGATATTTCTTCTGCTGTGTATGTTTGGTTATTGATGGTTTGTTGGTTGGTTATAATTAAATATTATGGGGTATTTAATTATATATTTTAAAAAAGAAAAAAACGGATCAGGTTGTTTCAGTAATTATGGTAAAGCTTCGGGACAAGAGGTTAATCTAGCGAAATCATCTACCCTGTTTGGGAAGAAAGTACCAAACCAAGTTCGATAGCAGCTTAAAACTGTAATTTTTATTTCTAAAGAAGAGGGCATGGGTTCCTACTTGGACATCCCTGAAAGTCTTGAGGGTTCTCGCAATAAGGTTTTCAGCTATGTTCATAATAGGTTGAATGATCGGGTGAATGGTTGGTCAGCAAAATAATTATCTAAGGGAGGAAATTTTTTTTGATCGAGGCAGTTGCTTTGGCTCTCCCAACACATGTAATATCCTGTTTTAAAGTTCCACAAGATTTGACGTCTAAGTTAACAAGTGCAGTATCAAACTTCTGGTGGAGTTCTAGTGATTGGAGATGATCTTGTAGAACACAGTGCAGAACGCTATGGGTCTGTAGTCAGCCATTTTCTGTGGACTCTAGATCTTGGGAATGAGTCTGACATGAGTTTGATTGATAATTTTGAGCATGTTTTCTTTAAAGCTTTGCAGTTTGATATGTCTATATTTTGTCTCTGCTTAGCATATATTTATCATTCATTTAGCTACGATAACTCATTGGTTTGCATCATTTTCTAATCCTTTCTATACACTTTGCATGTCTAGGTAGTTCTTGCATCATTCTTGCATACATTGTGCATTTGGGAGTATTTCAGGTATTTAGGAGACGTTGGAAGCGCATCTGATCGAGCCACGTACTCCAGAGGTCCGACCGAGCCACTCTCACACGCCACGCTCTCTAGAGGTCCCACCAAGCCACTCTCACTCGCCACGCACCCCAGAGGTCCGACCGAGCCACTCTCACTCGCCACGCACCCCAGAGGTCCGACCGAGCAACTCTCACTCGCCACGCACCCTAGCGGTCCGACCGAGCCACTCTCACTCGCCATACACTCAACCTACTGGTTGCGCACCGACCAAATCGCGCATGTCAGGAAGGCACTCCATCTTACACGCTTCAGGAGATTTCCGAACCGACGCTCCATCTTGTCGTTTTTAGTTTTAGGGGTTCACATGTTTTCACTATAAATACATTTTGTTAAGTCTTTGTCAAAGACATCTTTTATCTCGTTTTCTTTTCTAAAGGTTTGACCTAGCCACCAAAAAACGTTCTGAGACTTGTAATCCGACATCTCCGAGTTTATTCAGTTTTTGCACTTGATTTCTTCTACAAAGTTGTTCTTCTCATTTCTATCTATCTTATTATGCTTGGTTCAATGTTTTCTGGATTTATATCCTTGATGATGATTTTCGGATCTAAGTAGTGTGGTAGTTCTTGAGGATGGGATAGATTAGGTGGAGGATCTTAGGATGTAGAGTGTTTAAGCTTTGATTTGTATGATTCCCTTCTGGAATAGAGTTAGAAATACTTGTTTCTCTCTGATCAATTGGAACTAGGTTTTAGACATTTCTGCACCCAAAAGGTGTTCGATGAAATGTCTAACCAACTAGTGACAAAGACTTACGTTCCTGGCCTAAGAGATTAGTTGACTAGGATGTTTGTTGACGTGAATGAACTTGTTTTTCATGCCATGCTTGATCATGTTTCTCTAGCGAGAGCTAGGTTTGGAAGTGGTTGAGTTGAGTAGCTTCTGTAAAGAGATTGGTTTAGCTAAGAAGTGATGTTCATTGTTTAGGGATGGTTTGCTTGTGGCATGTTAAACACTTTATAGACTAGGATACTCCACCGACATCAATTACTCCCATCCTTAGGACTTCTTTCTTCCTGATTTTTATTGCATTGTTGAGACTGTTTCTTATCTTGCGGTTTTGTTTGTGTTTAGACTCGTTTCTATTTTCATTCATTTTTGCTTCTTGTCATACATTCTCTTTCTAGTCTTAGAACATATTTTCGTTTTGCATTCTGATCATTCTAGGATTATTAGATAAAAACACTCTCTTTGAATTGGCTTGACTTGTGAAATCTTGATTGCATCTTGAGTGACTAGCATCATCCCATTTGGATTGACACCTGAAGTACTACAACTACATAGAATTAATTGAACCTGCTAGGATACACAAAAATCTTAGTATCACACTTCCATGATAATGGGTCTACCGTCTCCAAATTTGATTAGAAGAAGCTTGCTGAAAATCCATCTGGGCAAGGGGCTTTTTCAGCATGAATTTAAAAACATGCTTTTTTATATCACCTGGTGATGGTATTGAGATGAGAATTTGATTCATTTATGTTGAAATGCAAGGCTCAATGGCTTCTTCAATCGTGGCAGCTTTATCTCCTTCTCAAGAGGTCAACATATTCTCAAAGTAATCAGTAATGACTCTGCTTATTTGCTCTTTTTTGTATACATGTGCTCCATTTTCATCTTCAATTACCAAAAACTTGTTTATTACATGTCTGCCCCTAGAGCTAGCATGAAAATATATTGAGTTTTTATCTTCCAATGCAAACAACATTTATCTACTTCTTTGTTTCCTCTTCCGCTCTGTATGCCTTCAGGAGACTCATGTTTAGCTTGGAAATCAGCCCCGAGTTTGACTCCTGACTGGTTATAGCTTCTTCCAGTTTTGCTCTGTATAGTTCTATCTCCTTTTGGCTATTTTGGTGTGTTTCTCTTGTCCATTGGATGATTTCACGGCGACTGATGTTACTATATTTTACCATATTTAAGGCCTTGTTTAGTTCATGTTTTGCATCATATAGAAATGATTCCTTAGGTTTTATAGCCATTTATGTCCATATATACACTTAGCATGTTTAGAAGCATGCATTGCATACATTTGTGCATTTGGAGTATTATTAGGTGTTATTGAGCTTTAAAAGGGTAAGGAAGGACTTTGTGTTATTTCTGGAGCTAAATAAGAGGACTGAAAGTATCAGGAAGTGGATTCGCAAGGCAACTCGACCACATCACTCGAGCAGGCACCTGGTCGAGTACTCGGTCGGATTCATAACGAGCTCCTCAAAGATCGATCCAAATGAAGATCTTCCGTTAAGATTCAGGTTCCGCATCCTTCATGAGAGTTGTAGGAAATTGAGATAACGTTCTAATGCCGGTGGTAGAAAGGCAATCAGAGGTGTAGTGCAAGAGTTATCCCGATTTTACTGAACGGATATCATCCCAGATCGAAGACTCGAGCTACGTGACAGACCAACCACTTGACCATGCACTCAATTGAGTGCTAGGTCGAGCTCCATTTTACTTTCTTGCTTATGCATTGTTCTGTTCATCTTTTCTTCTGCTTAGTCTTGTTTATTGCACTTGTTCTACAGTTTAATTCAGCATTAGTATTGTCTTAAGTTGCCTTAGTTCATTACATTTCATTATTGTCATTAGGTTGTTAGAAACAAATCAACTTGATATTTGGCTTAACTTGAATGCATTGATCACATCTTGACTGCTTACATATCACACTCTTTATGGATTGACATCCTTTATGCTACAACATCATAAGGGAATTGAAACACCTTGCATTACATTCTGATCATTCATACTTATGTTTGTTTGTTTGATTGCATCATTCATTCATTCATAAGTAGATACTTGAAAAAG
>NC_025685.1:15313482-15314658 GCF_000633955.1 Camelina sativa | reverse complement strand
AGCATAGAAAGGAACTACAAGCTTTAGAGGAGAAGCTTGAGAAGCTAGATAACCTCTTTCTAACCCAGCAGAAGCAAGTACATGTTCTTTGTGAAGCTGAGCAGTTTATGGTCCCAGTTTACCCTCCACAACAACCCCAGCCAGCTCCTGCTCAAGATCATGAGATGAAGAGTATGCTTCAGCAACTCCTACAAGGTCAAGCTAATGGAGCTATGGAAACAAGTAAGAAGCTCACAGATATGAATAACAAGGTGGACTGCACATACAATGACCTTAATACCAGGATTGAAGCCTTAACTTGCAGAATGCTTCTACCAGAGAGGAAGAATGAATCTTCTTCTTCTAGTCAACTCCATGGGACCACAATTGACAATCTAAAGGAGTTTGCCACTGCCCAAGATATCTCTCTCAAAGAACTACCTTCAAAGCGCACTGAGGACAGTTGCAACCAAGTTGGGGAGGATTTTCTTCAACCAGAGGTGCAGAATGAGAAGAGAACTGAGCTTGAGACACCATTCGACCATACACTCGACCATGCACACGGTCGAGTGCCTGATCGAGTCATTTCTCAAAATTTTAGCAAGCCGGTTTGGTTCATTCCTCCTCCCTATCAGCCACCTTTGCCATTTCCAGGACGGTTTAAAGAGCAAATGCTGAAAAAGTACAAGGCTTCTATTGACCAGCAAGCAATGATGGTCTTGAGTCATGAACCTTTATTAGAAGATGTTGAAATGAAGGATAAGCCACAAATGAAAGAGCTTGAGCAGAAGAAGCCAACTATTGATGGGCAGACCTTCAGGATTGAAGAAAAAGGTCATGAAACTGAGTCTGAAATTTTTAAGGGTGTGAATGGGGTAGAAACATAGATTTTAGGTCACTCGGTCTTCCACTCGACCTACCACTCGACCGAGCACTTTAATTCACTCGACCGAGTGGTACCAAGTCACCCAAAATGCCCAGACTTCATCCCCAAGCTTCACCAACAACAAAAGCCAAGAAATCCTTCCTTTGATGGTTTGTCTGAGCTTCAAACTGTCAACTTTCTACATGATTCAGTGAGGGAATTAACAACTAAGGATGAGGAGATAAGTGGGCAAATCAAGCAACTCCATGGTAAAGCCAAAAGTTCCTCTCCAAAGAAAGCAAGGGAAGGTCTGAGTATTATTAGCAGACACA
>NC_025685.1:15281362-15312735 GCF_000633955.1 Camelina sativa | reverse complement strand
GGGTGTGAATGGGGTAGAAACATAGATTTTAGGTCACTCGGTCTTCCACTCGACCTACCACTCGACCGAGCACTTTAATTCACTCGACCGAGTGGTACCAAGTCACCCAAAATGCCCAGACTTCATCCCCAAGCTTCACCAACAACAAAAGCCAAGAAATCCTTCTTTTGATGGTTTGTCTGAGCTTCAAACTGTCAACTTTCTACATGATTCAGTGAGGGAATTAACAACTAAGGATGAGGAGATAAGTGGGAAAATCAAGCAACTCCATGGTAAAGCCAAAAGTTCCTCTCCAAAGAAAGCAAGGGAAGGTCTGATTATTATTAGCAGACACAACTCTTTTAGCATTGACCCAGGAATAAGAGGAGCAATACAATCTTTGGGAACAAAGGAGACTTCATCACTTTCTATGACTCTTCCAAAGCATAAAAAGTATGCAAAGTCAAGCTTAGAGACTTTAAACAAGCTCACTTAGGAGGAAGTCCCAAAGGTATCCTTGTATATATTGGTTTAAGTTTCTTGTTATTTTGATCTTGTTTTCTTTAGTGTTATGGTTGGGCAGGTAGCATGAATGTCCTTTAAGCACTTGGTGGATATCAAATGAATCCCACCCTTAGCCCATCCCAAGTAGTACTCCAACTCTATCTTTGTATATACCATTGCATTTGTTGTTTTTGTGCTCTTTCTTGATTCTTAAATCCTCTTTCAAATTTCTCTTACACAAGGGACTGTGTAATTTAAGTTTGGGGGAGGGTTTGAGATGACATTTGATGTTGTGTTTTGTTTTCTTATTTCAAATTTTTAGCATAATCATGTTAGTACTTGTATTTCATCTATGGCATAGAAAAACCTAAAAATTTGAAAATTTTTGCAAAAATCTTTACAAAAAAAAGAGTGTTCATGTAGTTTGCATTGCATATTAGGATCTTGTTAATATGTTTCATGTAGGACTGTTTCATATTTGCATTAGGGATCTATGATGAGTTCAGCCTTTTTAACTTGTTTAAATTAGCTAGACTAGGATCAATGCCCAAGTTAATAGTACTTTGATGCTAGTTGAGTGAGCTAGAAACATAAGATTGAACCAAGCCTTGAATTCCTATATTGCATTTTGGTCTAAATGGAAGCATGTTGTGATTTGATGTCATTTCCTACTTATAAGAACCTAATATTGAGTTGTAATTATCTGGTTGTGCATTGTTTTAAACTCATGGATACCATACACATATTTGGATCATCTTTTTCCTTTTTACCACTCTTGTTGATCCAAATAGCTGATTTCACTTTTAAATCAGTTTCTCCTACCCTTAACCAACCCTTCTTTCAAGCCATGTTTATTCTTGAGTGTGTGAGGCCTTTTTGGGATTGAGCTTGGTAGAAAGTGTTAGGTTTGAGCTGACAAGAGTAAAGCCTTGTGTAGTTCTAGTTTGCAATTTTCAAACTAGATAGGACTAGGTGGTTTAATTGTTGGGTTTGGGACTTGGTTGTTTTGAAAAAAGAAAAGAAAAGAAAAGAAAAAAAAAAGGAAAGAAAAGGTTAGAGTCTTTAGGAGGGGAATGTGTTTAAGAGAATTTAAGCTCTAGTGAAAGAATGGGAAGTATAAAGATTGTTGAAGATGGTTCTAACCAAAGAAAAGAAAGAAAGAAAAGAAGAGTCTAGCAAAAAGCTTTTATGTCTTAAAGATTAAGAAGAAAAGGGAACCATATCAATTAGAAAGAAGTCCCCATTCCACTAGTTGATTCAAATAAGAAACCTCTCCTAAGGCTTAAAAACAAAAAGAGAAAAAGGGTACTTGAGAAGAGAAGAAGACAAAGGGTAGAATTAGGACCATTTGGGATTAGAATGTTAGGATCAAACACTTTGGGTGCCTTTGGGTAGACAAGGTTTTGTTCTTGTATGTGTCTATTAGTTCTTACCTTTAGCCTTCTTCTAAAGCTCAATCTATTTTTATGAGAGAACCTTGACTTAATGAGCCCCACTCTAAAGAGAGACCATCCTTGTCTCTAAACCTTTATCTCCAAGCCAAATGAGTTTAAACATTGCACAATCTGATTCATGTTCTTGCTTAATGAATGTTAAAGGAAATGATTGATCTGAATGCATGTGGATATCTAAGGCTTGAATCAGTAGAGGTTGTGATAGGTCTGTCTAAAGTTTTTAAGTACAGCTCATTCACCTTGCATCATAGTACTAGTAACTTGGACATTGATTCTAGGTAGCTCATTAGTAAGTTGTTAGGTTCTAAGATCCCACTTTCAAACCTCACCTTCCTACTTATGTCTTGTTTATTTGCTTGAGGGCAAGCAAAGACTAAGTTTGGGGGTGTTGATGTTACTATATTTTACCATATTTAAGGCCTTGTTTAGTTCATGTTTTGCATCATATAGAAATGATTCCTTAGGTTTTATAGCCATTTATGTCCAAATATACACTTAGGATGTTTAGAAGCATGCATTGCATACATTTGTGCATTTGGAGTATTATTAGGTGTTATGGAGCTCTAAAAGGGTAAGGAAGGACTTGGTGTTATTTCTGGAGCTAAACAAGAGGACTGAAAGTATGAGGAAGTGGATTCGCAAGGCAACTCGACCACAGCACTCGAGCAGGCACATGGTCGAGCTGACCGCCGCCTCCTTGTTTTGTCCTCTAGCTAACTAGGGCTTCTCTCTCTTTACTATATATATGTGTACTGGCACTTGTAGCCGAAGAGAGAGACCCTGGAGACCATGTAGACACCTCATAACCTAGGTTTTGCCATTTTTAGCTTCTTTTACTTTATTGCATCATCTCTTATCTTTTCTCTAGATTTTCATAGATTTGTATCCTTCATAACTTTGAATCTGTTGAATATTTGCTTTCACTTCTTTGTTCAATATTGTTCATCTTTATCTCATCTTTCTAATCATGATAGTTTCATTAATTTCTGGGTTTGTGTTCTTCATGATGATTTTTAGATCTTATTAGTGGCTTAGGATCTTAGGGATGGATTAGGCTGGGTAAAGGTTATGGTTGTTTACATTGGTCAAGCTTGATTGTTATATATCTCTTCTAGATTAGATATGCTCTATGCTATTCTTATACTGAGAGGGTAAGGATAGATCTTAAGTTTCTTAGCATCACACCAATGTCTAAGTTGTTAGATAAGGCTAATGCTAGAGATTATCATGAAGCATGCTAAGAGATTAGATGTTTAAAGTGATTTTTGACATTGATGATCTGGGTTTTAATGCCTGCTTTGATATGTAATAGCTAGTGAGAACTAGGTCTAAGAAGTATCTTGGCTTGATTGTTATTGTCATGAGAATGGATTAACATGTATTAGAAGATCATTGTCTAGAGATAGCTCATTGTTGATTGAGGTTTGTTGACCAATTTAGATAGCCATAGCTTGAGTCCATCCCATGAATCCATCCTTAGGATTTTCTTTGTTTATTGATTTCCCTGTTTAAGTATTGTTAATTGCTTGTTGTTTGCTCTGTTTTCATTATTTGCTCTGTTTCTGTTCATTCGCTTGTCAACTCGACCTCCCACTCGACCAAGCACTCGACCGAGTGCTAGGTCGAGCTCCATTTTACTTTCTTGCTTATGCATTGTTCTGTTCATGTTTTCTTCTGCTTATTAGTTAATTCTGCTTAGTCTTGTTTATTGCACTTGTTCTACAGTTTAATTCAGCATTAGTATTGTCTTAAGTTGCCTTAGTTCATTGCATTTCATTATTGTCATTAGGTTGTTAGAAACAAATCAACTTGATATTTGGCTTAACTTGAATGCATTGATCACATCTTGACTGCTTACATATCACACTCTTTATGGATTGACATCCTTTATGCTACAACATCATAAGGGAATTGAAACACCTTGCATTACATTCTGATCATTCTTACTTATGTTTGTTTGTTTGATTGCATCATTCATTCATTCATAAGTAGATACTTGAAAAAGTTCTTGTTTCAGCGACATCTGGTAAGTTTTTCTTCCAATCTTCCAAGCGCATTTGTCATCCAATCCGTATGGATCAGATCTTTAACCTCATCATTATCTTTTAGCCTTTTGTCATACCAAAACACACCCTTTTTCTTTTTCTGTGATAGGTCAAAGTGTGTGAGGATGGGTCTGTGATCGGATCCTTCAAAGCAACGATAGTCACTATGGCTAGATGGGTAAGCTTCTGCCTAAGCTCCATTTAACATAGCTCTGTCTAAGCGACAGAGAATTAAGTGATCAATTCTTTTTTCTCTCCAGGAAAGAAAATTTCCTTAATGTTGGAGAACATAGAGGTCACATTCTGACATGAACGACCGGGTATCACCGAAAGTGTCTTCTTGTCTTGGTGCCCCCCCCCCCTTGCTTTTCAGATGCATCTATGATGTCTTTGAAGTCTCATGTTAAGAACCATGGTTCTTCACGAGAGACTCGAATGGTTGTAAATTGTTCCCAGATAAGTTTTCTCTTTGATATGTAATGTTCTCCATAAATAAAAGTGGAAAGAATGTTTGCCCTATGCTTTAATACATGTGTCAATGAAATTGTTGCAGGAGGACAATATGGTGATTTCCACATTCTGGTTCCAGAGTAAAACTAAACCACCCCCTCCTGGGGTATGTGGGGAGACCAACATGTGAGACTTATAATTCATCCACTCTAAAGTTTTCCTCACTATGTCATCACCATTCTTTGTCTCCATAAGGAATAGTATATCAGGTGAGATTTCCGAATGTATCTCATGCAAACGGCGGACCATTGTGGGATTCCCCAACCCATAACAGTTTCAGCTCAGAATCTTTAAGGAAGAGGATTTGGTGGATTTTAAAAATCCGCATTTTTCTTTTTCATGGCAGGGATCAACACTCCTTTTGGGGGAGGGGGGATTCCATCAGATGTTTCTCTTTGAAGGGACAACCTCTCTTTTATAGATTCTTGTTTCCTTGTACCAGCTTGGTTTCCTCATTTTTGATGGTTTAGCGTTGCATTGGTTGATTTTTTTTGGGAGCCATTCGTTAGATTCCTTTTTTGGCTTTTCGCTCCCATTAGTTACATTGTTGCCTTGGTTGGAGGTTTCACTAATGGGGGTCTTCCCCTTCCTTTCTTTGTGACTTTTCAAAGTTTCTCAAGAGCTTGTAGATTTTTATTACAACCACTAGTAGTGGATTCTCGGATTTCTGCAGTCGGAGAATGGTTCTGACCCGGTAAGTTTTTAAGAGCAATGGTTGCATTTTGGATTCTTCTATCTGCTGTCGTGGCCATTAGATTTTTTGCTTCTCCTTGTATGACTCTTTGTTTTCTAGCTGCACATTTAGTAGGATCAACGACTGTTAAGTATTGGACTGAGACTTCTCTCAGTTCACTCATGACTTGTTCTTTTAAAGGTACACTTGGTGGAGGAGAGGTAAACTCATCATGGTCTATCCTACATCTTAACTCCACGCTTGGTGGAGTAGGGGGTCAGGGTTTGTCCACAATCATTCTAATGGTGGATGGTGGTAGTTTGAGGAGTCTAATGCTTCCAAGTGGTAAACTGATGATGGAGTTATTTCTCTCTCCACTTCATCCTTGGGGTTTTGTGAGGTTCCATTCTCTCTACAGTAATGATGGGAAAACGAGTATCCACACTGTGAATATCTGCCTTGGTTTGTCTCTTGTGGCTTGAGCGAATGGTCTCATTATTCATGCCCTCCGATGTGTATGATCTTTGACTTAATTCATGATCTGATCATCCTTTTTTTCTTCTAGTAGATCTAGATGGTTGATATGTCTATATTTTGTCTCTCTTTAGCATATATTTATTATACATTTAGCTAGGATAACACATTGTTTTGTTTCATTTTCTAGTCCTTTCTATACACTTTGCATGTTTAGGTAGTTCTTGCATCATCCTTGCATACATTGTGCATTTTAGAATATTTCAGCTATCTAGGAGACGTTGGGTACACATCGCTCGACCCATCCGCTGCGCAACACTCCGGGAAGCGTCAACCGAGCCATCCGTTCGAGCCGTTCCACTCGAGTGGGATTTAGCTTTCAACGTCTTCATCAAAGCTGTAGGGAATTGAGCTATCTATCCAACGCCGTTTATTTCAAACCAATCGGAAGTGTGGTTCAAGAGTTATCATCGTTTTAGTGGATGTGTATACACCACGCTCGAGCCATGCTCCCTCGCCACACACTCCAGCTTGTCTGATCGAGCCATGCTCCCTTGCCATGCACTCCAGCTTGTCTGATCGAGCCATGCTCCCCCGCCATGCTCTTCAGCCGTCCGTCTGAGCCATGATGACATTGCATTCCATTCGACGCGCACGGACTCGTTCGCACATGTCAGGAAGGAAGACGTTTGGTTTCATACGCTTCAGGAGATTACCAAACCGACTCCTTACCTTGTCGTTTTAAGTTTTAGGACTTTCCATGTTGTACTACTATATAAACATTTTGTTTAGTCTTTGCTGAGACATCTTATCTTTTATGTCATTTTCGTTTTTGTTCTTAAGGTTAACCTAGCCACCTAAAAACGTTCTCAGACTTGTAATCCGACATCTCCGAGTTTATTCAGTTTTTGTACTTGATTCCTTCTCAAAAGTTGTTCTTCTCATTTTTATCTATCTTTTTGTGCTTGGTTCAATGTTTTCTGTGTTTGTATCTTGGATAATGATTTTCGGGTCTGAGTAGTGTAGTAGTCCTTGAGGATGGGATAGATTAGGTGGAGGATCTTAAGATGCAGAGTGTTTAAACTTTGATTTTATGATTCCCTTCTGGACTAGTGTTAGAAATGCTAGTTTCTCTCTCTTCAATTGGAACTAGGTTCGAGACATTTCCACACCCAAAAGGTGTTTGATGAAATGTCTGACCAACTAGTGCCAGAGATTTACGTTCCTAGCCTAAGAGATTAGTTGTCTAGGATGTGTGTTGACATGAACGAACTTGTTTGTCATGCCTGCTCAACCATGTTTCTCTAGCGAGAGCTGGGTATGGAAGTGGTTGAGTCTGAGTAGCTTTTACCAAGAGATTGGATTAGCTAAGTTGTGATGTTCATTGTTTAGGGATAGATTGCTTGTGGCATGTTAAACACTTTGTAGACTAGGAGACTTCACCGACATCAATTACTCCCATCCTTAGGACCTCTTTCTTCCTGATTTTTATTACATTCCTGAGACTCTTTCGTGTCTTGCCTTTTAGTTCATGCTTAGACTCGTTTTTGTTTTTCTTCATTTTCACTTCTTGTCATGCATTTTCATTTCTAGTCCTAGAACACATTTCCGTTTTGCATTCTGATCATTCTAGGACTGTTAGACGAACACTCTTTTATATTGGCTTAACTTGTGATTCCTTGATTGCATCTTGAGTGATCGTAAAGTTTCCCAATTGGATTGACACCTTAAGTACTACAACTGCATAAGGTTAATTGAACCTGCTAGGACACACAAAAATCTTAGTATCAATTTTGCGCCGTTGCCATTTGGGATTTACTTTGCTACATTTAAGATTTTAAGTTTTGCAAGATTAAGTTCTGTTACATTTGTTACTCTGAGTAGTGACTTGTTTTGGTTGTCTACTTGTTTGTTTTGCATCACAGGAACCTGTTGATTGCAACCTTGCATGCACACCAGATCAAGAGGACATCAAAATCTTCTTCCTGCTATCGACGATATCAATCGGTTACAAAGACCAAGACAAACTCGTCCTCTCACTAATCATCCCGCACCAGTCGCTATGGAACAACCGAATGGACCAAATCCGAGACCGGGAAACATCGGTGTTGGGGATGTACTAAACACTCATACTCAGCGTGCTGGAATCGTCCCTCTTGCCGTGCAGAACAACAACTTCGAGATCAAAAGTGGTCTGATCTCCATGATCCAAGGGAACAAGTTTCACGGGTTGCCCATGGAGGATCCACTCGATCACCTCGACGAGTTCGACCGTCTGTGCAGTCTCACCAAGATCAACGACGTGAGTGAGGATGGTTTCCAGTTGCGACTCTTCCCATTCTCCCTGGGAGACAAAGCTCATCAATGGGAGAAAAACCTCCCCAAGGGATCCATCAATACTTGGGATGACTGCAAGAAGGCATTCTTGGCAAATTTTTTCTCCAATGCCAGAACTGCACGTCTCAGGAATGACATCTCTGGTTTTACTCTGAAGAGTTCAGAAACATTCTGTGAAGCCTGGGAGCGTTTCAAGGGTTACCAGAGCCAGTGCCCTCACCACGGGTTCAGCAACGAGTCACTGCTGAGCAATCTATACCGTGGTGTACTTCCAAAAATCTGCATGCTGCTTGACACTACCTCTAACGGTAATTTCCTGAACAAAGAAGTGGATGAGGGATTGCAACTAGTTGAGAATCTCACTCAGTCTGACAGCAATTACAATGAAGATTATGCCGCACAGTTTGGGGTGACGCCAGTTATGAGGAGAAGTACAAGAAAGACCTCAAGAACGTCAATGAGAAGCTAGACCGTCTCTTGCTAAGTCAGGAGAGGAGCGTCCACTACATATCTGAGGATGACCCTTTCCAAGTTCCAGATGGGGAGGATGAGCAGTCTGAAGAGATAAACTATGTCCAGAACCAAGGTGGATACAACAAAGGTTACAACCAATACAAGGAAAACCCAAATTTGGCTTACATAAGTAACAACGTTGCTAATTCGCAAGATCAGGTGTACCCTCCTCAGCAGCACCAACAAGGTCAACAAAAACCGTTTGTGCCTTACAATCATGGATTCGTACCCAAACAACAATTCCAGCAAGGTTACCAAGCTCCCTCAGGACTACCGCCAGGATTCCGCCCTTAACCAGTTCAGCCTACTCTAGCACCAGATCAAGAAATGAAGCAAATGATGCAACAAATTCTTCAGGGTCAAGCTAGCGGTTATATGGATACTGCTAAGAAGTTTGCCGACCTTAGTCAGAGGATGGAATGTTCATACAATGATCTGAACGTCAAATTCGAAGCCTTGAATTCGAAGATCAGGTATATGGAAGGCCAATCCGCCTCTACTTTGCACCAAAGCCTGGTCAATTCCCAGGGAATGCCATTACGCTGCGAAGTGGGAAAACATTGCCTCCCAGAAAAGGAGTACCAGACGTCACTGAGGACAGTGAGGAGTTAGATGGGGAGGATGTTATTCAAGATGAAGCTCAGACCAAGGATCCAGTCGAAGCAGTCAAAGATCCAATCGAGCCAGTGAAGTAGTCTGAACCTGAAACTGTTAAGGAACCTGTTGTTCCTGATGACAAGCCTGTGAGATTCATCCCTCCACCGTACAAGCCTCCTCTACCATTCCCAGTGAGGTTCAAGAAGCAACTTACTGAGAAATACAAAGCTCTGTTCGAACAACAAGTCAAGGAGATTAAGTTGAGGATGCCATTGATGGATATGTTCGCACTTGTTCCCCACTACCAAAAATTTCTCAAGGACTTGGTATTGGAGAGATCAAAAGAGGTTCAAGGCATGGTGGTACTGAGTCTCAAATGCAGTGCAATCATTCAGAAGAAGATTGTACCAAAGAAGCTCAAGGATCCTGGATCATTCACTCTTCCTTGCTCCCTCGGACCTATGTCTTTTGATAGGTGCCTTTGCGATCTTGGCGCTTCAGTTAATTTGATGCCACTCTCTGTTGCTACGAGGGTGGGTTTCACAAGGTTCAAGGGTTGCGACATCTCTCTCATCCTTGCAGATAGATCAGTGAGAATTCCAAAAGGTAGTTTAGAAGACTTACCTGTCAGGATAAGAGACATGGAAGTGCCAACCGATTTTGTGGTGCTGGAGATGGATGAAGAACCAAAAGATCCTTTGATCTTAGGAAGACCGTTTCTGACAACTGCTGGAGCTATCATTGATGTCAGAAATGGCAAGATCGATCTTAATCTAGGAGATGACTTCATCATGAAGTTTGACATCAAGGATACTTTGAAGAATCCGACAATAGGAGGACAAGTCTTCTACATTGAAGAGATGAACAAGTTGGCTGATGAGTTGTTGGAGGAACTAGCTGAGGAGGAACATCTCAAAACTGCTCTGACCAAGGATGGAGAAGAAGGGTTCTTGAATGAGGAGACCACTTGTTACAAGAATATGCTAGACTCCCACAGATAAACGGATGGACCAGAGGAATTCGAGCAGCTATCTGACGCAGAGGAGGTATGTGGAGTTGAGACAGAGAGTTCAGAACGTGATATCCCCCACTCGACCGACGTCATTGATGTGTGTGGTTTTTCACTTCAAATCTTTTACCTTAAAAAGACCACACAACCGCTAAAAGTGCACAGCTAATCGGTAGTAGTATTTAAGGATCGATCCCACAGAGAGAGAGTTGTTATTCAACGGAATCCGACAGAGGTAAGTAAGGATAGGACTTAATAAAAATAGGGTTTTGGTTGTCACGGTTGTAGTAAGCAAATGAATGTAAATAAAAGCAAGTAAAATAAATGAAACAAGCGTTGGGCATCAATGGGAATCGCAGGGGTTCAATGATTTATCTATCTAGGAAAGTTTAGGGTTAGTTTGTTTATCTAAAACTCGGACTACGAAACACTAATGAACCGTTAACTTAAAGTTCTCAAGCTAACCATCTAAGATCACTACAATTCGTTACTCAACTGTCGCAGACAACGACACATAGATCAAAGCATTTAAAACAGGTTCGATTATAATCCGTGGAATTCCATAGGTAAGGGGTATGTGCTTCCTATGTCTTCCCACACATCTAAGCTAGGTCAAGCACACATGCAAGCTTTTGGCAAAGCACACACACTTTAGATCATAGTTAGTTCATGAGGCTAACTTAAAGCATTAAGTAAAGACTTAGAATTAAAGCATAGAATAAATAGATTTAAATCTAACAAACCCTAAAAATTGCCATCTAAACTAAGATCATCTCCCCCCTTTGATTTATCCCTTTAAACCCAACTAGAAAAATACTCTAACATGTTTAAGGGAATCATCAAAGCAAGGTTTAAACAATTCATAAACATAAAAGAATTAATAGAGAAAAGGGATTTAGATATTACTTCAATGATTGTCAAACAAAGTTGTAGGATCTTCTCCCTTAGAAACAAAGTACAAAGCAAATAGAATAGAAGGATTTGGTGGATCTCAAAGCTTCAAAGAGAGGGACAAGGGAGAGGTCTGGACGCCGTCTGCTCCTCTGGTCGTGTCTCTTGGCTGCTCCAATGATTGCACACTCAAAACCCTAGGGCTTAGAAGAGTATTTATAGGGTTCTGTCTAGTTGTAGGGTTTTGTAAGGGTAGAAACGTCTTCTCTTGTTAAGTGCATAGCAAGGGGCGGCGTAGGAAGCTTCTAGAACGGTGGTGAAGACTTGGACTGGGCCGCCGTGGTGGTAGCTGGTCAGGCCTTCAATAAAAAGCCCATTGGCTTGATGGTTCTCCTTACGTCGGTTTAAGGTACGTCTCGGTAAATTGGGCATAACTTCCGGATGGTTGATGGATTGAATTGATTCGACAAAGAGGAGAAAGATGACTCTCTCAGCTTTCCATAGACACCAAGTACATCGAAATGTGAGTTCTGGAAGTTCTTCAAATGTTGCCCGTACTGTAAAGTTCTGAAACTTTCCTAAAACGTATTTTTCTTGCCTTTTGTTCCTTTTTGCTATAAAACCTGTAAAACCTTCTTGAAACCTAAAATACTTGATAATGGACATAAAAGCCTTGAAATCATATCAAACTCTTCCTAAATGCATACTAGAACTATAGCTAAAATGGGTAAAATAATGATGTTATCAACTCCCCCAGACTTAGTCTTTGCTTGTCCTCAAGCAAATAATCAAACTAAATCATGGAAAAGAGGTTTTGAAAANTAGGATGGTGGTGGTGAGGATTTGTCTCGCGGTACACAGGTGAACGGTCGCGGACAACAGCAGCAAGTACGGTGGTGGTACGCGGTACACGGTACAGGACATGGCATCGACTATGGCTGGTATGGCTAGTGGGGACTCTTGGCATCGATCACATGAGGANTATCTCTTTACATAAATTAAGCAATAATAAAAGGTAAATATTACCAAGGAAAATCGATCAATGGCTTGCAGACTCTCTTCAAGCCAAGACTTTCTTCATATGATTCCTTTCCTCTGCCTTTTCTCACTTCTCTTTTTTTTTCTTTGTTTTTTTAAAATCAAAGGTGTAGGCGAATACTGGGGTCATTGGTAATTTACCTACCCNGCATGGGTACTTCTTCTTCCTTCTTTTTTTTTTTTGGTTTTTCTATTTTCTATTTTTTTGTGTTTTTTTTTATATATAAACCTGAAACTAAAATGCAAAAATAAATACTTACTAGCTTGGGTTGCCTCCCAAGAAGCGCACTTGTTTAACGTTGTTGGCTCGACTTTGGCTTGCCTTCTCAAGCAGGGTGAGGAGAGTNCTTTTTTTTTCTTTTTTTTTTAATATTATTGAAGGGAAGAGAGAGAGGAACATACTCTTGAAGAAGTGCAATGTCNATAGGCACCAGGTGGCTCCTTAAGTTCATCTTCTTCTTCACTACACCTCCGAGTTGTTTCCGCAAAACCATTTGCGGTTGTCAGCTCCGCTTCTCCCTTTCCTAGACCTTCTAGGTCTCGTGGTGGTGGAGCATAGGGTGTGGTAGTAGCAAAACAAACCTTTGTGAGGTTTACTCCTTCTTCTTCTCGAGAGTGCTTAAGTGAGTTGTGATTGAAACCTTCAGTTTCCATGGAAATTTGTAGCTTGTTTCCCACGGTTTCTTCTTCAAGTTCTTCTATGACTTCTAGGGTCTCTCCTTCGTCGTGATCTTGTAAAGGATGAATAGGGTTACCTTGTGGTTTGTTCTCCACGAAATTCTCTTGTCTTGAAGTAAAAGAGAATTTTCCTTTTCCTAAAAAGAATTTAGAATGTTTTCCTTTTTCGAATAGGGTTTCCTTTTCCTCCTCTTCTTCCTCATCGGATCGAGCTCCTTCCTTTTCGTGTCCAGCAACACATGAGGTTAGATCCTCAATCTTATCAGCAAGATCTTGGTTCTTCTCCTTTTGTTCAGCTTCAATCTCCTTATGGCTCTCCTCCGTGAATGCAAATTTTTCGGACATAGCTTCTCCAAAACGTTTTTGTTCAAAATCGAGACCAAACATCTTCCTTTCAGCTTCATATGCTCGGTTCTCAAGATTCTCCACATGCCTCCTTGTGTCTAATTCCTTGTTGAATAAAACTCTATACTTGGACTCATGGTCCCTTTCTAAGTCCGAAACTTCATTGCCCAAGTCTCTAATATTGATAGCATTATCTTGGGCACTCTTGAGATGTCTCTCTTGTTCTTCTTCAAGACAATGGAGTCTTCTCTCCATGGCTTCAGCATCCTTAGATCTTTGATCCTCTATGCTTCTAAATCAAACATCAATGTCATCGATTTTTCTTGAAAGATTAGAATCGATTTTGTCAAGCTTCTCATGCAGCATCTTCATAGTCTCATCTTGAAGATCAGCTAATTGACTTATTAGGTCCAACATCTTCTCTTCTTCAGCTCTTTGTTGGGTAGAGATATGAAAATTGTCTTGATAGGCTTGGTGAGGGAATCAAATTAAATAGGGCTCTCGGCGTGGATAGGGGTGGTTTAAATTGGTATCAGGCCTCCTTGCACTACAAGAAAACACGGGTTTTCCGACTACAATCGGCAATTAAATGCGTAGTCGTTAAAATTAGCGACTATTTAGCGACTATTTTGCGACGAATCATATATAGTCGTGTATTAGTCGCTAGTTTGCGACAAAAATATTGAATCGCTAATTTAGTCGCTAAATGGAGACTAAAAAGCGACGAAGTAAGGAAGTTGTGAATGTTGTCGCAAAATAGTCGCTGATTTAGCGACTAATTGTGTAGTCGCTCGTGTTGTCGTAAATTTGGCGACTATTTTGCGACTTATGCGGCGGGTCGCAAAATTTTGTACCACATTAGTCGCTAATTTAGCGACTGATTGTGTAGTTGCTGTTTTGTCGTATATTTGGTGACTATTTTGCGACAAAAGTTTGCGACCCGCAGTATATGTCACAAAATAGTCGCTAAAAGTTGGTGACTACGTGATATTGTCACTTTTTAGTCGCTAAATATACCTATATAAACTGAGCTCACCAAACGTTTTTCTCACTCACAGAAACACACAAAGCAACACCAAAAAAAAACGAGATCATAGAGATTTATAATAATGTCAGATGTACAAGAGGAACGATGAGGTGACGGGAAATTTTACAGAAGAGTTCAGAGCCGGGATAGAGCAGTTCATGCAATTTGCAAATAGCCAGCCTTTTGCACAAGAAAATGGGGGTAAGTTTTTTTGCCCTTGTAGTAGGTGCAAAAACGAGAAGCGTTTTCTAGGGACTAGAATTTGGAATCATCTTTTTAGTTATGGGTTTATGCCAGATTATTATGTTTGGTATAAGCATGGGGAAGAAATAAATATGGATATAGGAACGAGTACTGTTGATCCGACATTTATTAGTGGGAGTGAGGAAGTGGGTAATGTAGTAGAAGATAGATATGTGGATATGGTGAATGATGCATTTCCTTCTAATGTGGGTTTTGATGATAACTATCAATGGGATGGGGATAATAAGAGTGTAGAAGAACCAGTACTTAACCATTCAAAAAAATTCTATGACTTGTTAGAAGGTGCAAAAAATCCAATATATGATGGTTGTCGTGAAGGTCACTCACAATTATCTTTAGCTGCTAGAGTTATGCAAAATAAGGCAGATTATAATATGAGTGAAAAGTTAGTGGATTCAGTATGTGAAATGTTGAGTGATTATTTACCAGAAGGAAACCAGGCTATGGGTTCTCATTACGAGACAAAGAAATCGATGCGCAATTTAGGACTCCCATATCATATAATTGATGTTTGTATAAACAATTGTATGTTATTCTGGAAAGATGACAAAAAGGAAGAAAAATGTTTGTTTTGTGATGCACCAAGATGGAAGCCTAAGAATGACCGACGCAGAACCAAAGTACCATATAGTCTTATGTTGTGTAATACTCCTCTTATATTTTGGGCAAAAGAAATTTGGGCCCAACAACATTTCGATCTGATCCATCAAAATCGATCTGAGACAAACCTATTCCTAAACCTAAACCTAAAACATTCGATCTCTCCTTCTTCCTCACTTCCTCATCTCCTTCTTCCATTAACCCTAAATCAATCCATCAATTCGATCCATCTTCTTCTTCAATCTACCTTCTTCGATACATCATCCTTCTTCCTCAATCTAACCCTAACCCTAAACCTTCTTCGATCCATCTCCTTCTTCCTCAATCGATTTATCTTCTATGTCGTCGAATCCTGCTGTTAACAAAACAAAAAAAGAGAAAAGTTGCACCCAACCTTTCTCAGAGAGCCGGACCCTCTAACCAACCCCCACCCGTCGTTAGAAGACCCAACCCTCTTCCACCTCAGTACAATTTCACGCCAACAGCTCGAATTCCTTCCCCGTTCACACCCCTAGAGCAACAATTTTTCCGGAACTTCCCACCGCCATAGACGCTTTTCCAGAACTCAGCAAATCAAGTTTCTGATCCGCCCATTTCGACACTTGAGGTTCCGAACAATACTGCTCACATGCTGTAGGATCATCTGCTATCTCCAACGCAGCACTCTCATGGTCATAGTCAACAACCATCTTCTCAAGGTAACAACTACGAGCCTCAACTCTAGGATGAGACGATGCAATCTCTAACTGCCCTGCTTACGATGCCTGGCCGTGAGAAGTTTACGACTGTTCTCTCTCCCATACCGTTGGAGAAGACAACTTGGTAATGTTTCTAGCTTTGGTTTGATGTAGAATTCAATTTAATTGGTTTGGTTTGGTGCAAGCAATTGGTTTGTCATACTTAGGATGTCTTTGATTCTCATAGTTTGCGGATTGAATTCTTTTGTTGCCTTAAATTTGTTTGTTTGATTGATAGTTTCAATCTCGTTGCTTTCAATCTGTTTGTAAATCTCCTTGCTTTCAATCTGTTTGTCAATCTTGTCGCTTTCAATTGGTTTGTCATTCTTATTGCTTTCAATTCGTTATAGTAGTGTATGTGAAACAATTGATGCAATATAATCTCTTTAGTATATATTGATTGATTATTATTTTTTTTTTTTGCTTTATAACTGATCTGACTAACTAGCATTATTTACATGTGTGGAGGTTTGATCGGGACAAAAAAGGTCAACTTGTTCGGAAGATTACCAAGATTTTTACAAACAAATTTGATGGTCCATATTATACTTGGACTTTTGTGCCTCCCCATCGAAAAGAAAGATACTTCATGGAATTTTCGGTAAGAATAGTACAATGTAACATGTTTTCTACTTGTGTTTATTGCGTGTTTTCACTAACTTCACTAACATAATTCCTTCTCTCTTTTGTTATGTAGAAAACTCACACCTGGGATCCATTGATAACAGGAACCGTTCAAGAACATTTCAACACCATCTGTAACCGTCAGATGAAGGGCATGGTTAGCGATGCAAGGACGTCGCGAATTAAACCTTCATGGATTGAAGGTACTCTTTGGCAAGAGATGGTTGATAATTGGGATACTAAACCTCCAAATGTCGTTTGTCTGACCGTAATGGTCTAGGTCCTCACATCCACTTATCAGGACCCAAGTCATATAGAGAAATCCAAGATGATCTGGTTAAGTCATTTCTAATTTGTTAGTTACATTTATATCCTTTCTATCTTTAAACACTTTCATAACCATTCTTTATTTTGTAACATTGTAGGAAGAAGAGTTGGGAAGAGAGGTCAGTATGGGTGAAGTTTTTTTCAAAACACATACAAAGCCGGATGGTTCTTATGTGGATGGCAAGGCAGAGAAAATTCATCAAGCTTATCATCAGAAGTTGCAGGAGAAGATGGCTGAGCTTGAGGCAGATTCAAGCCTTTCAGATGGTACTTCACACCGTCGAGAGCTCACCACCGATGAATGTACTTCCATCTTCCTTGAGGTAAAGTACCATTTCTATTCGATCATGAATTTGTTATGCTCTTTATTTACAGTTTTTCTTTTTGGTAAAAACAGTGCACTGAGAAGGATTCACGAGGAACTCCTTATGGTCTTCGAAGCATCAAAGCTAATCTTGGCAAGGGCAAGCAACGATCACAAATTGAAGCCTTTCTTACATTGCAAGAGCAACTCAAGGAAGCCCAACGACAAATTGAAATTCAGGCGACTCTCAATGCTGAAGCTGCTGCTCGAGAAAAAGAGACTGCTCTCCTTGTGGCTGAGCAAAAGAATGAGATCAAAGAGTTGTCGTTGATGGCAAAGTTTATGCGCGACACTAATCCAGCCTACTTGGAGTTTATAGCCTCTCAATCAGCTGAGGAGGACAATCAACATTCACCAACAACATGATCAACTCCAATATGGTTCCTATATTCTCTTAACTCATGAACCAAGTTCTTTTGTTCAGTTTGTATGTGTTATAAACTCTTTCTCTCTTTGGTTTTGGTTTGATTTCTGTTTTGGACTAATGTATTTTCTGGTTTCAATAAAATTATGGTTATTTATATAATGTGTTTTCATTAGATTTTGGACTTGTATATTATGTTTGTTCTCCATTTCATTAATTTCAGGATTAAAATCAGGATTAATATCAGGATTACAAAACAATAATAACCAGTTAATTTTATTATTTTCTAAAACAAAGTTGTCGTTATGTAGTCGTCATTTAGACGGAACATTGTCGCTAGGTTGTCGTTAAATAGTCGTTAAATATGACGACTATTTAACGACAACCTAGTATTGCAATTTTATTCATGTAACAAAGTCGTAACTTCGTCGTAAATTAGTCGTCATATTTAACGACTATTACACGACAACTACTAATATAGTCGTACACTAGTCGTCAAATTGTCAATAAATTTAGTTACTACATAACGACTACATGACCACAATTTACCGACAACAGTGTATAGTCGTTAAATACCGACTAATTAACGACCAACTGTATTAGCGACAAAATATTAGCTACAACAGTGTATAGCCGCAAAATAGTCGCAAATTTTCACTCAACGACTATTTAGTGACTATTCCTACAGTGGTCGATCACCTGTTTTCTTGTAGTGTTGGATAAGGCTTTTGAAAAAGACTTGGCCGGTGACTTGGGACAGGTTCCCAATCTTCATAAACTTCATAAGGTGTTGGAGATGGTCGAGTTCTAGGGTTACCTTGGTAGAAAGCTTCCTCTTGATGTTGGAGTTGTCGAAAATTGTGGTTTTCGGTGACTTCTTCATTAGGGAACTGATATGTCATGCAACAGTAGAAGTCTTTGAGCTTCTCTTCTCCATCTTCTTTAGTGGATGATAGATCATAGGACTCATCATTCTCTCTTGGCAAATCTTCATAAGGGTTCTTCTTAGCTTTTTCTTCAAAGTAAGCTTCTCCTTCATCGGTTTGATAAAACTCTTCTCTAGTCCAATCCTTGGACTTGTTAGGATCGGTTGGATACTCATATGAGGCTCCATGTTCTTCTTCAGCATCAGTAGGTTGATATAATTGACCTTCACTCCAATTATTCCATTCACCGGATTTGTTGAATAAGGCTTCTATTTTCCACTCTAGGCGGCTCCCGATGGTGTAACCCTTATTGATAATCTTCGTTTGGTCATCATCAATATACTCCGTGTTGTTTAAGACTTGATTGTTCACAACATTGATTTGTTCCTCCAAGCGTGTAACGTCCTTGGTGATAGTCTCGAGTTTGGCTCCAAACACAATGCTCATCTTGTCCAACTTAGCATTTAGAACTCTATCAGCCTCCTCTTGACTTGATATAAGTTCATCCATCATCTGCATGAGCTTGTCTTCATTGTAAGAGCTCCTTGAAGTGATTGGTTTTCGATTGTCATAGAAAACGTTTTCATATACAACGACATTCATAACTTCTTGCGGATCAAGGTGATGGTCCGTTGCAAATCATGGCACGTCCGTGTGGTACGGCGTGTAAGAGTGGTCAGCTCGGCAGTAAGCTGGTCCAAGTGGTGCTCGGCCTCCAGATGGTCGAGTGAAAGGACTGCGACAAGGTTGCCTAAGTGATGGTACAATGCTTGGTCGAGAGCGACCAATGCTTGTACCTTGCAGCGAGTGGGCTTGCGGACCGGAGTTGTCTCCGTCCGTGGCTCGGTAATGTGACATGAGCTTGGCTATTGTGAGATTCTCAAAACTCTCCTGGGAGAGCGTCGAGGTTCATCCTCAAGGTCTCCTGAAACAATGAAAAACAAAAAGAAAAATTAAAAGCAAGGTGTCCTAGATGTTACTCTAGTTCGTAGACTCTTGTAAACAACAATCTCTCCCCGGCAAGGGCGCCAAAAAGCTTTGATGTGTGTGGTTTTTCACTTCAAATCTTTTACCTTAAAAAGACCACACAACTGCTGAAAGTGCACAGCTAATCGGTAGTAGTATTTAAGGATCGATCCCACAGAGAGAAAGTTGTTGTTTAACGGAATCCGACAGAGGTAAGTAAGGCTAGGACTCAATAAAATTAGGGTTTTGGTTGTCACGGTTGTAGCAAGCAAATGAATGTAAATAAAAGCAAGTAAAATAAATGAAACAAGCGTTGGGCATCAAGGGGAATCGCAGGGGTTCAATGATCTATCTATCTAGGAAAGTTTAGGGTTAGTTTGTTTATCTAAAACTCGGACTACGAAACACTAATGAACCGTTAACTTAAATTTCTTAAGCTAACCGTCTAAGATCACTACAATTCGTTACTCAACTGTCGCAGGCAACAACGCATAGATCAAAACATTTAAAACATGTTCGATTATAATCCGTGGAATTCCATAGGTAAGGGTACGTGCTTCCTATGTCTCCCCACACATCTAAGCTATGTCAAGCACACATGCAAGCTTTTGGAAAAACACACACACTTTAGATCATAGTTAGTTCATGAGGCTAACTTAAAGCATTAAGTAAACACTTAAAATTAAAGAATAGAATNTAGATTTAAATCTAACAAACCCTAAAAATTGCCACCTAACTAAGATCATCTCCCCCCTTTTATTTATCCCTTTAAACCCAACTAGAAAACTACTCTAGCATGTTTAAGGGAATCATCAAAGCATGGTTTAAACAATTCATAAACAAAAAAGAATAAATAGAGAAAAGGGTTTTAGATATTACTTCAATGATTGTCAAACAAAGTTGTAGGATCTTCTCCCTTAGAAACAAAGTACAAAGCAAATATAATAGAAGGAGTTGGTGGATCTCAAAGCTTCAAATAGAGGGACGAGGGAGAGGTCTGGACGTCGGCTGCTCCTCTAGTCGTGTCTCTTTGCTGCTCGAATGATTGCACACTCAAAACCCTAGGGCTTAGAAGAGTATTTATAGGGTTCTGTCTAGGTTTAGGGTTTTGTAAGGGTAGAAACGTCTTCTCTTGTTAAGTGCATGGCAAGGGGCGGCGTAGGAAGCTTCTAGAACGGTGGTGAAGACTTGTACTGGGCCGCCGTGGTGGTAGCTGGTCAGGCCTTCAATTAAAAGCCCATTGGCTTGATGGTTCTCCTTACGTCGGTTTAAGGTACGTCTCGGTAAATCGGGCATAACTTCCGGATGGTTGGATGGATTGACTTTATTCTACAACGAGGAGAAACATGACTCTCTCAGCTTTCCATAGACGCCAAGTACGTCGAAATGTGAGTTCTGGAAGTTCTTCAAACGTTGTCCGTACTGTAAAGCTCTGAAACTTTCCTAAAACGTATTTTCATTGCCTTTTGGTCCTTTTTGCTATAAAACCTGTAAAGCCTTCTTGAAACTTAAAATACTTGATAATGGACATAAAAGCCTTGAAATCATATCAAACTCTTCCTAAATGCATACTAAAACTATAGCTAAAATGGGTAAAATATCGATGTTATCAGTCATCACCCGACTCGAGGCACCGACATCCCGCTCGATCGAGTCGCACCCCTCCCACTCGACAGAGATCATTCCCGACCCTCATGCTGACGACTGGTCGGAACTGAAAGCTCCAAAGGTAGAACTCAAAACTCTCCCTTCCGGACTCAGGTACGTTTTTCTGGGAACCAATTCTACTTATCCTGTCATAGTGAATGCCAGGTTGAGTGATGATGAATTGGGGTTGCTAGTAACTGAGCTTAAGAAGTATAGAAGGGCTATAGGTTATTCCTTAGATGATATCAAGGGAATCTCACCTAGTCTTTGCACACATAGGATCAATCTTGAAAATGAGTCTTATGCTAGTATTGCACCCCAGAGGAGATTGAATCCTAATCTGAAGGAAGTAGTTAAGAAAGAAATCCTGAAACTGCTTGATGCTGGAGTTATCTATCCTATCTCTGATAGTACTTGGGTATCTCCAGTGCATTGTGTACCTAAAAAGGGGGGGGAATCATTGTTATCAAAAATGAAAAAAAATGAGCTAATCCCAACTAGGACCATCACAGGACATAGGATGTGCATTGATTATAGGAAGTTGAATGTTGTATCTAGGAAAGATCATTTTCCTCTTCCTTTCATTGATCAAATGTTAGAAAGATTAGCTAGTCATCCCTATTATTCTTTCCTAGATGGGTATAGTGGATTCTTCCAGATCCCTATCCACCCAAATGATCAGGAAAAGACAACCTTCACTTGTCCTTATTGGCACTTTTGCCTACAGACGCATGCCATTTGGTTTGTGCAATGCTCTTGCCACCTTTCAAAGGTGCATGACATCAATTTTTTCGGATCTGATTGAGAAGTCAGTGGAAGTGTTTATGGACGATTTCTCTGTATACGGTTCCTCTTTCTCCTCCGGTTTTTTGAATTTGTGCAGGGTATTGACGCGATGTGAGGAGACGAACTTGGTGCTGAACTGGGAGATGTGCCACTTCATGGTCGAGAAGGAATCGTCCTGGGACACAAGATCTCTGAGAAAGGAATTGAGGTTGACAAAGCTAAGATTGAGTTCATGACTCAGCTTCAACCACCTAAGACAGTGAAGGACATCAGAAGTTTTCTGGGACATGCTGGGTTTTACAGGAGATTCATTAAAGACTTCTCAAAAATTGCAAGACCATCGACAAGGTTGCTGTGCAAGGAGGTGGAGTTCGAATTTGATGCAGCATGCTTAGATTCTTTCAGCAGGATCAAGGAGGCCTTGGTTTCAGCTCCAATAGTACAAGCTCCGAATTGGGATCACCCTTTTGAGATCATGTGTAATGCTTCAGACTTCGCATTTGGAGCTGTTCTCGGACAGCGTATTGACAAGAAGCTCCATGTTATCTACTACGCAAGTCGCACCCTGGATGAGGCTCAAGGAAGGTATGCAACCACAGAGAAGGAGATCCTAGCAGTTGTGTTTGCATTCGAAAAATTCAGGAGTTACCTTGTGGGTTCGAAGGTCATAGTGTATACCCACCATGCTGCTTTGAGACACATCTATTCAAAGAATGATACCAAGCCGAGACTGCTGAGATGGATTTTGCTACTTCAGGAGTTTGACATGGAGATAGTTGACAAGAAAGGCATAGAAAACGGAGTTGCAGATCACTTGTCAAGAATGAGGATTGGAGATGCTGTTGCAATTGATGACTCAATGCCTGAGGAACAACTTCTGGTCACCCAGGTTTGCGAGCAGATGCATGACACAAAGCTTGACAACCTGAAAATCAAATGCATGGCACCATGGTATGCAGATGTCGTGAATTACAAGGTCTGTGGAGAAGTTCCTAATGACATGGATCCTTACAAGAAGAAGAAGCTTCTCAGAGAGGTCAACCACTACTTCTAGGATGAACCCTATCTGTACAAGAGAGGTTCTGACGGTCTGTTCAGAAGATGCATAGCAGAAGGGGAAGTGCAGGGAGTGCTTGAGCACTGTCACGGTTTCACCTATGGAGGCCATTTCGCCACATTCAAGACAGCTCAGAAAGTTCCCCAAGCGGGTCTCTGGTGGCCAACCTTGTTGAAAGACACTCACGGTTTCATCACCAAGTGTGATGCTTGTCAGAGGATGGGCAACATCACAAGGAGGAACGAGATGCCCCAGAATCCGATCCTGGAAGTAGAGATATTTGATGTTTGGGGAATAGACTTCATGGGACCTTTCAACCCTCCATCTAATTGGAATAATGTCTACATTCTGGTAGTAGTTGATTATGTTTCCAAGTGGGTCGAAGCCATTGCCAGTCCTACCAATGATCACAAGGTTGTTCTGAAACTATTCAAAAGTATAATATTTCCAAGGTATGGGATACCCAGAGCAGTGATAAGTGATGATGGTTCTCACTTAGTCAACAAGGTATTTGAGAGTATGTTGAGAAAGTATGGGGTCAAGCACAAGGTATCTACTGCGTATCATCCTCAGACCAGCGGACAGGTTAAAGTCTCGAATAAACAAATCAAGGGGATCTTGTCAAGAATTGTAGGAGTTTCAAAGAAAGATTGGTCTGCCAAGATGGACGAGACTCTCTGGGCGTACAGAACAACGTTCAAGACGCCAATAGGACAAACACCATTTCAATTGATCTATGGTAAAGCATGTCATCTCCCTGTAGAGGTTGAGTACAAGGCTCTTTGGGCTATCAAGTTGCTGAACTTGGATATTGATACTGCTCAGGCTAAGAGAACTCTAGACATCTATGAGTTGGAAGAAATAAGACTTGATGCTTATGTGAGTTCCAAGATTTACAAGGAAAGGACAAAGAATTTTCATGACAAGAGGATTATTGTCAAGGAGCTCAAGGCTGGAGATCAGGTTTTGCTGTTCAATTCCAGACTTAAGTTATTTCCTTGAAAGCTTAAGTCTAGGTGGTCTGGAACTTTTACAGTCAAAGACATTCTGCCATTTGGAGCCATCACTCTTCTGAACAAGGATGGCAGTAAATTCACTATAAACGGCCAAAGAGTAAAAAAGTATTTAGTTGACCATGTCCAACCAGAAGGGTCTTCTGTGCTCCTCCATGAACCCCCAAAAGCCTAAAAGCTGCAAAGTCAAGATAGGGACTTTAAACAAGCTCACTTGGGAGGAAGTCCCAAAGGTATCAGTTTAAATATTTTTCGTTTTAAGATCCTTATGTTTTTGATTTTTGTTTTTTTGGTTTTTTTGTGATCAGGAGTCTACAGAAAGGAGTCTAAGCAAAAAAAAAAAAAATTGTGCAGTTAAAAGAAGAAGTCAGAGTGTGTTGGTTTTATGTGGGAACAAAAGAAAATTTAGGAGAGTGAATCTTCATTACTATTTTTTTTTGCCACCTCACTCCCACGTGATATCTCTCCCATCACCTCACCCTCTCCCCTCCTTGCTCCCTATGACCAGAAACATCACCTTTGTGTCCTATCCTCCCACATTTCCCCACTTGCACTCTTTCTTTCTTCTCCCACTTGCACTCTTTCTTTCTTCTCCCACTTGCACGACATCTTCACCATCCCCATTATTTAATCAACACTCTCCCTCACCCTTCACTTCCACAAAACAAACAAACCCTCACCTTACCCTCTCTCCTCACCTAACTCGCTTCACCAGTTCTCAATCGATCCGACACACCTCCTCTTGAGCCCGCTCCGTCAACTTGTTCCGTGTTACTAATTCACTCGAGCCATACAGTCCCTCTTGAACCGTCTCGCTCGAGCCAGTCTTCAAGCTTGATTGAGCCGTGTCCGTATCGAACCATTCCGTCGAGTCCTACAAGACCCGATCAAGCCACACGCGCGAGACACGCTCAACTTTCGTTCAAGCCGTCAACTGCTACCCTCGTTCGAGCCAAGCTATTCTCGCTGGTCCAAAACCGCTTGAGCCGACCTATTCTGCAACCGCTCGAGCCGCCACACTTCCTCGTTTGAGAAGCACGTCTACGCGGTCCAACTGTTTCGTTCGAGCTACTGTCTAAATCCGTTCGCGCCATCTCACTCTACTGTCTCGCTCGAGCCAACATCGCTGAAACCTCGATCGAGCCAAGCCGTTCTCGCTGGTCCAACCATTGCTCGATCCAGCTTACATCCCGCTCGAGCCCATCTCGCAAAATCTGATCGAGCCACTATCATTCGCGCCACCGTCGTCACTCCGTCAATCGACCATCCCCGTGATCAAGCCACTGCAAAAATCTCGATCGATCCATACTCACTCTCGTCAATCCCTCTACAATGTCTGACAATTTTTGGGATGAGATGTATGATAAGTATGGTAGTGAAGTACCAGGACGTGTTGCTACTTCTAAGCCGCCTACGCAAGGCACTGGGTCAAGCAGACCAGACAAACCACTCTCTAAGAGCAAGAGTCACCGAAAGAGGCCGGCACGAGCTTCAAACTCAAAGGAGGAGGGGAGTGATTACGAACAGGAGGAACCTGCGTTGTGTTCAGAACAAGCTCCGAGAAAATCGGTCTCACGGAAGAGCGCTGAGACGAAACTAACTCCCAAGGAATACTACGAGCTATTCCAGCAGTTGGAATTCGATGGCACAAGGTATCCCCATGTGGAGACGATGCAGCTTTTGGGATTGCAGAGGATGTTCAATATCTGTTTAGGCGGTGCCATCTGGAGAGAATCATGAACACACCCAAGAATGGATACAGGGAGGAGACAATTCAGTTCCTCTGCACTCTGGAGATGCACTTATATGCGGATGAGCCGGGAATGATGTCTGATGGAGGTATGGGTTACATTACATTTTGCGTCCAAGGCCAATTCTACACTCTCACCCTCAGAACCGTCGAAGAGATGCTTGGATTTCCCAGCGGAACGGGGATTACGCCGCAATTTGAGCAGACTGAGATAGCCGAACTCTGGGCAACAATTGAGAGCATGCCCACATTCACTTCATCGAAGACAAAAGCGTTGAACCTGCGAAGCCCAGTGTTGCGTTACTTCCAAAAGGCAGTTTCGAATGCATTCTACGCCAAGGAGATCAAGGGATACATGACGAACGGAGAGCTTGAGATGATTAATCTCGCGCTTAAGGGACTCTCATTCACTGCCATGGATTGCACCGCGATGCAAGGTGACATACCTAACACTTCTGTCTCGCTCTACCTTATCAACTACCTGATGTCATACAAGAACTGGGTCTCGAGGCTCAGCAGCAACCACACTCCCAGAGTGCTATGCATGGGAGGCGTAGTGACTTGGTTCCTTGAGGCTGCTGGTGTTCCCCTACACTCTGAGTCGCACCCACCACCTTGGATAGACATCAACAACCTGCGACAGCTACGCACTTTGGATTGGGGTCTTAGGCATGGACGGTTGCTCTACAAGTTTGTGCATCCTGCTGTCGGTCCTTCGAGATTACTCCTCCCTCGCATCGAGTTAACTACGATCTTAGGGGGTGAGCATATCGAGTTCATCCGTCCCGCGGATACCCTATACAATTATGAAGCTGAGGAGGAGCATGTAGACGTTGCGGAAGCAGAGGCTAAGCCAATGGAGGAAGACACCGAGGAGTACCGCCCAAAATAGTTCTACTTCGAGGAGTACTCAAACCCGAGAATGGCTAAGGGGGTCAGAGCAGCTCATCAACGCCTCAACCAACTTCAGCGATGGAAAAGGCCAGAGACAAGGCGCTCAGCAGCTTCACCAAGACTATCAAGAGCTTCATGCGCAAGTTTAGCTGCTCGACTTCCACAACCGCTATCCCTAGGTCTATCCCTGAGGACACTAGACCAATGTCAGGACGCCCTTCCGCGACCCTAGCGCGAACACCTTCTCCGAATCCCTGTCCATCACGTCAATCTTCATATGTACCTCGGGAGCGCCAGCCCTTACCCGTTCCTTCACGCCACTCGTCACACGAGTCTAGGTAGAGACAGAGACGCGGTTCGCAAGGTTCCAGAGCCTCTTCTAGTTGGCGATCAGCACGTCGTCCCGCAGCTCAATCTGAGCAAGAGGTTGACCAGCGAGATGAAGGTCAAGGTGATTATCAGGGTATGCAGGAGGTTGAGCAGCAGGTCGAACATCAAGACGATCATCAGCCTACCGAGGTGGTAGTATCGGACCATGGTGAGTCTAGAGTCGACAACATACAGTGCGATGACCAGCCGAATACAATTCAGAACACGCAAACAGTTGAGGTCACTCCCGCAGATCCGGATCAAGGCGAGGGACAAAGACAGTACAACGCTCCTCCTTGGGCGAGCACCGACTCCTTCTTCGACTACTGAGGTACTCCTACCTTCCTTTGTATATACCATTTCATTCCTGCATTGTTTCTATTGTGATTCTCAAATCCTTCTGCAAATTTTTCTTACACAGGAGACTGTGTAATTTAAGTTTGGGGGAGGGTTTGAGATGATGTATTTGATGTTGTGTTCTGTGATTCTTATTTCATATTTTTGTATCATATCATGTTTGAGTCTGCATTCATTTCTTTGCATAGAAAAACCAAAAAAAATGAAAAACAAAATTCGAAAATTTCGACAAAAAACCGAGTGTGTTCATGTAGCTTGCACTTGCATATTATGATTGAGTGTAGTGTCATTCATATAGGGTTGTTGCATTTAGCATAGGGGTTGATGATGATTGTTAACCTTGGTAGCATGCTGAATTCAATAGGATAGGATCAAGGCCCTTGTTATTAGTTCTTTGATGCATGTTGATTGAACTTGAAATTGTAAGATTGAAGCATGTTTTGAATTGATATCATTCCCTATCTACATGAACCTAATCCTGGCTTGCAATTATCCTGTTATGCATTGTAATTGAACTCATGGATACCACATACATGCTTGGATTATCTTTCTCCTTTTTACCACCCTTGTTAATCTAAGTAGCTGATTCCCATCTTTGGAACAGTTCCCCGCAACATTAACCAACCCTTCTTTCAAGCCAATTGTATTCTTGAGTGTCAGGCCTTTTTCCGAGTTGAGCTTGTTAGAAAGTGTTAGGTTCTAACCGACAAGAGTAGGATCCTGTGTAGTTCTAGTTCGCGTTATCCGGACTAGTAGGACTAGGTGAGAACTCGACTTTGGGCATTGGGTATGGATTTGTGCAGAAAAGCGAAGAGTAAAAAGAAAGTTAAGGGTAGAAACTTTTTAGGAGGGGGATGTGTTTTCAAGGTTTACAAGTCTAGTAAAGGATTTGGGTTGAGCGAAATAATGAGTTATTGGTTATGAGCATAAAACGAAATGATTAGACAAAGAAAAGAAAGCAAAATGTTTAAAATGTCTAGAGTCCTTAGAAGACAAGAAAAAGAACCTTATTGATAGTAAAGATTTCCCAATCCGCTAGAATGATAAGAAGTGAACTCCTCCTAAGACCAAGTCTAAAGAATGAAAGAATGGGTTTGAGATGAAGTTTATGATGAAGGGTAGAGATATGACCAACTTCGGTTTGGAATGTTCTTTGGGTAGATAGGGCGCTGCTCTTGTATGTATCAGTTGGTTTCAACCTTTAGCCTTCTCTTAAGCTCAACTCTTTTTCGTGAGAGAACCTTGCTCGGTATTGATTTGTTTGTGACATCTTTCATCCCTCTTAGTTTACAATCTCTTATGAACTCGTCAATGGCGGCTTCCCTTCTTCTCAATTATATTTTGCAAAGTAGTAGCTTGATCTCTCTTCGTCGGGTCGTCGCACGGTTTCAGGTCCAATTTGCTTTTGATTTTAAGACTTGATTATTTTCTTATCACTTATCAGACTTGCTATTGTAAGAACTTGTTGATTAGAAGTGATGACATGCCTTTTAGATTTTGTGTGGAGTTGTAAGATGATATATTTCATGAGTTCAATATCTATTGAAAGTGACTTGTATCTTGTTGCTCATGTTTCTTCTTTGAATATCTAATTTTGGTTTCTCATTGTGAAACAGGGTGATACATTCAACAATTCTCATTTCACATAATCAAGGCTCAATACATACAACAAATCTCTGTGATTCTCAATCTTTTCCTGTTGAGAAAATTAATCGACAAATTATATGAAGCTTTGTTATCATCTTGATGGTGAAAAACTGATAATGTAAGGCATGGCTTAAACCGTGAGTATAGCTTTGCTGATTGGGAATTTACTGGATTTTGTGGTTTCTCTATTCATTCTTATTTTCTATTTTAGTCAACGATTCCGAGTTACTATCCAAAATTTGGCAAAATAAACTTGTTGAGGCAATGAGATGGCAGTGGCTATGATATATGTTTTAGTTTCTAAAATTTGTGAGAGATGCTGTTTGCTGACTCTTGGAATTGAGAGTTCCACTTCTAGATTAGATTGAGTTTTTTTTATTGTTAACTGCAGGACAAGAAGTCGAGTATAGACTGTGGGATCATTGCTACAGGTTATACGTTCTGATCTCAAGTTTTTCTAACAATTATTGTCCCTGTTTATGCCTTGTTGATTTAAGCTCTTTGTATAATATTTTGATTGGATGTTTTTAACGCCTCGACCGTCACCACTCAGTGGACTCCATGTACACTCCAAGTCTACGGGCTTACCTTTCTTAATGGGCCTCACGTCCTCTAACTAGGCCTGTGGACTGGGAGTGTATATGGGGTCCACTAAGAGGTGAAGGTCGGGGCATTACAAGTGGTATCAAAGCCGAACCCAGACGAGTGTGGAGTCAAGTGGGCTTACACCATCGGGGGTGACGGTCTTGGTATGCAACGAGGACGTTGTGATCTGTTAGTGGGGATGAATTGTGACACCCCAGTTTCAGAAACTTGCGAAGAGTTTTATAAGAATTGATTTGGCCTCCTATATCACCAAAGTGCACTTATCTTTTCGGTCAAGGATCCTAAGAGAACTCCACAGTTAAGCGTGTTTATGCTGGAGTAGTCATAGGATGGATGACCTTCCGGGAAGTGACTGTCGGAACTGTGCGAGTGAGTATAAAACACAGGAAAATATTATGTGGTGATTTATAGGGATGGTAACAAGTCTTTAAAGCCTCTCAGACGTAGCAAACCGATCGTCGAATATGGATAGGCACACGGGCCTAGTGAAAAGACGTGAGATCTATTAAACGAAATAGACTTATGGGCCGGAAATAAACATAAAGCCTACTGAAAGATGGCAGTAGTCGAGGTATTACAGTTTTTTTCTTCTCAATATCGGTGGAGTTTTACAAATTTTAATTGACATTTAGTAAGAGTTTCGTTTTATTCTTTTTTATTTTTTTGCTAAATGGTCTTATAATAATAGAAACGTTCTTAAAAGGTTTTTCATATCATTTTTACAACATGTTTTTCTAAAAAAATAGTGTACCTAATTTGTAGACGTGGTGGTGAACATGTGAGTGATATCAACTATCAAGATAGTATTTTATTGTTTTGAAATGCCAAGAAATGGTAAATGCATATAAGGGCGGATCTACGTGTGACAGAAGTAAGACACGTGTCAGACACTTATTTATTAAAACAGTTCAAATGAGAGGCTTTACAATAATTTCACTTAGCTCATATATATTATATCATTGGTGAAGGATTTGATTTTGTTTTAAAAATCGCTAGGCACTAGTCAGATAGCCGAGATAGGCCTAACATCTAGCAAAAAAAATGGAGATTAAACAGAGATTAATCGGGACTAGTTTTAGGGTTATTTTATTAAATTAATAAAAAATAAAAATATATAGTACTAAATATATGTATAATCTATTTATGTTAAAGAAAATCATCTCATAAAGTATAAAACTATAGTATTGTCTTTCAATTTATGATAAACACATAAAAAGTAATTTTAATATAAAATTTTATGATTTTTATTAAAATTTTATACATTAGTTAGTGTAAAAGATCAGAAACTCTTAATTTAAATGTCTAAATAACAAAAAAAAATCAATTTATATTTGGCTCCAAAAATAATTCATATACAAAAAATTAAGCGGAAAGTAATCGGATTAAACAAGTTACAATAAAATTAGAAAAACATAATTAGATAATCAATGATAGGCGGAGATTAGTCATTAATCAAGATCGAAAGGGTGGATCTAACAATTTTACAGGGTGTAATCCGTACTTTCATCTATAATTGTTTTTCATTTTATTGTTTTTCTCAATTTTTTTTGTTGTAAAAAAAATCTCTAGCTAAATTACGATTGGTGCCCCATATAATTTTCTACCCTAATCCCCCACTCAATGCATGTCGAGATGCATGGACTTTGTACAACAGAAAACACAACACAAAAAAACAAAAGGAAGAGTCTCTATTGGGATTTGGATATGCATTAATATTTGCTTTAAATTTGAGTAGATAGCTAATTATATGCAGCTATTAAATTGGATATTTTATCTGTTCCATTTAATTCTATAAGAAAACTAGTTGACAAATCTATAGACAGCTTGTTTGGTACCATTTCTAACGGTGCCACTGTTTTAAAACTCGCACATTATTGCGACAATACAAAAATCTAATTAAAGATATATGGTCGACAAACCTTTCGATGGGTTTGTAGCTTCTTGTACTATTATTAAACTGCGTTACCTGCCATATAAATTTTTTTTTTTTTTTTTTTTTTT
>NC_025685.1:15256774-15281351 GCF_000633955.1 Camelina sativa | reverse complement strand
TAAATTTTTTTTTTTTTTTTTTTGGCAACCACCATATAAAAAATTAAGTTATCGCAGTTCTACTGCAGAAATACTTTTGCAAATTCACTATTTTTGTAGTCGTTGATATGCTAATGCACTGTACCTTTTGCTTGGTCAATCAATACTAACCACAATAGTTCAACCTGTTTCGATAGATTAATTGTTACATACTGTTGGTTACTTATATATCGTGATAAAATTATTTATGGTTTGTTTGTTTTAATTTCGTAATGGTCTAGATATATATATTTCTTTAGTGCAGACAGAAACGTGAACTACTACAAAAATTTCATAGCCTTAACTTCATGTCGATCGTAGTTATTACAACATGTTACATAATTAGTAATGTGTAATTAACTGTAATACTTTAAAAATGGTGACTAATTGATCAAGTCGGCCAGAAAATACCAAAAAGTCCTCAAAAGTCTGATGTGATCTCGTGCTTTAATTGGATTTTAAAACAATTAAAGAATGTATAGACTGAGAAAAAATATCCGCAGGTGAAAACATAACATACTACTCTTTGAGTCTTTTCAAATAAGCTTTCTCTTTTTTTTTTTTAAACACTTTGTGTTGTTTTTTTTTTGGTTCTTTTTGAATTGAGAAGTCGGCAAACATAAGGTATTGTTGATGGAGAATGAAATTGGAGGGCTGAGACACATGTTGACGACAGTCTTCCTTTCTGGCTTCGCCGGATTCATGGTAGTACCTGTCATTACCGACGTCACCGTTGCTGCCGTGTGCTCCGGTCCAGGCGACTCATGTTCTCTGGCCGTTTACCTCACTGGTTTCCAACAAGTGGTAAAAAACCTTTACTTACACATTTATACACATTTAGTGTCTTCCAAATGTCTGGCTCTAAACTTGAAACTGAGACACTATTGCTCAGATGCATGGGCTTTGAATTTTTTTTCCATCCTAAATATTTTAAAGAATACATATTCTCTTTCATATTTGAAACTAAAGCTTTGACTGGTTTCTTAGGTGCTTATCATAGAGTAATTTTTCTTTCTAAATTGATCTTACTCTGCATTCTTCCATGTTTCACACATCATAAACAAAAAACAAAAAAATATTGGAATAAAAAAATCCAGCTGACAGAGAGTAAAATATCATTTTCGGGTGATAAAAATTAGGAAGGGAAAACTTTTCCCTTAAAGTATTTAAGCAAATTTTATTTAATTACGATTCTTCTCTCATTCAATAATTTTGTTTAGAAGATGTAACACCGTATTATTCAAATTAACATATTACTTTGAAGTATTATCTTACAGAAAGAGACTACATGATTTTTTTTTTTTTTTTTTAACTATTACATGCATGTTATAATGTTGATGACTTTTTTTGTGTGTGCTAATGATGAGAACTAATAAATGAAGGCAATAGGGATGGGGACGATGATAATGATGCCGGTAATTGGAAATCTATCAGACAGATATGGGATCAAAACAATCCTCACACTTCCTATGTGTCTCTCCATTGTTCCTCCTGGTCCGTTTTCTTTTTCTTTTGTTGTCTCTCTTTTGTTTTTGTTTTTGTTTTTGTTACTTTTTATTTGTGGGAGTCACTAACTGACTGACGTAAAGAAAACAACTCACTAACAATATTAACTCGATAAAACAACTCAAAAGTGTATGATATGTGTACGTCAATGTAATATTCTTTAATTGGAAAGCAAAGATGCTTTAACCCCACTTTACCATACGCGCATGCCCCTCTGTATTGTCATTTTCCCCACCACTAGTGTTCACCTCACAAATACCACTAGTTTAAAGCCAACACAAAAAGCAAATCGATCTATAGCGATTTTATCTAACGATTTTTAACTGAATTCAAAATATTTTTTTTCAATCTTAAAATTGAGGAAAAAAAAATATTAGAAGTTAATGGTTTTTTTTTTCTTTTTCTTTTAGACGACATTGGAAGTTAACGGTTTCGAATCAAAATTACAAACAAAGCTTAATCATCTTAAACAATTATGTTTTGTATCTTACACGAAAACAGTTTAGTGGATTTGCGTGATGTTCAATCCTAACGCTCATGAGTCACATAAGTTGCCAGTGCTTTTTGTTCCAATGGTCGCACATTTATCAATTAAAGCTTAAAGCTAAATAATTACAGTTAAGGGCAACAAGTGATGTAACTTAGCATGTACAACCTTTTCTTTCTAAAACTTATTATCTTGCCTACATAACAGATTTAATTTTCTCTAATTATATCTCCCTCTTTCATATATTTAACAAGCTTATATCATCTTCTTGCCTATATATAATCTTTCCACAAGTGAGCCATAAATTAAAGACAAGAATGAATTCAACTATAGATGTGAATGTGATAGATTCGGAGTTCCAACATAATGCATACAAATAGTAGAAGGATGAATGTAAAGTTGAATAAGAAACATAAACATCAAACTAGGAATGGTACTAATTCCTCACACGTGTGACACTTTTTTGACATAATTCTTTTTCAACCAAAGAGGTTAAATAATTCATCTAGCCTTAAAGGGTTAATAGATGACATAATCCTGATCTATAATTTGCCAATTTTTATAGACAAATGTCAAATGCATAACTACTATAGAAAAAACTATTTATTTGCTGTACTAATTACCCAAAGAAAATTGTATTAAGTATGTATGCCATAGGATTTTTCGTCTTACTTTTTATAATACTGTCAAAACAAAATAATTCTAATATTTTATTTTGGCAGTAATTTTAGCGTACAGAAGGGATACAAAATTCTTCTATGTGTTTTATATAAGCAAGATTCTGACCGCTATGGTATGCGAAGGCACTGTTGACTGCCTCGCTTATGCTTATGTGGTACAATTTAATAATTTCTTAGTCGTTATAATAAAATATATAACATTTCTATCAGATTACTTTATTTAACTAAATGAAATAATTCAGGCAGAAAATATTCACGGCAGTAGAAGAATATCAGCATTTGGTATTTTAGCTGGTATCAAAACAATCTCAGGACTTTTCGGAACATTAGTTGCTCGTTTTCTACCCATAGCTTTGGTTTTTCAGGTACTTTTATGTATATTCACTCTATATAAATTAACTCATTAGAATTTTATGTTCTCAAGTAATAATATATTTTTTGGGAGTAATTAGTTTTCTGCTATATCATTTCTCGTTGGTCTGGTGTACATGAGAGTTTTCCTAAAGGAAAGGCTCAACGTTGAAGAAGATGATGATCATAATCATGGTACGCATGATCAAGATGTCGGAAGTTTAGCAGAGCCGATTCTGAACGAGACACCCATTAAAACACGTGTCTTTCACAAGAAGTATTCTTCATTGAAAGATATGATCAGCTTGATGAAGACTAGGTATATTTTATACGCATTTGTACATAATTTACTTACTTCATGCATGTATTCTTATGGTAAATCATGGATATGGGGTTTATTAATGCATGCAGCACCATATTCGTACAAGCATTGGTTGTTACATTCTTCAGCAGTTTCTCAGATAGTGGAATGGAGTCTGCTTTCTTGGTTTAGCTCATATATTATCTACTCTTTATTTTACGTATATTTTTTATATTAATGAACTAATACGTAATAATTTTTTTTTTTTTAACTATGCAGTACTTTTTGAAAGCACGTTTTGGATTTGACAAGAAACAGTTTGCTGATCTCTTGCTGTTGGTTACCATCGTTGGATCTATCTCTCAAGTAAATAGATTACGAGTGATTAGATTTTTTTTGCAATGATTACGAGTGATTATATGAACATAGTATTTATAATTAAATATTGCTTAATGTTTCTCAGCTGTTTGTACTACCAAGATTTGCATCTGCCATTGGAGAACGCAAGCTTTTATCTACAGGACTTTTTATGGAATTCATAAACGTAAGCATAATGTTTTTTCTTACATAAATTTTTATGATTGATACCTTAAATAATTAATTGATCTTTGTTATATAAAAGTATTGACATGGTTCATATTGGGGTTTGGGATGCAGATGGCCATTGTCAGCATTTCTTGGGCACCATGGGTGAGTCAATCATAACTAGGGACCTGATTCAAAGTTCCATATCAATTTGATTTGCTTTTGTTTTTTGTTTTCGATTTCACATGCAGGTTCCATATTTAACCACTATCTTTGTACCTGGAGCCTTGTTTGTGATGCCGTCAGTAAGACATTTTTATTTAATTAGTCATTAACGCTCTAGACTGCTACTTCAATTTTTTGAGTAATCTTACATCGAAATGAAATAAGACCTTTGTGTAATATATAATGTACTAGGAATAGTATATAATATATAATGTACGTGGAATAATATTCAACATCAGAAATAAAATAAGACATAGAGATATTGGCAATGAGAGAGGTCTATATAATAAATATGGACTCATACATGCATCGTCAAATTGGTTTACAATTATAATTCTATAAATTTTAAATTAGTTTAAACATTTTCGGATGCAGGTTTGTGGTATTGCCTCAAGACAGGTCGGACCTGGTGAGCAGGTAAAAGCTAGTAAAGATTGAATACTGGATTTCTTGTATTAGCATTCGAACAAAAACAAAAGAACACAGACTATTATTTGAATTGCTGTAGGGAAAGGTGCAAGGATGCATATCTGGAGTGAGGTCATTTGGCAAAGTCTGTGGGCCATTTGTATTCAGTCCATTGACAGGTTTGTAAGGCCGTAAGAATATAAACTACTACTAAGTTCCATTCATGTCTTTTGACACATTTAAAATATTGGTTTCATGTATATAGCCTTGTTTCTTTCGGAAAATGCACCGTTTTATTTCCCTGGGTTCAGCCTTCTTTGCGTCTCCTTGTCCTCGGTACGTGTGGCTATCTCATCCATCAACAATAACTTTTATTTGATTAATTGTATATGTATTATGATCGACAAAGATGTTTTGCATGCGCAGTTGGTCGGATTCTTTCAAAGTCTATTGATTAAAGATGTTCCTATTCCACCATTGAACAAAGCAATCAGCAAGACCACAGGGGACGAAGTGTGATTACAACAAATCATCAAGTATATAAGAGAAGAGTGTATAGTATGTGATAAAAATTTATATATATGGTAGCTTTGTGTGACACCTTTTAGTAGAAAAATGATGGAACATATAGGGAAAATTTGTTTTTAGAGTTTAGTTATAAAATTAACATATAATAAAACAGTGATATAATATTAGTACGAGTGTCTTACCAAATGCTCTAAATTAGAACAACAACAGATGATGATGATCAATTCGTGGAACGAAAGCTCTAATAACGGAATCAAACAACCACTAGGGCTTGGGTTAGGAAGCGAGAAGAGCAAGAAGACTAAGAAGAAGAAGACTACTACTACGGAGGAGACGAGGAGTCCGGAGAAGAGAACAACAGGTCCGCTGTTGAAGCTTGATTACGACGGCGTTTTAGAAGCTTGGTTAATCTCGCCGTTAAATTCGATAATAGGTCGCCCCAACACTTGATTTTGAGGATTGTTAAGAGCATGGCCATTGCAGATACATCTGTATCTTTTAATAATATTAAAAATAATAGTAACTTATGTTTAGATCTTTAAACCTTTGTTTTTATTTGTTGTCCTTACTCCTTCCATTAGTCATTTTAGGGTGTCTAATTTTTTTTTATTAAAAATGTGTTTAAAGTATATTTTATAGTGTTATAATTGTTTGTTAAAAAATCAAATATATTACATTAAAAACTTTTAAACATATATTACAATCTCAAAAAAAAAAAAAAACTTAAAAGTGAAAACAATAATAATAAAAAAAACCATAGAATGATAGAAACATATGAAAGCATTATAAAAAACGTAATTAGCATCGGTCTAATCTTGAGTTGTGCCAAAGTTATGCCAGATATGTTCAACCAAATCAGCTTTCAGTCGTCGATGTATCGTTGTATCATGAACTTGATTCCAAGCGCCCATCATATTGGTGAGATTATTAATCCTATATGTGGAATATGCTAAATTGACATGTGAAGTGCCGCTTCCTTCTCCTTGATAGAATTCTGCTACATTGTACAGATTGTATCCATCTCATTCATCTTCTACTATCATATTGTGCAATATGATACATGCTCGCATTATCTTTCCTATTTTTGCCTTATCCAAAAAAGTGCAGGATTTATAACAATCGCAAAACGAGCTTGTAAGACTCCAAAAGCACGTTCGACATCTTTTCGGGCAGCTTCTTGACATTGAGGAAATAATGATGCTTTCGGGTCTTGTGGAAGTGAAATTGATTGGATGAATGTTGCCCATTTCGGATATATACCATCAGTGAGGTAGTAAGCCATATTGTAATGTCGTCCATTGACAAAGTAATCTACTCTCGGAGCTCGACCTTCTAAGATGTCATCAAAAACTGGTGAACGGTCAAGAACATTGATATCATTTAAAATATCTGGAGGACCAAAAAATACATGCCAAATCCAGAGATCTTGCGATGCCACAGCCTCTAACACGATTGTAGGTTTTCCAGATCCACGAGAATATTGTCCTTTCCAAGCTGTTGGACAATTCTTCTATTCCCAATGCATACAATCAATGCTTCCTATCATCCCGGGAAATCCGCATGCCTCTCCTTGATTGAGTAATCGTTGGAGATCCTCTGCTGTAGGTCTTCGTAGGTACGTATCCTGAAACAAATATATAATTCCCTCCAAAAAAATTTCCAAGCATAGCATTGGGGTGCTATCTACTAGGCGGAGGTATTCATCCACCACATCAGCTGCACAGCCATATGCCAAAATACGAATCTGTTGTACACTTTTGTAATCCAGACAGACCCAACCTTCTCGTAGCATCTCTTCTTTGTTCGAAATATGGTACTTCATTGGATAGTGCATCAACAATACGATTGAATAATGACTTATTCATTCGAAAACGACGACGGAAACTAGCTTCAGAGTAAGTAGCTTTTTTGCTGAAATAATCATTCCATAAAAGAATATGCCCTTCCTAGCGTTCTCTATCAATAAAAGCTCTTGGCCCCCTTGAAGTAGTTGGCTGTTGTTCATTGCCATACTCATCAATGCAATCTTCAAATAGATTATCAAAGTGTTCATCAAAAAGTTCATCAAATTCATCATCTAAATCTGGAGATGACATGTTCTTTGAAAATTTTTAATTGATGATAAAAAATGTTGTTGCTGTTTGATAAAAAAAAAAATTGTAGCTGTTTGAGAAAGAATTTGGAAAAGAGATTGTTTGCAATTGGGAGCTTATTTGAAATGTGAGAGTTTTTACAATCAAGAGTAGCCGATACATACTTGGTATATATACAAGTTTATTGAACAAATGTGTTCACGGGTTTAGGGAACCTTGTGCGTCCTCACGGGAAAGAAAACGCAGACCGTGATATGTACCACAGACCAGAGACAGTTTTGTTCTCTTGTTCCGACAGTTTTGTTCTCTTGTGCGTCCTCACGGGAAGAGCATGTACGAGAGACCAGACCGTTTCGTTCTCTTGTGTTGACGTGACTTCACAAGGTTCACGGGAAGAACAGTCTGAATATCCCCTGCTGAGGATAAGCAAACAACACATGAGAGAAGAATTAAAAGCAAACAAAAGAAGAGCAGAACCACTTAGCTGTAGTTATAAGAACAGAACCATTGATCTCGGGTTACCTGCATATAAACCGAACCATTTTTCGAATATACAGACCCAAAAATTATAACTACAGCTGTTATAAACAGAACAAAAATTACACATAACCTATCCTGCAAATAAACACCCACACAAGACAAATAACAAATGTGTCGTACGTTGTATAAGTTATTAACTACTCATGTGCTTGTCCTGTTTTCGAGTCAACAACTTGTGTTTAACAAAAAGTGTGTAACTATTACAACTACCTACCAAATTGTGTTTAATTGACACAAAACAAGCTATCAATGTCAACAACAAAGCTAGACTTCAAACAATACTTAAAACATAACCATAACTAAATCAATACCTTCTTATACTACAAACAAGACTTAAAAAATAACCATAACTTAAGCCGCAACTTGTAAAAAGCTTTGTAACGTTACCTTCTCTGAGAAGCAGTGATGGTGGCACCGAGAAGCAGAGGTTGATGTTAAGCTCTGTATCTTCTCTTCTTCCTCCTTTCCTCTTCTCTAGTTCTTTCACTTCATGATAATGGTTGTTATCCTGCATTCACCACTAACCGAATAAATATATAACATATGAGATAACTAGCATATATGGCCTATTATATATCCAAATATACAATCCGGTTAATCATCACCAATATAGATCAATTCATCATAAAATTTCCTTCAAAAGTAAAAAACTTGGAGGAAAACAAGAGAGTTAAATTATAGTTTACCTCCATCTATAGAAGCAGAGTAGATTCCCTTGAGGTAATTGAGGTTATCGGCCATACACGAGACTCCCAATTCGTATGAACATCCATTGCTCCTACAAACAACAAAACAAGTTTGAATATTTTCCGCAAAACTAATCATTGAAACTTAAAAACTAAACAAAACCAACAAAATTGAAAGGGGGGNGGGGGGGGGGGGGGTAAGCAATTGCGATTACCTGTTCTAATTTGGTAGCTGTGAGGGCTCTCTTGTATTTCGCAGCCTTCTCAATATGTCGAAGACTTGGATCGAAGAAGAAGACGATGAGGCGAGATCTCTTTCTCCAGTCTATTCATCAACCGTCGATAACATCTCAGGAAGAAGAAGCGTCGACGCGAGATCAGAACTTCGTGTTTCATCGCTTTGTCGTCACAAGATTTTGATCGATTTTTGTTTCATCGCTTTGTTGGAATCGAAAGAGATAGAAAGAAGAAACTGAGGCCTTGAATGTTTACTAGATTTTGAATGTTTACTAGATTTTAAGTGGTTTTTGGATTCTGATTCTTTGAAAATCTATTTTTTTACCATTCAAAATTTTCAAAAAATAGATTCTCTTAAATTTAGAGAAACTAGTTTTTGGGTGGTTTCTTGCAATTTTAAAGAGAAACTAAAAACCATAATTTATGGTTTTTGTAAAAAATAATTATTTTCAACGAAAACATTTTTAATTTTTGAGTTTTTAATTTTTTATTTATTAATTTTAAATTCAATAGCAAAAACTAAAAATTAAGAAATCAAAAACCAAAATTCAAAATCTAAAATCTAAAAACCAAAAACCATCTAAAAACTAATTACCAATCATGGCCTGAATAAAAGACAAAGAAAAAAATCAAAAAAAAAAAAAAAAAAAATTAAACTCTAGATATGTGACAGGTTGCGGGTCTGGGAGTATCTAAAATACTTTCCGCAGAGACACAGATCTGTGGAATTTCCAGATTAAAACATTATTTTTGAATCACTTAATTATTAAAAATAAGAAATACACCCCCAAAGTATGTACAATGGGAGTGTTCTTAAGGGTCTGATAACCCCAACACTTTCCAAAGTCAAACAAATCTCTAATAAAATTATTCCCTTTCAAAGAAAATTACACTCATGTCTCCCTTAAATAGGAAAGCGTCAATTTCGATACTTCGTTCTCAACATTAATACATACTATAAAAATTGTCAACTGTGATTTGGAAATATTATTTTGCATGCCATCGATTCATGATGGTTTATACATATAACAGCACAAAAATTATTTTAAAGTTTAATAAATGTTAAGTATAAAATGGAAGTCAAAGCCTCATCTTTCTGATAAACATTCTAACAAGTCAAGGAATCAACTACATAACACATAAACACAAAATTTTGAGAAATTTCAAGCTTAGATAAGTCATGGTCATGCGATCACCTTTGCCAAAAAAGAATCTGCTTCTAGCAAGTTCCTGCAACGATCTCAGCTACAAATCTACACAAGAGCAGCCAAAAATAACCCAAAAACTCACTAGAACGCTCAAGAACACTTTCTCTCTTCTCTTTCTCTCAAAAACGGCTAAACTTGACTATTGGCAACAAAAACTCCTTTTAAACTCGACTTCAAGGGTTTTCCTAACCCAAAACGCAACCAAAAGAGCGTTCACTAATGTCGACTCGCAAAAACCGACCTTGCATCGACCGATGCACCTCCCAAACCGGGATTCTGATTTGCGGATGTTACAACTAGTATGAGCTTCAAAAATCAAAAATGGATCGCCATACGATGAGAATGAACGGTCTATTGAAGAAATATCTACTCTTCCATTTGGTACTAATGTTGAGAGTTTGGTGGTTGCTAAAGTTGAGAAATCGAGTCAGGTTCTAAGGGTAATGAGATAGTCACCAAGGAGGTTGAAAAGAAAGATGCACCAATTGTTGATCTTCCTCTTTATAATCCTCCACTTCCATTTCCAAAAATATTTCTTACAAAAGCTAAAAAGAAAGTGCTCTCAAGTTTCAAAGCTAATATGAGTAGATTTGGAGCACATTTGCCTTATGTGGATAGCTTGTCTCAAGTTCCTCTCCATACAGAGTTCATCAAAGCTATTTTAGCAAACCGAGAGAAGGTGGGAGAAATCATGGGAATCTTTGATTCACCAAGTAAACAAGAACCCTAACCAAAATCGCTTTCCAAGCTTGAAGACCCTGGCAGATTCACTATACCTTGCTTACTTGGTGCTTTACAACTTGATGATGCCTTATGTGATTCAGGAGCAAGTATTAATGTGATGTCACTTGAGATGGTAAAGTGTCTTGGCATCAAAGACATGAAGCAGCCCTCTTCTTACATCATGTTTGGAGATGCTTCCTAAAAATCTCCACTTAGTTTGATTGAAAACTATCCACTCAAAGTTGGTGATTGCATAGTTCCAACAAGCTCCCTCTCATTCTAGGAACTCCCTTTCTCAACACTTTAGGGGAAAGCATTGATTTCCCAAATAAGAAAGTGACTCTTCTTCAAGTGAATGCCAACATATCCTATCCTATCAAACCTTCCTCTACAAAGTTTTTTGGAACAATCAATATTGAAGAAGTGACAACTAAGAAAGAGCACGGAGACTTGAATGATCAACATGAAGAGCTCCAAATTGATAAAATGGGGATTAAAGAGACTCTAAAGCGTGATGAGGAAATTTTGGATGGTGAGTGTTTAGACTCTTTATTTGATGACTCAAAGGAGATTCTAGAGAAGATGATTTGGGTCAAGCAAATAAAGCTGTTGACAAGAAGAAAAGGAAGAAGAAACAAATCCACCCTCCCACCATTGTTTCATGTCCTATGACTTTGTGTTTGCATCCCTTGGGGCTTGTTGATACTAGGATTTTGTGTGTCTATCCTAGCAGGTTCAATTAACCTTATGTGTTGTATTATTTAAGGTGTCAATCCAAATGGGATGTTGCTAGCAATCAAGATGCAATCAAGCAATCACAAGTCAGGTCAATTCAAAAGAGTGTTTGTCTAACAATCCTAGAATGATCAGAATGCAAAACGGAAATGAGTTACAAAACTATAAGCGAAAATGTATGACAAGAAGTAAAGATGAGTAAAAAGCAAAAACGATTCTAAGCATGAACTAGAGAGCAGGATCAGAAACGGTCTCAGAAATGCAATATCTATCAAAAAGATAGAAGTCCTAAGGATGAGAGTAATTGATGTCGGATGAGTATCCTAGTCTACAAAGTGTTTAACATGCCACGAGCAAACTATCCCTAAACAATGAACATCAAAACTTAGCTAATCCAACTCTTGACAGAAGCTACTCAGACTCAACCACTTCCAAACCTAGTTCTCGCTAGAGAAACATGATCAAGCAGGCATGACAAACAAGTTCATTCATGTCAACAAACATCCTAGACACCTAATCTCTTAGGCTATGAATGAAAGTCTCTGGCACTAGTTGGTCAGACATTTCATCAAACACCTTTTGGGTGTGGAAATGTCTTGAGCCTAGTTCCAATTGATCAGAGAGAAACTAGTATTTCTAACACTAGTCCAAAAGGGAATCACACGAATCTAAGCTTAAACACCCTACATTCTATGATCATCCACCTAATCTATCCCATCCTCAAGAACTATCACACTACTTGGATCTAGAAATCATCATCAAGGATGTAATCTTAGAAAACATTGAATCAAGCTTCATTAGATAGATAAAAATGTGAAGAACAACTTTGTAGAAGAAATCAAATGTAAGAACTGAATAAACTCAAAGATGTCGGATTACAAAGTCTCAAAACATTTTTGGTGACTAGGTAGAACCTTAAGGAAAATAACAAAACGAGATCAAAGATGTCTTTTCACCAAGACTTAACAAAACGTAGTTTTATAGTCAAAACATGTAAAGCCCTAAAACTTAAAACGACATGGTAAAAAGTCGGTTTGAGAATCTCCTGAAGCGTGTGAGACAGAGCGTCTTCCTTCCTGACATGTGCGATCTAGTCAGTGCACGTCGAGTGGAATGCAATCTCAACGTGGTTCGACCCAGGTGGCTCGACTGATGCGCGGGGAGGCTGGCTCGACTGGTGGCTCGACTGATGCTCGACTGGTGGCTCGAATGATGTCTCGACTGGTGCGTTTCCGACGTCTCCTAGATACCTGAAATAACCCCAATATGCAAGATATATGCAAAGACTACCTAGATATGCATGTTATGCAAAAGAGACCAAAAACAATGAGTTAAGATAACAAAATGAATAACAAATGCATGATGAAAGAGTATAAAATATATACATATCACTTGTTGATGGAGCAATAGAGTACAAAGTGAAGCACAAAAATCCTTCTTCACCCTTTCCAAGTGTCAAAGCCAGGCTAGATCCCAAGTATCAATATGACAAAGATAAGCTTCATGACCCTCTCTCAAGAGTCATTACTATCAACTTTCACTCTCTTTTGACCAGTTCAACAGGATTTCAAGGGAGCATTAAAGCTCCTCCTCTCACTCCATTCCCTAAGGTTTATCCATTGTATATACCATTTGCGTCTTGTTTTCTTTATTTCCGTTAGTCTTTCTCTTGGACTTATCTCACACTGACAGAGTGTAAATTAATTTTGGGGGAGGGATTAACCATCTAATGTTGTGTTTCATTTAGATTTTCATATTTTGTGTGATGCATTGTTAATAGCTATGTTTTGAGAAAAAAAAAAATTTTGAAAAGTTTTAAGAAAACAAATGCATGTAGTTTTGCATATTCATTCTTGTGTTTAGGGTTGAGTCTAGAAGCATTTAGCATACATCTGCATTTGGGATGATCATGAAATTGCATTGTTAGCAGTAGAGTCTTAGGATTGAACCCACAACCCTCATTTACAGTTCACTGGTGCTTTATGAATCTTTGGTAAAAAATGAAGAATCTAAGTTTCAAGCATTGTGTCACTTGAAAGCACTTTCTTCTTGTGTAAAGCTTGTATGATCATTGCTGCATCTAGTGGCGGATGCAGAATTATTTTATGTATGGGGCACAAAACACATTATAATTAATAATACTAATTTTATGTTATAAAATATTAAATAAATAAATACTTTTTACATCAAAATAATATACATTTTAATAACATTATTTTAATAACTTTTTACATCAAAATAATAGATATCTAACCATATCACACAAATTTTATTTAAAAAAATAAATAAATGAACTATAAAGATATAATATAGTTTAATGTTACTAATTTAGTTGATTTACTTACAGTTTTCAGTAAGCTATTGATAAGTATTAGAGATACAGACTTGTAAAGATCAGAAAGTTATGAAAATACTTCTTTTCTTAATGAGATATCGGAATACAAGCTTGAGAGAACTTACGGATTCTCTCCCTCCCCCTTACAAGATTGATCCAGAATCTAGATAACCCTCTCACCCTTCCTTACCTCCTACTTTATACTACTCTTGTCTTATTCTCCCTAAGAGCCGTTGTGACCTAAAGCAATGGATAAGCCAGCTCACACTAATGACTCATTACCTTACTACGGTTACTTTATTTTTAACCATGGTGAACAGTACTAAACTGGCAGTCTTAAACCTGATCCATTTAGTCAAACCCTGACACCTCATCCCCTCTAGATCCTTCCTCACTTGTTGGATCTGTCTTGGGCCTTGAGCCTTCTATGAAATTGGTACCTTGTTGGTGACTGCCTTGCTTCATACGTATCATTACTCCCCCTTCGACTACAACCTTGTCCTCAAGGTTGAACTTTGGAAGCTGTCCCTTGATAGTGGTGACCCATTCCCAAGAGTTCTCGTAGTTGGGAAGTCCCTTCCACTTGATGAGCACTTCTGACTGTCCGTTGACAGGATTCTTGCGAGTTCCCACGACGGACTCGGGTTCAGCGTGGAGGAATCCTTCTTCGGTTATCTATGCAAGAATGGAAGCCGTTACTGGAAACTCGCCCACTGCTCGCTTCAACTGAGATAGGGTCCATAATACAGAGTCGACAGCTTCTCATTAACATGCCTTGCCAAAGAACGATGCTGATATGGACGCATTTTCAGGTAAACAAGTTCTCCAACTTCGAACTCTATCTCTTTCCTGTGTCCATCAGCCCTCTTCTTCATTCGTTGTTGAGCCTTGTGATACTGTGACTTGATCACTGTCAATACTGCATCTCTCTCTTGCAGAAGCTTCTCCAAATCGGCATTGACTGTCGAACCATTTTCATAATTGATTACTGTTGAGGGTTCTCTGCCATAGACTGCTTGGTAGGGAGACATCCCAATGGTTGTGTGGAAGTACATGTTGTAGCAATATTCTGCCCAAGGTAGGTATTGAGCCCACGTCCTTAAGTATGTCTCCAACTCCTGTTAGTCACCTCTGTTTGGCCATCGGTTTGGGGGTGATATGCTGTGCTAAAGCAAAGTTTGGTCTAGTACAGCTTAAACATTCCTTCCAAAATAGACTGGTAAATACCTTGTTTCTGTCTGATACAATGGAGCGATGAAACCCGTGTAGCTTGATGATCTCCTGGACGAACAAGGTGGTGACGTCAGTTGCTGAGAAAGGATGTTTTAATCCAAGAAATAGGGCATACTTTGACAATCTGTCCACTACCACCAAGATAGCGTTGTTCCCTCCAGATTTGGGAAGGCCCTCTACGAAATCCGTGGACAAATCTTGCCAAATCTTATCTGGTACTGGCTGTGGTTGCAGTAGTCCTCCAGGAGCCAAGGTTGAGTACTTATACCTTTGGCAAACTTGACAAGCCGCAACGTACTGTCTGATATCTTGCATCATGCCCGACCAATGAAACAAGTCTCCAATTCGATTTTGATTCTTATGCACCCCTCCATGTCCTCCCATTTTCCAATCATGGAACTCCTTCAAAATCAATCTGATCACTGAGACATCCTTGGAATGACCAACTTTCCTTGTCTCAGCAAAAGTCCATTCACCAGTGAAAAGTCTGGATGAGACTGGTTATCCTTAACGAGGTCTCGAATGATCACCTGAAGCTCTTCATCTTTGTCAACCTCCGAACAGATTTCCTCCAACTTAATGGCTGTAGGTATCTAGAGGGCAAAGAATGTGGCTACCACTTCTTTGCGTGACAAGGCATCTGCTGCTTTGTTTTCCAATCCCGGTTTGTACTGAATGTCAAAGTTGAACCCCAACAGCTTGGTGAGCCAACTTTGGTAGTCCATATTGATCTCCCTCTGCTCCAGTTGAAACTTAAGGCTCTTTTGATCCGTTCGCACTATGAACTTCCTCCCCAACAAGTAGTGCCTCCACTTCTGGATTGCAAATACTCTTGCCATGAGTTCCCTCTCATACACTGATTTGAGTCGCTGTCGGTCCGTCAGAGAGTGGCTGTAGAAAGCAAGTGGTCTCTCCTTCTGCATCAGGACTGCTCCCAACCCGGTTCCAGATGCATCGGATTCTACCACAAAAATCTCTGACAAATCGGGCAATGCCAAGACTGGAACAGTGATCATTGCTGTCTTGAGCTTGAAGAATGCCTCTCTTGCCTTGTCTGACCACGCAAACTTATCCTTTCTGAGCATTTCTGTTAAAGGACGGGCAATCTCTCCATATCCCAATACAAACTTGCGGTAGTAGCCCATCAAACCCAAGAATCCTATTAATGCTTTGATGTTACTTGGCTCTTCCCACTCCGTCATAGCTCTTATTTTGTTGGGATCCGCAGCTACCCCTTCTACTGATATCACATGACCCAGGTACTCAATCTGTTGGCTTCCAAACTGGCACTTATTCTGGTTAGCATATAGTTGGTGTTGTTGCAGGACCTCCAGTACCTTCCTAAGATGCTCTTGGTGTTCAGCCTTTGACTTACTGTAGATCAGAATGTCATCGAAGAACATGAGTACAAACTTTCTCAAAAATGGTCTGTATACATCAATCATCATAGACTGGAAGGTTGCAGGGGCGTTGGTTAGGCCGAAAGGCATAACCAGGAACTCATAGTGCTCGTCGTGAGAGCGGAATGCTGTCTTGTGCACATCTTCTGACTTCACCAGTATTTGATGATACCCTGACCTCAGGTCGAGCTTGGAGAAGATTAGTGCCCCTTGCAGTTCATCTAGGAGTTGTTCTATCATTGGAATGGGATAACTGTCTGGTACCGTGGCTTTATTGAGAGCACGATAATCCACACAGAACCTCCAGCTTCCGTCCTTCTTCTTCACCAAGGGAACCGGACTGGAAAAAGGGATATTGTTCTCCCTGATGATCCCTGCTGACAACATGTTGGAAATCTGCTTCTCTATCTCTTCCTTTTGGGCATGAGGGTACCTAAACGGACACATGTTTACCGATTCAACGTCTGATTTCAGCTTAATGGCGTGCTCTTTACCCCTCGAGGGAGGCAGTCCTTTTGGTTCTTCGAATACCACTCCAAATTCCCCCAAGAGCTGGACAAATTCCTCAGGACATGTGAGGATGGACTCGCCTCCTTCCTTTTGTAGTCCTGCGTACTCCACCAAGAATCCTTCGCCTTCCAACTTGAGGATCCTCCAGAAAGCTTTCAGAGATATAGCCATGTTAGACAGACTACTATCTCCCGTAAAGTGACTGTTTTTCCTTTTACCCAGAAAGACATTACTTGCTCTTTCCAATTCACTCTTGTGTCTCCCAACGTCTCCAACCACTTCATTCCTAAGATTACGTCTACTCCTCATAACTCCAATAATAAGAAACTTGTAACTAAGGTATACCCAGGGATTTCTAATGCTACTTCCTGACAGATCCTTGTTCCATGGACTACGATACCTGTCCCCATGCGTATCTCGTACTCCTGAGTCCCTTGCAAACCGATATTTAGCTTGTGGACCAATCGACTCGAGAGGAAATTGTGAGAAGCTCCACTATCGATTAGAATAGTCACATCCTCCTTCTGAATCAGTCCTCGCAGTTTCATGGTACGCGGCGAAGAGATTCCTGCCGCTGAGCCCAACGAGAGAACGGCGCACTCCGCTACCTCCCCTATCACCGCGTCGAACGTTTCTTCTTCAACATCGTAGAAACACTCCGCATCTCCTGCTTCCTCGCTTACCACCATCACTTTCAACTCCTTCATCCTACACTGATGGACCGCGTGGAACCGCTCATCACATCGAAAGCAAAGCCCCTTCTCTCTTCTCTCATTTTCCTTCGAGTCAGTCAGCCGCCGATAAGGAAATCGCCTTCCTTCACCAGTTTTGGTTTGATTAGGTTTTAGGTTCGTAGTTTGTTGAGACGACGATGTTTGTTTGTCTCTGGTGTTGTTAAATTTTTGTGTGGACGAAACTACCCCTTCGTTGCCCTGTTGACCTCCACTCGGGTGTTGACTGCCACGGATGAACCCCTCACCACTAGATCTTGTTAGCGTCACACCATCGTTTATCGAGGAGACTTCTGATGAAGACTCTCCGTACCACCCCTCTACCTTCCTGGAGAGACTCATCATTTTTTTTAAAGTTCTGGGCTCAAACATCTTCACCCCTACTCTGATTTTTGGCTTAAGAACAATCATAAAAGCTAACTCCAAAACTTTCTCGGAAACCTCCGGGGCGTTTGTAGCCAAAGCGATGAAATCCTTACAGTAGTGCTTGGTGTCGTTCTGACGCAAGAGCAGCAACCTTCCGCCGGCCGTTAGGCCATGAGACACGGCAAAGTCATCTAACACCCTTTCCTTCATCTGTTCCCACCCCGTCAAAGGGTTTCGGTCGCGTTCCAACTGGTACCAGGTTAGCGCCTCGCCGTTGAAACACATACGCACCGCCTTCAGTTTCTCTTCCTCCGAGAACTCCTCCATTTCGAAATACTGCTCCACTCGTTGTATCCACACTTCCGCGTTTTCTCCATCAAACAGGGGAATCTCGATTTTTCTCGTCAACGGATCCCCTATTTCTGGAACGTCGCCCCTCGTCTCTTGCATAACGGTTGTCGGTGTTTGACTGGGTGTGAAGACGCGGTGGGCAACATCAGTGGTGTTGGTATTGACTTCAGGAGGTGGTGTGTCTCTTTCTTCTCCAAATAGGCATTTCTGGATAACTCTAAGACGTCCAACTTCCCCATTTGCTTCTCCATGACGTCCAGCTTCTCCATTTGTTTCCTTGTTTCCTTGACCTCGGTTTCTATTTCTGAGATCTTGCTGACATCGCGTTGGAGGTGCTCAACTGCCTTCTGTAGCTCCTCCATTTTCTTTATCCTGGTTTGTCCTCCCAAGATTGAGCAGCTCTGATACCAATTTGATAAGTATTAGAGATATAAACTTCTAAAGATCAGAAAGTTATGAAAATACTTCTTTTATTAATGAGATATCGGAATACAAGCTTGAGAGAACTTACGGATTCTCTTCCTCCCCCTTACAAGATTGATCCAGAATCTAGATAACCCTCTTACCCTTCCTTACCTCCTACTTTATACTACTCTTGTCTTATTCTCCCCAAGAGCTGTTGTGACCTAAAGCAATGGATACGTCAGCTCACACTAATGATCCATTACCTTACCACGGTTACTTTATTCTTGAACATGGTGAACAGTACTAAGCTGGCAGTCTTAACCTGATCCATTTAGTCAAACCCTGACACCTCATCCCCTCTAGATCCTTCCTCACTTGTTGGATCTGTCTTGGGCCTTGAGCCTTCTATGAAACTGGTACCTTGTTGGTGACTGCCTTGCTTCATACATATCAGCTATATGTATACTATACAATATTAATATATGAGCTTAAATTTGTTAAACTTAAGCTGGAAATAAGAAAATAAAATATAGCTGGAAGCCCATAATTTTATTTAAGGAAAAAAGTGAAAAAAATAAAGAAAACATACCGAATGTAATTATAACTTCAAGTGTTCAAACGACATATTCGAACCTACAACCAAAACATTTCATAAGGTGTCAATTATCCAACCGAGCCAAAGAGTTATGTGCCATACTTACTAGCAAAATTTAAAAAATCAGTGTAGGGCATTGGTTGCATCTCTCTATTATTTGGACTTTAATTTGATCTTTAAAATATCTTGCATATGGACTATGAATGTTGTTAAAAAGAAAGAGGACTATGAATTCTAGCTCATGGAACCTTCATTTAGGTTAACAATCTCTTTTTGACACTCTATTTTAATTAACCATCTTGCCATACGTATGAACCCCAACCTTTTCTTTCAAGCCTTATATTGATTTTTTGATTGAGACTTCTTTGTTGATAATGCTATAGGTTGTGAAATCTTGAGAGTATTGAGAACGACAAAGAACTGGCTCTTTTTTTTATCTAGGTTTGGAATCATAAGAAGTAGCTAATGAGACTGGTTTTGAAAGAAATAGGTGGTTAGAATGTTGATTTGGGTTCAGGTTTCGGAAAGAGAATAAGAAGGGAAAGAAATGTTTACTTGTTCAAAAGAAAAGAAAAAAAAAGTCTTTAAGGTTAAGTTTGGTAAAAAAAACTCTTAAGTCTCAAAGAAAAGGGACATAAAGTCTTCTTATAGTCTCCTAGAATCAAAAAGAAAAAAAAAAAAAAAAAGAGAAAGAAAAGTCAAATAAGATTAGGAGTTTAGCAAATAAAGAATGAAAAAAAAAAGGAGCTAATGTTTAAAATAAAGAGTAGCCTTAGAGATATACAAAGAGAATAAGGCCAGAAGTTACAAAAGGAGAGCTTAAAGTCTAGTTTTTGGGTTGAAGAGAAAGAAAAGAAGGATGAAAAAATGGTAGAAAAGCTTCTAGGTGGGTAGAACATCAAGAGCTAAGCTTTGTATGCGCAAATTGTTCTCAATCTTAGATTGGTTTCACAACTGTCGAGTATTCTCTCTTGTTTGAGAGTAAACCACCTAAAAACACCTTTGTCAACTCACTTTAAAAAGTCTTCTTCTTAAACCAATTGAGCTTAATTTGTTTTACATTTGCAAGATTGCACCAAACACTTTAATGAATGTGAAAGAGATGTTCAATAAGATTGCAAGTCTTTGCCAATAGGTAGAAGGTGAACTAGAGTGGTGCATTGTGATAAGTTTAGAAAAATATTTGTAAGCACTTTGATTTATCTTAGCACCGTTGAATTGCACTTAAGGATTGTGGTTTGAATCCTTTGTCTCTTGCTCTTAGGTTCTGAGTCCCATTTCTAAACCTCTCTCCCTTGTTTTCTACTTAACTTTCGCTAGAGGATTAGCAAAAGATAAGTTTTGGGGAGTTGATATCTTGTGTTTTTATGTGACTTTAGAGATTAATTCTTCATTGTTTTGTGCATATTCATGAGCATTAAAGTTGTTTAGGTTGCGTTTTGCATCAAGTTTTTTTATCTCGGGTGTTGGAGTGGAGATGTACAAGGAAAGAGTGATTTGGAGCCAAATAGATCAAGAAATGAGAAGAAAAGGGAAGAGGAGGCATGTTTCTTGACCGGATCCGACCGGTTCATTTTTAACTCTCTATATAAGTACATTAAACCTATTCTAGAGATCTTAGCTTTGTTTATGTAAGTTTTTAAGGTTCTTAAGTTTGTTGGATCCCTTGTTTATTTTGAAGTTCTGAATAGTGATTTCTTTTTATTTTCTCTAATCTACAGTCTCTAACTATGATTTCACAAAGATTAAACCTCTACCTTTGTGTGATCATAACCATGAGTGAGTAGATCTCTTAGAGCTTTGGGCTTGATAGATTAGCGAGATAGATGATTGATCTTTGATGTTTAAGGCTTTATTTGCATGAATCCTTTCTTGTTCAGTGATTTTAATGCTAGATAGCCATGATCAAGCTTGAATCTAGACATTAGGATTTCCATGTCTAGAAAGTCTTTGATGAAATTCCTGAATCAAACTTTTCAAAAGCTTTACATTCCTAACCAATGGAAATTGATGATAAGGGTGTTTAGTGGTAATTAGACTTGATTATAAAGCATGTTCATATAGTGATAGCCTTTGGAAATTATTGATTATTACTTGATTAGCATAGAATCTCTATCTTAGTGTGTTATTTCATTGCAAGTTCGTGGTTCGATAAAGTAATTGATAAAAAGATACTACATCAAAAGGCAAAAGCATGTTAAGATGGACTTTGTACAAATGAAAAGGAAAAAAAGTTAAAATAAAACAAGGAGGTGTCTCTAAATAATTGGCTTCATTTTTTCTTTCTAGCAACAAGGACCGCAAGAGGAAGTGTCTCTAAATAATTGGCTTCATTTCCGAACACTGGTCCCAAGTTTTATGTTGTATCTAAGCGTTAGACTCCAACCACTTGGACTAGATCAGACTTGGTCATTGGCTTTCATTTATTGTGATTTTTTATTTCGGATATGCAGAACCTTTTTTCATATTTGCTTTAATTTGTGTAGATAATATGCAGCAATCGAATTAGATTCTACTTTATATGTTCCATTTAATTCTATAAGAAAATAAGTTGACAAATCTATAAACAGCTTTTGTGTTGAGAATCACATATTACTGCGTTGTCAGATTGCGACGATACAAGAATTTAATCATACAGTAGATGGTTTTGTAGTGGACAAACCTTTTCGATGGATTTTGTAGTCTTACAAAAAAAATTGTAACGCGGACAAATTTCAATATATAAGTGACAGTGACTAGTAGCTATGTGTGATGGATACTCAATTCATAAAAGCATTTTTCTTTTTTTCTTTTGTGTGGTACAAAATCAAAATCCAAACAAAATTCTAAACACTTTGTGTTGTTTTTTTTTTCTCTCTCTCTCAATCGAGAAGTCGGCAAACATAAGGTATTAGGTGATGGAGAATGAAATTGGAGGGCTGAGGCACATATTGATGACGGTCTTCCTTTCTGGCTTCGCCGAGTTCATGGTAATACCTGTGGTTACCGACGTTGCCGTCGCTGCCGTGTGCTCCGGTCCAGGCGACTCATGTTCTCTGGCCGTTTACCTCACTGGTTTCCAACAAGTGGTACCAACCTTTACATACACATTTATACTTCCTTTAGTCTCTCTCCTTTGATCTTCATTTTCTTGATTGTTAAATTGAAGTTGAGAAGATGCATCGGCTTTGAGTTTTTTTCATCCTAAATATTTTTAAAGAATATATTCTCTTTCATATTTCAAACTATAGCTTAGTAACTTGTAATAAAGTAGTTTTTTTTTTTCTAATTTGAGTTTATTCAGCATTCTTCCATGTTTTCACGTATCATAATAATTCTTTTTTGAAAAAGAGTAAAAATAATGATTTTTGTGGTAATAACGATTCTTCTATCTTTAACTAAGTTGTTTATACAAAAAGTAACACCATGTTATTCAAATTAAGAATCATTATATGTAATTAATATGATTTTTTTTTCTAAAAAAGAAAACTCTTTCCAAAAGAGATCAATAATTTTTTTCTTGTAACTATTTGTACATGTTATAATCTTGATGACCTTTTTTATGTGCGCTAATGATGAGAACTACTATCAAATGAAGACAATAGGGATTGGGACAATGATAATGATGCCGGTAATTGGGAATCTATCAGACAGATATGGGATTAAAACAATCCTCACAGTTCCTATGTGTCTCTCCATTATTCCTCCTGGTCCGTTTTTTTTTCTTTGGTCTCTATTTTATTTTTGTTTTTGTTACATATCATTTGGTCACTAACTGACTGACGCAAAGAAAATAACGCACTAAATATATTAACTCAATAAAACCAACACCAAAAGAATAAGATATGTGTACGTCAATGTATTATACTGTATATTCTTTAATTATATGGACAATATTACGTGGACGTAAAGAAGCTTTACACCCCACTTCAATACACGTACATGGCCAATACACGTACACGTAATGTTTTTTTTTCAGTCTTAGTTAACTACCAAAAGGTTTTGAATCGCAATTACAAGCAAAGGCTTAATTATTTTACACGAAAACAGTTTAGAGGATTTCTTTCGCACGTTCATTCCTCACACACTCACTACTCACATAAGTTGCATTCCTGGACATGTTTTTTGTTCCAATGGTCGCACAATTATCAATTAAACCTTAGAATAAAAAAATTGAAAATAAATAAAGGGCAACAAGTGATGCGATTTAGTAAGTACATTTTATTTTGTTCCAAAACTTATTATCTGCCTACATAGCAAAATTTATTTTACCTTGTATCTCCCTCTGTCATGTAAAAAAAAAAACTTGTAGTATTATCTTGCCTGCAATCTTTCACAGCTGAGCCATAAATTAAAGACAAGAGAATTATAATTATCTTGCCAAATAAATTAACTATTCCAAAATATTAACCCAAAAAAAATAACTATTCCAAATATTTGACAAAAAAAAAAATTACTATTCCATTGTTTGATTCTTACTTTATAGAATAATAATGTCTCATATTATCAAAAGAAAATAATGTTATTGTTTGATTTTGGCAGTAATTTTAGGGTACAGAAGGGATACAAATTTCTTCTATGTGTATTATATAAGCAAGATTCTAACCTCTATGGTATGCCAAGGCACCGTCGCCGTCCTCGCTTATGCTTATGTGGTACATTTTAATAAATTATCGTCGTTTTATAATAAAATACTGTTATCTAATTTTTTTATCAGGTTACTTCAAATAAAATTCATTTTGAGGAAATTTTGTTTGTTCAGGCAGAAAATATTAACGGCAGTAATGGCAGTGCAAGAACATCAGCATTTGGTATTTTAACTGGTATCCAAACAATCGCAGGACTTTTCGGAGCACTAGTTGCTCGTTTTCTACCCATATCTTTGAATTTTCAGGTATTTTTATCATCACTATACATTTTTTGCTTTGATTTTTTTTGTTGGTTTATATCACTATACATTAATTCATTAGAATGTTAAATTCTCATGTGATCCAAAGTCTAAGGTGTTTTTTTTTTTTGGGAGTAATAAGGTTTCTGCCATAACATTTCTCGTTAGTCTGGTGTACATGAGAGTTTTCCTAAAGGAAAGGCTAAACGATAATGAAGATGATGATCATCATGATGGTACATGTCATCACGATGATCATGATAGTAACAATGTCGGAATGTTAGGAGAGCCGATCCTGAACAGCGTACCCATTAAAACACGTGTCTTTCACAAGAAGTATTCTTCATTGAAAGATATGATCAGCTTGATGAAGACTAGGTATATTTTATACATATTTATGTACTTCATGCATGTATATTATTATTGTGAATGATTCTATATGGGTTTTATTAATGCATGCAGCACCATATTCGTACAAGCATTGGTTATTACATTCTTCAGCAGTTTCTCAGAGAGTGGACTGGAGTCTGCTT
>NC_025685.1:15167704-15256245 GCF_000633955.1 Camelina sativa | reverse complement strand
ATATATATATATATATATATATATATATATATATATATTACTCCTTATTTTACATATTGAGTATTTTTTTTATATTAATGAATTAATACGTATGATTTTTTTTTAAACTATGCAGTACTTTTTGAAAGCACGTTTTGGATTTGACAAGAAACAGTTTGCTGAACTCGTATTGTTGCTTAACATCGTTGGATCTTTCACTCAAGTAAATAGATTACGATTGATTATATCATGAACATAGTATTTATAATTATTATTCAAAAAAAAATAACATAGTATTTATAATTAAATATATTGTAATACCTTCTAAGTTAATTTGATATGTATTAGTGTTTTCTCAGCTGTTTGTACTACCAAGATTTGCATCTGCCATTGGAGAACGCAAGCTTTTATCAACAGGGCTTTTTATGCAATTCTTGAACGTAAGCATATTTATTTCCTAGCTTACTTACGTTTCTATTGATACCTTAAATAATTAATTGATCTTGTCACATAGAAGTATTGAAATGGGTCATATTGGGGGTTTGTGATGCAGATGGCCATTGTCAGCATTTCCTGGGCACCATGGGTGAGTCAATCAAAACTAGGGATCTGATTCAAAACTAGGGATCTTAATTTGATTTTGCTTTATTTTATTTTTTTTCGATTTCGCTGCAGGTTCCTTACTTCACCACTATCTTTGTACTTCCTGGAAGCTTGTTTGTGATTCCGTCGGTAAGACATTTTTCTTTTTAATTAGTCATTAACGCTCTAAATCTTGCCTGATACTTAATAACATTTGTGAGTAATCATACATCGTAAATGAAATAAGACCTAGAGTAATATATAATGTATATATCTCACATAGAAAATTAGGCAGAATTATTAAGTTATATTGGCAATCATAGTGGCCTATATAATAAACATGGACCAATACATTCATCGTCAAAATGGTTTTAAATTCGGATTCTATAAAATTTAAAGTTTGAATATTTTCGGATGCAGGTTTGTGGTATTGCCTCAAGACAGGTCGGAACTGGTGAACAGGTAAAAGCTAGTTTCTGTGGTATCAATATTCCAAACAAAAACAAAAGAGCACAAACTATTGTTTGAATTTCTGTAGGGAAAGGTGCAAGGATGCATATCTGGAGTGAGGTCCTTTGGCGCAGTCGTGGGACCATTTGCATTGAGTCCATTGACAGGTTTGTAAGGCCGTAAGAACACAAACTACTACTAAATTCCATTCATGTCTTTTGACACATTGAAAATTTTGGTTTCATGTGTATAGCATTGTTTCTTTCTGATAATGCACCGTTCTATTTCCCTGGATTCTGCCTTCTTTGCGTATCCTTGTCGTCGGTACGTATGGCTATCCCATCCATCAAAAATAACTTTGATTTCGATTAATTGTATATGAATATTATGATGGACCATATGTTTTGCATGCGCAGTTGATCGGGTTCTTTCAAAGTCTATTTATTAAAAATGTATCTTCTCCGCCATTGAACAAAGCAATCAACAAGACCTCAAGGGACGAAGTGTGATTACAAGACCACACCAAGTATATAAGAGAAGAGTGTATATAACATTGTAGTATGTGATAAAAATGTATGAGTGTATGATACATAAAGTAATGATATTATGATCAATATTATTCAAAAAGAAAGAAAAAAAAAAAACAAAAGAAGAAAAAGACGAAATGGGAATTTTGATTTCGGTGGGTTTGGAGGAGATCTCGTTTTTCTTAGTTTGGTGATATTCAATTAAACATTATAAGTATATATGTTCACATTTTTCCTAACAAAACACTCCAGATCAGTTGGTCTTGGGATGTAACGTAAGTCCTAGAAATGCTGTGCTTGAGTCCTGGATAGTTTTGTTTTAGTTTTTTTTTTGAAAACCACGTCGTATTGTGGCTAGACAGAAGCATCTAACGGAGTAATTGACTCCGTTTTTGGGTTTGTAACTGTGACTTAACGGTATGATTAAAATAGCCTTATCAACAAAACTTCATTATTTTATAAGATAATCAAGTCATACTTGATGATTAAAATGACATCTCAAAAGTTTATATATTTTTTTTGTCCTAAATTTAAAAGTAGATATTTTTTTTTGACATTTTTTCCGTATAAAAAATGCACAACTCAGAATTGTTTTCTATAGGTTAACTAATTAACTCAAAAAAAAAAAGTTGATTAGGAAATTTTTAATATTTTATAGAACTATGTCATGACATACTTTTAGTAACCAAAAATCTTAGCCCTCTTGGTCATGGATGATGAAGACTTTTGGAAGGATTTGAAACCGTTGAAGCTTTTTGGAAAGATATTTAGACTCTTACAGACTGTGTGCATAGTTGGATATCCTCCAAGTGGTGATGGTCTATCCATGACAATAGGAGTTGTCTCAAGAATCTAACACTGATGTATACTCTCACAATCGAAGCACTTAAACTTCCAATTATCCAAGTAGGTGGAGCCATAAATTCTAGAAACAGTGGGGGGTGTTTTTGTGGGGATATGGTAATTCGGGTGCCCTTTGAGACTCTGAGCGAGAGAGACAATATCGAGTAAATATTGAAATATATTTACATATACTGTAAAATATTTGATTGTGAGTAACTGATTTTGCTTAATATATTTGCATAATATTGATTGTGATTTGAAATATAATTGCATAACATTATTTGTGATTTGGTAACTAATATATTTGCGCCTATGATTTTACTTTTTTTATTTACTTTTTTTAACTTTAAAATATAATTAGTGTAAAAAAATAGAGATGAGAGTAGAGTTGTTTTAAATAATAACGTGAAATTTTAGGATAATTTTATCATTGACTCTATTTTAGAGTAAAAGTGATTGATAGTCAGAGAGTCCCATTTCTCTCCTCTGCCACGAAAATCACTCTCACTACTAAAAAAATATAATTAGTTGCTATTTCATAAAGTTTCTATAAGACAAGTTTATGATCCCTTCTTTGCTTTCACCATAATATATACAACACCTTCATTACTAACAACACAATTTGCTGTCTCACATGCACCTTTAAATTGTTTTATCCACTAAAACAAAAAGCAGACACGTCTCTATTAACCTGAATCAGGGATTTGAGACAAGCCAGGTGGAACTCTGCTCGAGACAACAGTGGGCATTGTTTTGACATTTATGTCAAGTGGATGAAACCGGTACTGGACGTCAAGTTCAAGGAGGATTTTGATTACTTCCTCCACCAACAAGGCTCTTCTTGTGAATCTCTCTCCCATGTTTTGGTGGTTAATTTTATGACACGGCCATATTGCTAACCTCACAATGTTCAAATCTTCCACATCTTTTACAATGATATCAGCTTTTGGGTACCAATACTCCGGCTTGCTGTCGATGTAACTGCGGTTTTAGGGGAAAAAATATCATCATCGTCGCCCCTTCATAATATATCAACTTAAAACATTAAGACAAGTTACCTAGATATTCTTTGTTTCATTGCAATAATCTTTTCCGGAGGAGTAGTGATGTGGACACAGCATGTGACTTCATCTCCCATGTCCGGACTACGGTGGTAATTGTGGATTGCTTTCTGCCACAGAAGAATATTCGGATACACAATCTTTAGATTGTCAGCTTTCAAGAACACTGTTGTGAGAATATTCATTTCCTCCACCACCATCTGCAATTTTGATCTTATTATTATACACTATCATAGACACACACACACACATATATTTTAGCTTTTCAGTACCTCTACAGTGTCGATGACAACCCGATCACCAACATCGTAAGGGTGAATGATAAAGAGGAAGATGATTGACTCGAAGACGGTCTTAAGAGAGTTCCCAAACATGAAGGCCAAGAGTACAACTTGTGAAGTTAAAAATAAAAGGTACTTGGACGTGGCTATTTCAAGAAGGATTAGCCATATGACTACAATGACAATGGCAGTAAGGAAACTAATCATGTGATGGAGTTTGTTCACTGCTGTCTTTGTGTCATTGAGTGTCAAAGCAAGTGCTCTTCGCTCTCTAAAAGCGTTCACCTAATTAAGCAGAATCAACAGCACAATTAGTGACATATGTACAAAATCTCAAGAACAAAAACTCTTTATTAATTTTACCAGCCAGTTCTTCAAGGCTGATTTTGTAATCTTTTTGGTCACTAATGCTCCTTCAAAGAGGCTCATTGTCTTCATCGCCTCATCTACTGGCAAAAATCTCATCAAATCCTCCAGGTAGATGTGCCTTTTTTGTCATTCATATTAATTAGGTTGTAAGAAAGATAGTTTTGTTTAAGAAAGAAGAGAAGTTGTAGAGTGATAAGACTCACTTTGTGCCAGGTTGAGCTACGTTCTTGAAAATCTTCCTTGCGGCTGCTTTAGCTTCTTTCTCGCTCCTTATCTGTCGGGTGGATTCATCATCAGATGTGTTTTGTAGCGCTTGCTCGTCCAACGTAGTCAGCGAAACATTTCTCACAATCTTCATCAGTCTCTTCATGTTCCAAGCTGAAACGTTCTTCTGATTCATCTTGTGCAAATCATCCATTGTGATTCGGTTATCAGTTCCTGTCTTTGGGATGATTGGAGATGGAGATAACTTCGTGTTCACTGTACTCCCGCTTTTCTCTTGAGGAAACGCAGCGGAACAAAGCTCGGGTGATAAATCAGCTCCTCCTTTTTGCATCTTGAAGATCTCTTCTTGCGTTCGCTCTTCCTCTTCCTCAATCCTGCTCAGCTCAAGCATTGGAGGTCCAGATAACGTCTCGATCAAGTAATGGTGAAACAAAGCTTCTTGAATCCGATCAAAGTAGGTACTAACGTGGAACGAAGAGGCTAGAACTTTAACCACCAGTGTCTTGATCAGCCACAAGACGGTGCTCAGCAAGAAACACACCAAGATTTTGGACACGAGAAGAAGAACAACATCGCTCTGTGTTTCCCTTTCTACTTTCTTGTCGAACAAGAAATGCCAAGCGAGAAAGACTAAGCCAAGCCAGAGACAGTTCTGAACAGCCGTCTTCACACCGTACACAAAATAGAGGACCCGTTTCCTCAACAAGAAGTTTCTTTCGATAAAAAAGACGATGATTCGGATTCCGCATCCCGAAACTAGCCTCCCACAGATGAGAACCAGCAAGACCACTTCCCATTTCCACAAGTGAAGGCTCCAAAGAGTTGCCTTTCTCCACGTATGAAACGTTAGACTCAACACTAACGCAACTACGAGTGCTATCAAGCTCAGCCACTGAAGCAACGTTATCGCATCCATTTTCAACCTTCTATATTCCTCAGGAACATCTTCCTCAGCCAATGAGTCGTTTTCTTCCTCAGTATCATCAGACTGTCTACCAAGTAAACCGGATCTTAACTGTTCCGATCTCCCCATCCAACTCGAGTACTGTTGTTCCTCTTCTTGCGGCGGATCTATCAGCCTTGACCTCGCCTTCGCTCTCGAAACAAGTTCTGATTTTCTCATCGATGAACATCTTACAACTACCTCTCCTTCATCCTCTTGCTGCTCTAAATTCATCCGCATCCTAGCCGAAGAAAAAGAAGCCGAAGACGTACAAGAACGTACCGAACCGCACATGTCTTTGGTTCCTGAACTGTTCATTTTGAAAGAGACTCTCATTTCTTTAGAACCGAACATGTTGTTGCCGTTGCTGATCCTACTATCCTCGGTTTCGTCGTTAACATCGAGTGCGATCTCCTCACGGCATTGCGAAAAATCAAAACTCCCACTCTTAACGTGATCATCTGTTACAATGTCTTGCCATAACTTGTAGCTGGAACCTCGTTCCACCGCTGCTTTGTGGACGCTGAAGCTAGAACCAGAATCATCGTCAAGAACTTCTTGGTGTTTCTTCTTCTTCTTCGTCTTCTCGGTTTGATCACCGGTGCTTATAATCTGTTTATACGAGCTATGAGATTTAAAGGGTTTTCGGAAATCCATCTCAAAATCAAAAACGAAAACGTAAGAAAGAAAAAAAAAATATACACAAAACTTTAGAATCTTTAAAAAATGAAACAGAAAATGTGAAGATGATGATGCATTAGCAAGCAAATGTTACGTTATATTTTAGAATAAAAGAGTTACGAGTTTAGGTGTATGTAATATTTTTTTTGTTTTCTCTGTTACTTAACTTACTAACAATTGTAATTGGTTTAGGAGTTTTTTAGACCACCATGAGTTGGATAAAGACTTAATATAGCAATTAATTCGTCATTGACAAAACGATCACTAAATTTAATGAATGTGGTTTTTACACATCTCACCTTCTAAGTTTGGTCTTTGATAATTTTCGTTATAGGGTAGGCATTTATTAACATTAACAACACCCAGCACAACTACTTATCTTAGTCATTTCGTCGAGCACCTTGCGTGCTTGCCTTATTGTTCTTGTTTCTCTCGTCCCTATCATCATCATTAACAAGGTTACTTAAGATCGTTAATTTCTGATCTTAAGTCTCTGTTTAATAGGCAAGAACTAACTTGGTTATTGAATAATGATTCAGTGGGTAGATGAGATTAGGCTTAAGTTTGAATAAGGTATGATTAGTTTAGAGGTAATTATAGTAGTTCTCCTTAATCCTAATTAAGCACATGTAATGTAAGAGTAGAGTTCATAGATGCTTGTTTGGTATAGAACTCTTGAATGATAAACAATGATGAATCTTTAATCTTTAAAAGGTCAAAATTGTGGTTATAGGGACTAATTAATTAGATTAATGTTTCTTTGCTTACAAAATTGTGTGACTCGTTTGAGACAAGAAAGATAAAAACATCAACCTTGTTTGGCTGTTGTTAAAATTTTCAGGCAGGTGGGTTTTGTGACCAGCCAGGTGGAGTTCTGCTTGAGATAACGGTAGGCATTGTCCGGACATTGATATCGAGTGGATAAAACCGGTGTTGAATGTCGAGTTCGAGGAGGATCTTAATCACTTCTTCGACTAAGACAGCTCTTCTTGTCCATCTTTCAGCCATGTCTTGGTGATTTATCCTGTGACATGGCCATATTGCTAGCCTTACTATGTGCAAATCTTCCACATCTTTTACTATGATTTTGGCTTGTGGGTACCAATACTCTGGCTTGTTGTCTATGTAACTACATTGTGATTCAATAGTTAGAGAGAAAAAAAGATCAGCAAAACACGGTATGAGAAGGCGCATAAAGCATTAAAGGGTTTAGTCTTACTTTGATATTCTCTGCTTGATCACGGTGATCTTTTCGAGTGGAGTAGTAATGTGGACACAGAACTCGATTGCATCTCCCATGTCCGGACTTCGGTAGTAATTGTTGATTGATTTCTGCCACAAAAGACTATTCGGATACATAATCTTGAGATTATCATATCTCAAGAACACGGTAGTGAGTATGTTCATCTCCTCCACCACCAACTGGATTTAATATAATTAACCTTTTATTAGCCAATTAAGAAGATTATTGAAGGTTACATTGCAAAAGGCGTAGGCACATACCTGTACATTGTCAATCTCACAGCGATCACCAACATCGTAAGGGTGCACGATGAACAAGAAGATGATGGACTCGAAGACGGTCTTGACAGTGTTCCCAAAGATGAAGGCCAAGAGTACAACTTGTGAACTTACAAAGAGAAGGACCTTGGAGGATGCAATTTCAAGAAGGACAAGCCATATAACTACAATGACAATGGCAGTGACTATATTAATCATGTGATGGAGCTTGTTCACTGCTGTCTTGGTGTCGTTGAGTGTCAGGGCAAGAGCTCTTCGCTCTCTGAAAGCATTGACCTAATCAAAGTCAACAACGGAGTGATATATATACACAGCAGCAATTAATCTTTTTTCTAATAAGGTCTATGCAGAATATTAACAATTACCAGCCAGTTCTTCAAGGCTGATTTGCTAATCCTTTTGTTCTCTGGTGCACCTTCGAAGAGTCCCATGGTCTTCATCGCCTCGTCTTCCCGCAAAAATCTCATCAAATCCTCCAGGTATATGTACCTATTTGTTTGTGATTCAGATATGAGCTTATTAGCGGAAACAGTATTGGTGCTAATAAAGGAGGAAATTACAAATGTTGGCTCACTTTGAGCCACGTTGAGATATGTTCTTGAAAATCTTCCTTGCAGCTGCTTTAGCTTCTTTTTCACTCCTTATCTGTCGAGTGGATTCGTCTTCGTATGTGCTTTCAAGCATTTGTTCGTCTAATGTGGTGAGAGAAACATTTCTCACAATCTTCATTAGCCTCTTCATGTTCCAAGCTGAGATGTTCTTGTGATTCATCCTGTGAAGGTGTTCCATGCTGATTCCATTATCAGTTGTTGTTTTCGGGATGATTGGTGAGAGCTTCGGGTTCATCACTCTCCCACTCTTTCCCGGTGGAAACGCAGCCGCGCATAGATCAGGTGGTAAATTAGCACCAGCGTTCTGCATCTTGAAGATCTCATCTTGCGCCCGCTCTTCCTCTTCCTCAATCCTACTCATCTCAATCATAGGAGGACCGGACAAGGTCTCGATCACGTACTGATTAAACAAGGCTTCTTGAATCCGATCAAAGTAAGTACTGACGTGGAACGAAGAGGCGAGAACTTTAACCACTAGTGTCTTGATCAACCACAAGATAGTGCTCAACAAGAAACACACCAAGATCTTCGTTACGTAAGGAAGAAACCTACTCTTTGTCTCTCGCTGTACTTTCTTGTCGAACAAGAAATGCCAAGCGAGAAGGACTAAGCCAAGCCAGAGACAGTTCTGAACAGCTCTACGCACACCATACACAAAGTAAAGAACCCGCTTTCGCAAAAGGAAATTTCTTTCGATAAAAAAAACAACGATCCGGATTCCCCAACCCGAAACCAACCTCCCACATATAAGAACCAGTAAAAACACTTCCCATTTCCAAAGATGAAGGTTCCAAACTCTCACTTTCTTCCAAGACTTAATCGACAAACTACACGCCAATGCAGCTATAATAGCGACTAAACTAAGCCACTCTAGCAACGTTATGGCGTCAAGCTTCCCTCTTTTATACTCATCTGGTACGTCTTCGTCAGCCAACGGATCATCGTCTTCATCAATATCACCAAGTAACCCTGATTTCAACTGACCCGATCTCCAACCTGAGTAAGGCGTATCCTCCTCTCGTGGCGGATCTTGTAGCCTAGATCTTGTCTTCACTCTAGATATAAGCTCTGATTTCCTCTGAAACGACATGTTCGATGTAGATCTCACAACCTCATCCTCCTGCTGCTGAGGCTGATCTTGATTCGTCCGCATTGTCGCCGACGAAGAAGTAGTACTCGAATGAGAAGACGAAGAAGGAACCGAGCCAGCGATATAGGTACCACCGGCTCTACGAACGTTAAAAGAGACTCTCAATTCTCTGGACGCGTCAATCGAGTTCCGAGCCGTTGATGCAGGCGTAGGCATTGTTTGGTTACTTACATCATCGTTATCTTGATCCACATCAAGTGTGATCTCTTCATTTCTCACTCTCCATTGTCGATTCACAGGCTCTCCTCCTCCGGCCACCATCTTCGTTGGAGACTCTTCTATTATTGGCTTCCCTCCTCCGCATTGCGTGAAATCAAAACTACCGCTTAATCTATTGCTTTTTCTATTAAGAGCGATCGGATCTTTAACACTGGTTCGAGGTGCCGTGTGATCCGAGGAAGTTGATGCTGTGTTGTCTTGCCAGAACTTGTAGCTTGCGTCACGTTCCACCGGTGCGTCACGCCCGTCGTCGTCGAGGCTAGAACGAGTGCTCTCTGGTTTGGGGTTGTCTACCATGCCGGAATGATCGTGATGGTGATAGTGATCGTGATCGTGGAGGATCGGAAGATTTTCAGGGCTTGCCTCGCTTTGATCTCCGGGGCTTTTAATTTGCTTGTATGAGCTATGGGATTTGAAGGAGTTTCTAAAATCCATTTCAACATAATACTAATTATTAATTCTACAAGGAAAATTTTTGCGTAACAAATTACGAATTTTTAGAAAGAATAGAAAAAACAAAACAAAAACTTCGCCGAGTGTTGTGTTGCATGGCACAACAGCTAATTACGTTAATTAGTAATGAGCTTTACGTGTAATCGCATGGGATCATAAGCAAAACTATTACATTATTTACGATTAATATATTCTTTTTTCTTTTGTTTACTATGATTAATATGGGTACGAGAGATTCAAGTGTTTATTGTATCAATACAATAAAACTTGGATGTTTTTCACCAACACAATAAAACTTGGATGTTTTTCACCAACAGGTGATGACACATCAATTAAAATCAATAGCCAATAAAAACATTTGAATTAATACAATTAAGATTTCTAAACCAATAAAAAAACTATGTGACATTAGACATATCAATTAGGCCCAGAGTTCGAAAGCTGGTCCGACCCGACCCGACTTTGAAAAACACTGAGCTCGGACTTAAATCTATGTCCTAAAAATTGGGCTTTTTGGACTCAGCCCGTTCGGGCTTAAGAATTTTAGGACTTAGCTCAATGGGGCTCGGACAGGCCCGAAAAGCCCCAGAGCCTGAAGGATGGTCCGGCCCGACCCGGCTTTGAAAAACACTGAGCTTGAACTTAAATATATGTCCAGAAAATTGGGCTTTTTGGACTCAGCCCGTTCGGGCTTAAGAGTTTTAGGACTTAGCCCAATGGGGCTCGGACCGGCCCGAAAAGCCATTATACAAATATAATTATTTTTTTTTAACATGATTGTTTGATTGCAATATTTGATTGTAAATAAAGTTTAAAACTCTAATCTTAGATTTCATATTTACTTAATACACTAACTTATAAGTTTGAATTCTTGATCTGTAAGATAAGCCCGGAAAAGCCTGAAAAGTCTTTTAGCTCTGTTAGAGCTGGACCGGACTTTGAAATATACGCTTGGAAATATTTTGGAACAGGCCGAGAAGGACTCAAATATATGCGGGTTTTGCGGATTTCAAGTCGGACCGGGTCGAGCCAGCCTGATTGACATCCCTATGTGCCACATCACGTTGTCTTTCACTTCATAAACTCTTGCAGACATAATAAAAGAAAAACACCAAGACTCTAATTGTTTGTTCGTCTCCTTCACACTAACTTCTCTTGAATTCAGTTAGAGAGAAGGAACAAAAGAATCGTCACAAAGATTTGCCTTCAATGAAACAATCAAAAAGAGAAGAAAATGCATGACTCGTGCGACGAGAGACATGGAAGAAGCTTAGGTCATTGTTAAAGACGCAAAACAATCTCACCAAATTCACCTTTGATTAATTCGAACAATAATTTTATCAAAATCTACAGATTATGAAATCAAATTATCTGGTTATTGAGAACTCTTTGGAAGTTAAAAATTAGGATAGGGAAGAAATTTGAAAAGATAGACTAGAGAGAGAGAGAGAGAGAGAGAGAGAGAGATATCAATTTCGTCCCTCCCTAACCACGTCTGATATACAAAAGATTAATAAAATTCACGAAAGAGCAACTTAGGCATGACAAAGTTCATTAATTTATTTTAGAATCGCAGGTCTAATTGAGGTAAAGATGTTGTTTGTGTAAAATTGATTCACCTCTTTTTTGTTGACTTAGGTCTTGAATGAAGATGATATTGAGCAAATTGATGATTTGGACTAGAACGTTTTTTTTTCAAGGTTTAGTACAATAAATGTTACTTACTACTACTCCAGAACTCTCTATGTGAAAATTATCATTATTTAATTCCCTTTTGGTCTTAGTAAATTTCAAAAGCTTCATCTTTGATTTGTAGCAAACAACAAATGATAGATTGGAATCATGATCGGTTATGTAGTTGCAATATCTAAAATGGTTGGAGGCGTGCTTCAATATATGAGTTATGGACAAAACGAAACAACTAACACATGCCATATAGAAAACACCATTAAAACATAATCGCCACCTTCATATGAGAAAGTGTTTCAAGATGTTTGGTTCAAACCGTTAGTTCTCCTAAGCATGGCAAAGACTTCAAAGCTTTATAAAGGATATCTTGTGGAGAAGTTGACAATGATTTAAACCAAACACTTTATTCTAAAATCGTCAAGCTAACTAATCAACGTCCACGCTAATAATACTTACAAAAGAAAATCTTATCCTGGTTTATCATGTTGTATTGGAAAATTGAACTAAATTGGATGGCTTCAATTATTGAGCTTGATTGACAAAAATATATAATGAGTAAGTTTGAATTATAATAAAAAATCACATTTATATACAATATCATCTAATTTATATATCATTAAAGTAAATTTTAATGTTTATTTATCTAAGTATTTAATTTTTCTAAAAATCATTTATGCGAACTCACGTACTAATGTGTAACAAAAATTACAGTAACCACAATTTGTTTAACTCTAATTTTTTTCTTCAATTTTTACTTTGAAAACTACAACAAATTATAAAAATACGAATACAAAAAAAATTATTATTAACCACTACAAAAAAATTTATTAATTATGATATATTTGATTCCAAACAACATAAAAACAAATAGTATTCCAAACAACATAAAAACAAATAGTATTCTAAAAAAACAAAATAAAAGTAATAAATAAAAACTAATCTAAAACAACCCGCGGCGTAACGCGGGTACCAACCTAGTATCAATTAAAATTTGGAAAAGTTGCAATTTAGTACATTAATATTCAGGTTAAAACTAAACCCAAAAAAATTAAAATAATATTTAATACTTTTAAACCAACTCTTAAAGGTTGACAACAAAAAGAAAAACAAACTCTTAAGCTTCTTTAAGACAAAACACAACACTTTCACTAGATACATATATCCTTATTCAAATAATCAAAGACCAAAAATTTAAGCATGAGATGATTAGAACAACAACAAACAACAACAATTCAGAAAAACAAAAAAAAAGGGGTGTTACACTTACACATATACCTCGAGTATTTCATTTAATCAGTCTTCTTCACTTGCATCTTCTTCACTCTCTTCTTCTGCATCTTCCATTTCAACATCACCTTCGTCTCCTAGGATCCACTGTTCAAGCTCGTCTTCTTGTGCTTCTATGTGTTGGTGTATGTCAGCAGAGTCCCAGTCGTCTTCCCCATCATTTCCCAGCTCTTCTCCGCGGCAAGAGACCTGTAATTGTGGTCGTCTCCTTGCCAACGCATCTACAATATCTCTGTTCACACTTCCTGTGATTCCTAACCATTTCAGCCTCGGGAAAAACGGTTTCTTTAGCCATTTGAATGAGAGTTGCGTGATGCTACCACAGTCATAAAGATCCAACAGAGACAAGCTACTTCCAGGACATTCGTCTTCGTGAACACGTGTGGATGCAAGAGCCATAACCGAGGGATCACCAATGAGTCTACACTCTCTTAGTTGCAGTTTTGTGATTGGGGCTCCAGATTTCGCTAGTGCAAAAATGGCACCATCCGTTAGATTAGGAAGATTAGACAAGTCGAGTTCCCGCAACGGCATTTTTGAGGATCCATCAAATAAGGTAGACATGAATTTATCTGTTAGGTTTCTGCAACCTCTAACAGATAAAGAAACTAGGGACGCCAAAACTCCTCCTTTCAGATACGAAAGCCCTGTGTCGCTTATATCAGTGCCATCAAGAAGTAAAACCTTCAGTTTTGGCAGATGAGATACGGCTTTTAAGGTTTCATCCCTCAGGTTTCTGCACCCTCTTAGGTCAAGATTCTCCAGCTTGAGACTTGACGCTAGCTTTTGAATCGCGTGGTCCGTAAGAAGATGGCACCTTCTTAAGCTAACATGACTAAGCGATAGAGTAGTAGCTAAGATGTCATGGAAGACAAGATCCGTCAGTTTAGGTCCATGATATATGCTAAACTTGGAGAGGCTAGCGCAAGAGTGCAGAATAGTCTTGAAACCAGCATCTGTTACCCGACAAAATCCACCAAGGCAAATGCTTTCCATGCCCAAGCACTTGTCAGCAAGAAAAAGCATTCCTTGATCACTAACTCGCCGGAAATAAGTAGGGTGAAACTCCTGACTACGGATTAGGGAGAGGTGCTTCAGCTTACCGTTTTGATTAATCTCATGAAGCCCAAAATCCGTAAGGTCTGACAATTGCCTTGGATCCTCAAGGGGCGCATCTCTTATGTCCAAATCTATCAAAGACGTAAGAGAGTTCGATATTGCCTTAACCACACCATCAGTAATACAATCCACTGAGAGACGCAACTGTTGGACATTCTGTAGCACAGTAGATGCAACTCGGTTGCTGTCTTGCCCCGACATTTCAGTTGGAGTGAGTAGTTGAGTCATCATCCTTGACGAGATGTGTCCTAGCTCCAGATGGGTGAGTTTATCAGATACCAACCCAAAAATGCGACCATCACCAGGACGCAGATACAATGAGAGGTCAAACATGAGTGCTAAAACCTACCAAAACAACATATATGACATGGATCCGTTACATAAGACAAACCAAAGCACGAAATGATACATTTATACCATCAAAAGAAGCAAAAGGTTGAGTAAGGAGCCAAACCTCTAAATGGGAGCAGCCATTAAGTAAATCTTCCAAAGCACAACGGCTAATACTTCTACCAACTTTCTCTGCTACTGAACCCAAACAGAGAAGCCTAAAGTTTCAAGAACAATGACAAATCCGTCAAACACATTAGTGGAAAGATTCAGATTCATCCAAACAAACTTCACACATACATACCTTAAATCCTTGCATTTCCTACCAATTTCAGAGATGAGATCGCCGCTGAAATCTCTACAGTTGTGAAGTGAAATCTCCCGTAGAGAAGGGCGTGCCAGTATGTCAATAGATGAGTTACCAAGTCTTCCACAATCAAGCTTGAGGCTTGAAAGTTGTTGATTTGGATACAATAGTGGTCTAACAGTTTCCATTGACAATGAAACATTCTGAAACCCAAAACCCACAGCAACAAAGATCAAAAAGACAAAACTTTTTATACAATCCAGAAACCACAGCAACAGAGAATCTAAAAAAAAACAAAACTTTATATACAAGTTCAGTCTAAAATTCAAATCCAAATCAAACCCTTAAAGCAACTCACTAACTTTTAACTATGTTTATTCATGTGAGAGACTTACGAAGACGTGGAAGTTGGGAGTGAAGGTGAGGACACGAGTGACACAGCTCTGAAGTGTTTTGCAAGTAGAAGCCAACGAGCAGAGAGATGCAACATCGAGTTTCGTCATGATAGTCTCCAAGAGAGCCGCCGGTAACAGATCCAGGGTTCTTCTCTCGACATCGCAACCTTCAACATCGCCGCACACGACGGTGGTGGTAGCCATAAACGGAGGCTCTCTTCTCCTCTGATCTATATCAATTGCGGAAATTGTGGCGATCTCGTTGTGCGTCTCATATTATTATTTATCTGAAATTTTAAGATTCCAAATGCTTTCCTCTGTCTGATGGCTCGATCCATTTTCCAAGGACGACAATAAAATATTGGTATATTAATACAAAACGTCAACGTTTTATATTTGTATGCACATTCAATTTATTTTGTCGGTTTAATGTTCGGTTTTTTTTTCGGGTTGTGAGAAACAAGTTCCAAATTAAAACCGAACTTTAATTTCGGTTTATTGAGTTTGGTTTGGTTTATTGAGTTTGATTTAAATTTGGTTCCGGTTTCGACTCGGTTTCGTTAAAATTTGTAGTAGAAATCAAAGAACTAAAAAAAAAAAAATTTACTCTAGGATTGTGTAATGTATTATCTTAACTTGAGATGATGAAATCACATACTAGAGAAAATACATAGGCGTATTACAAATTTACAATAACGATAAGCAAATACATCTATACACACAAGCAAATAAATAACTAATTTTAATTGAAAAAACAATAAAAATTAAATATATGTGTAGTAAAAAAATCTTAACTTATGATCTTCCATTAGATTATGGTGATGAGACCACTCTTGATCTTAATTTAGCTTGGATCATGGTGATGAGACCACTCTTGATCTCAAAGTTGTTGTTGGCCACAGCTGGTAGAACTATCTTTGCTTTCTGATAAGTGTTATGAGCATTTCCAGATCTTATGTTTCTTGGCCTCTGATTCTGAATATTTGGAGGATCTATGAGTAACCACTTTTCTTGTTCTTAAAGTATTCTTGTTTTTTTATTTTTTTCCTTTATATAATAGCTAGTGGTTTTTATGGTATGTTATTATAATATGTCTGACAGTCATTTGATATTAAGGGAGTTAATTTAGGATATGATGATAATAATTTAACTTAGTTATTTTTTTTAGGATTAAAGATTTATCTTGTTATTGGTAAACTTTTTTTTTCCTTTTTGTTATAATTTTAAGTTGAATTTATATGAACAATTGTTATTGATTCGTTGAATTAATATATTTCCACTTGATTTAGTAATGACACTAATATATTTCTACTTGATTTAATAATAGATATTAGTTAAACAATCCGATCTCATATTCATGAACACATGCATGTTGAGATCGGATTGTTTAACTAATATCTATTACACCATGTTTGTATATCCACTCTAATTACTTTTATCTTAAATTTTTGGACATCAAAGGAGTAGATTATATTCCTGAATACAAATTTCTATATGTATTTCAGTCGATAAGATTAATGTATAATTAATATTGATCCAAGTGGTTTAACATAGTAATTTTTCTTTTAAAATATATTTTTAGATATCTGTCATTTATATTTGCAATTAACCTGGTGATTTTATCTAAGATACTATGCTTTTTTTGCTTTTGTTATGGTTTAGTTTATAACAACATAAATATTTATTTTATTTATGAACTTCCAATATGTATGATAAAGGATTATGAGAATTGCAACAATTAATTCTACACAGTTTGCTAGAAATCTTATGAGTGAGCAAAAGATCTGCATCATCATCATCAACATTGGTTATCAATACCATCTTTTTGTCATTATCATCACTATCATCATTAGTAATATGGCTTGTTTGTTCATGGGTTTTTAGTATGAATTGATTTATATACAATATTAAATTAAAAGATATTAAACTTATGATTACACATTTTTTTTAAATACTAATCTTTTTATTCTTCAGTGAACAATTTATTTTTCCTTATCAAATCTAAGATATATTGCCATTTTCCCAAATTTTTTACATATAAATTTCTATTGTTAATTATTTAAAAGATACGAAAATAATAATTATAAACAAAACAATTCGTAAATATATATTTTCGGTTGGACTCCATAAACCTGCATGTTGTTTTCTTTATTTTTTCCCTCACTTTTTATTGGTTTAATTAGAAATATTTGTATGACAAAACTTTTTTTTTAATCAGAGATTTCATTTTCACACTACTCACACTCTTTGAAACTACTCTAAGAAAAATAATATTTGTGATTATTTAAAGGTGAAAGTGTTTCTTTATATATCAGCAAAAACAAACAAAAATATTGAGAATCATCAAAATGACAATTTTTGCATAAGTCATCATAGCTCGGTTATAAATTTATGATCTAAGTTCATATTATTGTTGGGACATCCTTTACACACGGCCTTCAATCCGTCATCTCTTTAAGCGACGAACGCAATCTCTGCTACACATTTTTCAGCCATTTTGTCTAAATTTACTTCGATTTCGTTGGTTAGTTTCGCAAACTGACGATCACGGTTCCATTTGTTTGCTTCATACTGAGCCATGGTGAATGAATAATGATTAGGGTAATGAAGATTGCAAAGCTCGAGATTTTAAAAAGACCTAGGTTTGCGTGCCTGAAAGCTTCAAAAAGGCAATATGTGCTTCCTTTACAGATCTAAACCGGAGATCGGCCTCACGCCGATAGCCGAGAATCTTCTTCTTTCTCTCCTCATTTTTCTTTTTTTCCATGTCGTCTTCTCCGTCAATTGCTGCACCTCTGGACCAACCAGATCCCCCAGATCCGTTCCCCCCAAAAGATCTAGTTCCTCCAGATCTGACTCTCGCGTTAACCCCAGACCCCTCTGTTCCTTCCACATCATGTACCATCTCTGATTCTTCATCAGTTCACATCCTGCCTCCTTCCTCTTCAACGATTTCATCCTCGAACGAAACCCTAGCTTTTGCTCTTTCTCCAGTGGTGGCCCCCATCGAGTCATCGCCTCAGCCCTCCTTGATTTCGTCAGGATTCCCCATTACCGCAGCGTCCTTACACCGAACGGTTTAAGGCCTCTCTTCGGAATCTCAAAAAAGTATCCTTGCCGGTGACCATGAAAGATGGAATCCCGGTATTCCAAGCTCCAGAGTCGATCCTATTTCAGTCAGCGGATCAATGGAAAGGACACATAGTCTGTCAATTTCACGGTCTTATCCCTCCTGCCTCAAAGATCTTCTCAGATCAAAACCCTGCTTGGGGGAAATTTGGAGACATCATCATTCGAATGGTATCTGACACTTCATGCTTAATCTTCATCCCATGTATTTCTACTGGTGAGTGGGTTTTGCAGGTTAGGTACTAGCAAGCCGGTAACTGTGTTTTTTCAGTATACCCATGGTCTGTCGGGACTTCCTTGGAAACATTTGACATCACCACCGCTCCCATGTGGGCAATACTGGAAAATGTTCCTCCGCAGATGTATTCCTTCCAAGGAATAAGTGTGATTGCTAGTGCGCTTGGAGAAATTTTGCACTATGAGAAATCAAGGTTGGATCCGTATTCCTTTGGTAACACGAAGGTGAAAGTGGAAATACCTCTCGATAAACCACCTCCAACAACTATTATAGTTTGTGATTCTCAGTCAAACTCGGTTAAAGTTAAAGTTTCTTATCCCCGACTGCCTCCAAGATGCTGTAACTATGGTAAGTTTGGTCACCTCTTGAACTGTTGCCCTAAGTCGTTGATGAAAAAGAAGTTACGACTTCTGGGTAACAATGGCTTCACACCGGGAGGAGTAGCAACTACAGATATGGTCATTCCCTTAGGTGATAAGCTTCCTGGCCCTAAAGTTCTGGATGGTGAAAGCCCAGACAAGGGTTTCTTTTACCATGATAAAGGGGGGGGGGAACCTGAATATCCAAAGAAAAGGATCAGGCATAGACCAGGAGCTCGTTTAAGATCTAAGGGGAGAAGCCAAAGTAACCCTCCGGTTAATGTGGTTGTCCGACATAAAAGGGATACCACTATGTCTGAAGTCACCCAAGAGAAAGTCAAGGAATGGATCAGAGAGAGGAAAGAAAAGAAGATACAGCTTTTGTCTTCATCTCAACCAACCCAACCTGCGGTACCTAAAGATAATCATTGGATTGTAGTTGGGGCAAAGAATAAGAGTGAGGAAAAGGCTTAAATTGTTGATTAAAGCAACGCAAATCATTCCTCAGGACAATCATCTATGTCAGAGCAGCTTAAACTGTTCCTGGGTGCTCTGGTCTCTAGGAAGCTAGCAAAAATGGACTCTAAGAAACAATTTGCTATTGCTAGGCAAGGAACGACCTAGAAACCAAAGCTGTCAGGGTTTGGGTTAGTTATGGTGGATAGTAAGTCATTAGTGGTATATTCAGTTTCACAAGGTAATCGAGGGGGTGCCTCGGTTATATCTGAAAGAGCATAGCTCTACCTTCAATTTTGGGATTTTGATGATGAAGGTCTTTTGTTGGAATATTAGGGGATTGAATAGCATTTCTAGACAGAGGTTTTTGAAGGAGTTGATAGCTAGTAATAAGCCTATAATGGGTGATATCCTGGAAACGCATGTATTGGAGGATAATGCGAATCGTATTTTGAATGTTACCTATCCTGGATGGAGAGGTGAATATAACTATGAGTTTACGGATTTAGGTGGGACCTGGCTGGTTTGGGATCCATCTATTTCAGTAATCTGCTTATATAGGTCAGCTCATCTAATGTTGTGCGCAGTCTATGTGCCTGCAACTAAGGAGAGTTTCTCAAAGCTTTTTGTCTATGGGTACAACAAACTCGTACAACGAAGAAGTTTATGGGATCAAATCACCATGATAACTCAGGAATCACCGACTAGAGATCTGCCACTGTTATTGCTGGGGGATTTTAACCAAATTCTGGATTCTGGAGAGCATTACTCACTTATTTTGTTTCCTCTAGCAGGAATGCAAGAGTTTCATTCATGTTTGGAAGACAACTCTCTATCCAATATGCAGTATAGAGGAGCTTTCTATATACTTGGTTTAATGAACGACATGAGGACCCAATCATCAGGAAACTTGGTAGAGTCCTGGTAAATGATCATTGGAGGGAACAATATCCTGAAGCTTTAACAATGTTTTATCCTCCAGGAGATTCAGAACACTCGCCAAGTTTGGTCTTTACAACCTCACTCATTGAGCGAAGCAGAAAATCTTTTAAATATTTCTTCTTCTTGTCTACGCATCGAAGGTATAAAGATGTTATCAGAGAGGCCTGGTAGGAAGAGGTAACAGTAGGCTCTAAACTCTTCACTATTGGGCAGAGATTGAAGAAAGTCAAATTGGCTTGCAGACAATTAAATAGCGAGGGGTTTGGAAATATTCAGCAGAGGACTAAAGAAGCTTTGGAGGCTTTGGAACATATTTAGTTATAATTACTCACTGCTCCCTCGGATTCTTTGTTCACAGAGGAGTATGTGGCCAGGAAGAGGTGGGACTTTTTTGCTAAGGCACAAGAATTCTTTTACAAGCAGAAGTCAAGGCTTCGTTGGACAAGAGATGGGGATGCGATTAAAACTTTTTATCACAAGGCGGTAATTGCTAATCAACATCTATGCCAAAGAGCAAAGCACCTGGACCTGATGGGTTTCTAGTGGAATTTCTTTGGGAAGCATGGGATATTGTGGGTCAAGATACAGTTGATGCAGTTAAAGATTTCTTCACCTCTAGTTATCTCCCAAGGAATTTTAATGCAACTGCCATCACCCTCCTCCTGAAGGTCCAAGGTACAGATCAGATTTCTCAATACCGGCCTATATCCTGTTGCTCTACTGTGTATAAGATTATTCCTTGCCTCTTAAAGCAAAATATCATTTCCTTTATCTCGGATGTTGTTCAAGAAAATCAAGTAGGCTTCATTCATGGTCGCCAATTATGTGAAAATGTTCTACTTGCATCCGAACTGGTTACAAATTTTCAACTACCACAAGAGGCTATCTGCAGGTGGACTTGGCGAAAGCATATGATAGTCTAAACTGAGATTTCTTACTGAATGTTCTGCGTGCAATTTATCTTCGAGAACAGTTCATAGGTTGGCTCAATGAATGCTTCACAACTACCTCATACAACATAGCCTTTAATGGGGAGCTTATTGGATACTTCCCTGGTAGGAAAGGTCTAAGACAAGGTGATCCCATTTCCTCATTAGTCTTTGTCCTTACAATGGATGTCTAGTCGAAAATTTTTGATAAAGGAATCGTCGAGAATACCTTCGGGATCCATCCAATGTGTGAAGCACCAATGATGACTCAATCTCAGCTTTGCGGATGACATTCTTATATTCTATGATGGCAATGAGGATTCTCTTACTGGTATTTTGCGCATATTAGATGAGTTTAAAATCAGCTCTGGATTGGGAATCAATAGGGATAAGTCGGCTCTATTTTTGGATGGAGAAGACACTCAAGCGAATCATCAAGTCGCAAGTAATGCTGGAATCCAAAAAGGATCACTCCCGGTGAGATATCTTGGAGTTCCTCTCACTTCTAGGAAACTAAGAAGGCATGATTATCAACCACTAATCGATCGTATCTGGAAGAGGTTTTCAGCATGGACAGTGAGATTTTTGACATGTGCAAGTAGACTTCAGCTACTTCAGTCAGTCATTTATTCCACTATCACGTTCTAGGTATCAATATTCATCCTTCCAAACAAGTGCCTTGAAGACCTAGAGAGCATGTGTAGTGCTTTCTTATGGAGTGGTGCTCCCAAATCAGCAAGGGGAGCAAAGATCAGTTGGGTATCAGTGTGTACATCTAAGGAAAATGGAAGTCTTGGGTTAAAACGGCTTAAGCACTGGAACAAAATCTTCGCCTTGAAATTAATTTGGATGATCTTCTAACGGAGGCTCGTTATGGGTAGCTTGGGTTCGTTGGCACTCGTTGTTTATGGGATTTAGATGATACAGCCTCGGGAAGTTGGATCTGGAGAAGTTTGTGCAAGCTTCGTCATTTGGCAAAACCATTCATTGTTTGTTAGGTGGGTTCCGGAGTGACGTGATAATTTTGGACTCATAATTGGACCGGTTAGGGACCACTGTTAGACATTACTAGCGACAGAGGACCTATCATGACCATTTTACATAAGGATGCGGTGGTAGTAGAAGCTTTGCGGAATGGCCAGTGGTGGACTAGAAACCCTATCATTATGCTTCTAAAAGATTGTCCCTCTCAAGCTTCGATTGTCAATTCAGAGTTTGAAGCTGAGGATGACAGGTATTTATGGAAGATAGGAGATGGAGACGCTACTCATTGCTTCTCAACGGCCAAAACTTGGGAGTTTTGTATCCTACTGGCCCCAAAGTACCCCGGTATGATGCAATGTGGTTCAAAGGTAGAATCACTAAACATGTGTTCATTACTTGGGTAAACATTAGGACCAGACTACACACAAGGGACAGAATCATACGATGGGGGCTCACAGTCCCCTCCTTGTGCCTCTTATGCGATGCTCAAGTTCAAAATTGTCTGCACTTGTTCTTTGACTACAGTTATAGTGCAGAGATTTGGCAATATTTCACGGTCAAAGCCCAGTTAACACCTCCGATTATGTTCGAAGATAGATCTGTCTGGCTTAGGAATCCAAGTCGAGACAAAAAAAATCGCTCTGATCCTTCGGTTAGCCTATCAAGCCTCAGTCTACTTCATCTGTAAAGAAGAAAATTCTCGACTATACAATGTCGTTTCTCGTCCTACCTCCGTGTTAATACTTGAGATAAAGAAAGTCCTTCGGTGCCATTTGGATCCTCTCTCAAGAGCACAACGTCGAATTGATCCGACAAACTCCTACTTGGTGATATGGTTTGGTTCCTATGACTAATGTTGTGTGTATGAGTGTTGTTATTTGTATGTTGTTCTTCTTTTCTTTTGTTAGGTGTTGCTCAATTACAAGACACCGTGGTTGTAACAAGGTTGTAACAAGGTTCCAGCCTTGAGTGAAATGAAGGTATCTTTAAAAAAAAAATGTTCATGTTATTTTGTTTTTGTTTTTATTTTAATAAAATATATTTGATTTTTTTATACATATCTAAACAGTACCTGCATATTAAAATAATTTCAAAATATTTAAAATAAAATAAAAAATCTAGTAGGGAGATTTTCGAAATTTTTTTTTTATGTCACTTTTGTATTATTAAAACAAAAAATATTCTATTAGTATTGGTCATTCATAAATGATACCAAATTTTGAAATCATTTACAAAAACTGACACAACTAAATAAAATAATTTGTTATGGCCAATTTAATTATTATCATCGGTTTGAAATAAACCACTGACAAGGAAGATGATCTTTGGATATGTTCGATTATTTAGAGGAAAATTGGCAAGAATAACCCAAAAAAATGTATAAATAACCCACTAACCATATTAACCATATAAACTTTATATACTCTATATTTAATGTATTAATTACATATTATAGCCTTATCACAACCACCTCCACTCCCTACCACCACCACCTCTACCAACACCTCCGGCGACTATCTTCGGCGACCATCTCCGGTAACTAATTCCGGCAATCAATTATGGCGACTAACTCTGGCGAATTTCTCTGGCGACCTTTCGGCGACCTTCTCCGACGACCAACTCCGGCGATCTTCTCCAGCTACATTCCGGTGATATTTTCCAGCGACCAACTCCGACGACCAACCCTGGCGATCTTCTTTGGCGACTACCTCCGTTGGCCACCTCTGCCGGTTACCTCCGCCGGCCGGCTACCATCACCCCCATCAACGACCACCTATCAACACTAAATTGGTAATTTTCTCTACTCCTAATTCTAATTTTCTTATTTTTTTAAATAGTTAGTTATTTTCTTCTATAGTATTTTTGTTTTGGTGAGTGAGCAAATTCACCCTTATTTATATTACCAGTGGTAATTTTGCCAACCTTAGATAAAGGACGAGGGAAAGCCTTATATGCCACTAATTGGAAAAAAAAAATCAGGGTTGCCACTGTATAATCAGTATGCCACTCGTAGTATGTAATTCCCTCTTTAACGTTAATTAATTTTCTTTTGTTTTTTAAATATAATCTGAAAAATAAGAAAAAATAAATAAAAAATCAAATTTCTCTTCTCTCCCCCCAATTCCAATTTCCCGATACTTCTCCGTTCCAATTTCCTCCCCTTTTCAATTCCTCTCTCTCTGCAAACGTAAACCAATCCAACGTAACTCGTCCTCTCTTAGTAAGATGACCCATGTTCTGCTCCTCTCTTACTTAGCTGTTCAGCCTCCTCTTTCCTTCCTCCTCTGCTCGTAATGCTCTGAGACGCAGCTCCTCCGGTCGTGGGACGTCGAAAAACTTGGTAAGCTCACCTCCTCCAGCTCTTCCGACGTTGCTGCGTGTTGGTTCAGGTTTGCCTCTTCTCCTCAATCATCTACCATTTAAGTAACTAAGTTAGTGATTGTTAGAGAATTTGGGGGAAGCTAAATTAGGGATTTGATATGAAAAGTAGGTTGTTTTGAAAAAATCGTACAATTGGTTTGATTGTGATGAATTGTGTGTAAATAAGAATTGTGTTTTATTTTTAGGAGGCAATGAAAAGCATACACACAAACGTTCATTTTGATTATGGAGGACATTATTCAGAGGAGCATGAATGGATTTCAAAAAATGGTTTATACGCTATATCACTTAAGACCTCTTCTTTAGAGCAAATAATTGTCTCGTTGTTAGTTGATAATATAAGGAGGAAGATTGGGATAGATGAAACAAAGGGTATGTTGAAATTGAGCTATAGTCTATCTAATGCTCGGAGAGAGTGATATATTGTAGATGACAAGGACGTTTTTGTCTATCTAACATCAGTGGATAAAGAAGGACTTAAATCTGTGTTGCATGTGGAGTTATTTAGCAATTTGAAAGCAAACTAGAGGGTTGAGCAACTTTCAAGAGTAGAGCAAGTAAGTTCAGTTGGTTTGAATTGTGGGGAGCTGGTTTCAAATGGCAAAGCTGTTGATGTAGAAAATGCTGGCATTCTAACTATTTTCAACCCGTGTGAACAACAAAATGAGCCGATTATTGAGGAGGTGTTGGAGAGTTTTGTTAATGAAGAGATTATTGCTAATGAAGAGTGTGAGAATGTAGGACAAATAAACGAATATGTGGCTGATGTTTCAGATTCATATATGGATGATAGGCATGAGTATGTAGAGCTTCCATCTAATGTCGAAAAAGTCAGTTTAAAGAATGGGAAGATGGTACAGGTCTTGATATAAATCAAGTATTTTGCTCTAAGGAGGTTGTGCAAGATCTGGTTCATAGAGCTGCAAATAAGAACTCCTTTAATATTATCACATATAAGTCGAATGCGAATCGACTTATGCTAAGATGCAAGCAAGCTCCAGAAAGTTATAAGTGGTATTTAACTGTTGCAAGAGTTAAGAGTGTCAGAGTACACAGAAAGATGCACACATGCTCTCGATGTGTCGCGAGTACAAGCATAGGTAAACAAAAAGGGTCAACACGATTACTAGCATCTATTTTGCATGATGACTATCCAGGTCAATTCGACACCCCTACTCCTAAAAACATCATGAGCATCGTGCAAGGAAGACTTGGTTTGCAGTTGTCATACTCTACTGCCTTGAGAGGTAAGAAACAACATGTTAGTGATGTGCGGGGGAATCCTGAAGCAAGCTACGCAAAATTGTATTCTTATATGCACATGTTAGAGATGGTAAATCCTGGGACAGTAACCCATGTGGAATTGGATGCAGAAAAAAGATTCATATATTTGTTTATCGCTTTGGGAGCTTGCATTGAAGGATTTAGGGCAATGAGGAAAGTGATAATTGTGGATAAAACACATCTTAAAACTAAATATGGTGGCAGGTTATTTTTTGCATTAGCTCAAGATCGTAATCATCACCATTATCCCATTGCGTTTGGTGTAATAGATGGTGAGAAAGATGTGAGTTGGAGCTGGTTCTTCAAAATGTTGAAAACTGTTATACCAGAAGAACCTGGATTGGTCTTTATGAGCGACAAACATGGAAGCATCATCAAGGCAGTATCTGAGGTCTACCCGAACGCACTACATTGTCACCGCGTTTGGCGTTTGTCTCAAAACGTGAAAAAAAGCTAAGACAGACAAGAATGATGCTGCGCTTAAATTCGTGGAGTGCGCTCATATTTATACAAAGAATGAGTTTGAGAAAGAGTATGGTGATTTTAGGAGGATGTTTCCAACAGTGGCTGATTATTTGGATAAGAGAATAGGGGTGGATAAGTGGGCTAGGAAAGCTAGAAAGTACTCTAGCAATGCCGTAGAATCCAACATTGACACTAGCAATGCCGTAGAATCCATGAATAATGTGTTTAGGAAAGCTAGAAAGTACTCTCTACTACCTCTGATTGATGCGATTCTTGAAAAGTTTTCAGAGTGGTTTAACAAATATACAAGAGAATCTGATGGTGCATGTGAGACAAAGAAACTTGTGCCGTATGTGGAAAATGTATTGCATGATCGTTGTGCAGTGGCATCACGTCTAAGTTTCAAAGAGCTAAACAGCTTCCACCTTGAATATAGCGTTATAGGACTTGATGGTAAGACGTATTTGGTGGACTTGAAGATGAAAAGTTGTTCTTGCAGATTTTTTGATATAGACAAGTATCCTTGTGTTCATGCGATTGCCGCAACCAGGAACCTGATGAGGAAGGAAGGAAGAACTACAAATATCCTAATCCATGAGTTATGCTCGATTTATTATTTTATAGAGACTTGGGGATTGGCATATTATAGAACGAGTTTTTTTAGTACCGCATGAGTCAAGTTGGAGTGTTCCTGAAGAAAAACGTCAACTGTTCGCCTTACCTCCAGAGTACACTCCAAAAAATGGAAGAACTCAAGAAAAGTGTTTCTTATCTGCGGGAGAACGTTATCGGAAGAAGAGGAACAAGTCTCGGCCTGGCATAAACTTGGACAATTGGTTGCAACCTCCTGAAACCTCTTAATTTGTGTCTTTGCATTGTACTTCGATTTTTTGTATTATGGTAGGAGTAAAACTTAATTTGTACTCGTGTTTGGATTCTCTTGTATTCGGTACAACCAAATTCTACTAGGTACAACTATGACTTAATCTGTACTCGTGTTTCGATTCTCTATTTTTTTGATACAACCAGGTTCTACTAGGTACAACTATAACTTAATGACAAAGTAGTTGTTAAGTGAAATTATGTATTTATGAAACAAAACAATAAATTAGTTACAGTAATAATAACACTTTGTACAAGAATACCAATCTGATCCAAAACTTATAAAATAATTCAAATTATGTATTTCAGTAAAACATCTTCCATTTAAACACTCTTAATAATATAAGGAACAGTTTCTACAACTTAACCTATTTGATCCAAATGATTATGGAAATTATAATTTTTGAAAATTTATCTTATACAAACCTTTTAGATGATAATTAATTATGTAAAGTAATGTGTCTAACTACATCAGAGTATACATTCTTCAAGTCCAACCAAAAATACACCAATATCTCTAAAGTCCAACTATGGCGAGCAGCGTACAACTGTACACCCAGGTACAACTATGAATAAATTGCGTCGCCATTTATCAGAGAACCCCACACACCCACACGTGCGCTGTTATTTTATTAGAAAAACGTTGGATATTTTTTTTTTCTTTTTTTTCTTCCTAGTGTTTCTGTTTATTCTAAAATAATGACGTATTTGTTCTCAGTTGTATATTTTATTAGAAAAAAGTTGGCTATTTTTTTTCTTTTTTTTTTCTTCCTAGTGTTCTGTTTATTCTAAATTCATGATGTATTTGTTCTCAATTGTACTAATGTTCTCAGTTGTACCAATGTTCTCAGTTGTACCTAGTTGGACCTAGTTGTACCGTTTACTCAATTCAACCAAAGTACACACAACCTGCAACAAGTATTCAACGAAAATACAATACCAATCAGACCAGTTCCTACAAAACCATCAGTTTTAACCATAACACCAAATACCGCCACCTAGTTGTACCGTTTACTCAAATCAACCAAAGTACACACAACCTGCAACAAGTATTCAGCGAAAGTACAACTGAACGACTAATTCTTCACTTTCTTTTGAGCGGCTACAAATGGTGTCTTTAGCTTCCACGTTGCTACCCTTGCTCGCTTCTTCCCAGTTTCTATCACATTTCCACTGTGTTTCCTCTTCTTCTTCTTCTTCTTCTTCTTTATCTCTTCTTCTTCTTCTTCTTCATCTTCTTCTTGTTGGAGTTCTTCTTCTTCTTGTTCTTCTTCTACTTCTGTCACTTTCCCTGTCCCTCTCCCAATATAGACAACTAATTCACATGATTGATAATTCATGGAACTAGGTGTCACAAAATTCATATCATCCATGGGCTGAGGCGTGTATGTTTCTTTCACTCCTTTTCCACTCTCATGCGCCACACATCTTTCAAGATCAACCACAAAATTCATATCATGGCTGAGGCGTGTATGTTTATTTCACTCTTTTTCCAATCTCATGTGCCACACATCTTTCAAGATCAACCACTCGCACATCTAAACCCTTGATTTTTTCCTCTACATCACCAATTTTTTTGTTTAGCAAACTAAACCCTTTCTCCATAGTCTCCTTTAATTGTAACAGCGACAATGCAGGTTCAGGGAGTTCATCACCTCTGATTTCATCAACCTTCTCATGGACTTCATAGGGGATTTGAACATTTCTGTGCTCTAAGTCTGTTTGGTAAACACCCTTCCACAATATTTTCTTCTTCTTCACGATAAGATGCTCTCTCCAACTATCAACAATGGGATCTATAAAACCTATCCCTTCATCAGCAGAATTATCGTCTATTATGCGGCTCAAAAGAGCTTTCTCTTCCTCATCCGGTTTCAAGATGCTAGTTATATTCTACAAACAATAAACAAATTTAAATCAATACTTATTTAAGGAAAACACAAACAACTGAGGTTCCAAGATACCAAACTCTAACCTTAATACTTCCAAGTGCTGCATTTATTTCATCCAATGAAAATCCTCGCATTAAACTTTCAGAGAACTTGTACTTGCACATGCGTGGACAGTCTTTCTCTGCGGGTACATCTACTCTGCATTTGCGTTGAAAATGTGGAATACACTCATTTGCGTTTAAAATCAACTAATATCCACAGCAATATCTAATTTTTAAATAATAATATCTCAATGTTACCTCCAAAGGAATGATGAACCCGGAAAAAGTGATCTGCGCATTTGGTTTCACGGATCCCTTTTAGTTCGTCATCGCCGACCGGATCCCATTCATACATTTAGCGAATGAATAACGTCCCCATGGAAACTTCTCACAAGTATCCAAATCATCAATAACACTCAGAATAAACGGATCTATGTTTCCATCGGCCTTTGACTTCGCTACCACTATCTTGCTTAAGAAGTACAAGATAGTCAACTTCCTCCGGTCAATACTCCTATTCAGCATTTCCTCTAGTTTTGCTTCGACATCACTTATTTTGATTTTATCATTTCTTCCAAACACCCTCTGAACACACTTGTAAGACCACAACTTTTTATCCTTATAATAAGTGGGGTAATCATGGCAGTCCAATCCAGTTAAAAGTGCATGTTCTCTCAACGAATACCTAACAGGGACTCCGTTTACCACAAACCAGCATTCTCTTTGCATCTCCGTACAAGCTGTGCAAAGAAAAAGCATCCACATGCCTTGAATCATGTGATTTGGCTCCTGAGGCATATGGAATATGTGCTTAAACTGAGAATGCTCTCTAAACCATTTCCGTTCTGGCTCAAACTGATCAATGAAATTCACCTTCTGCGTCATAGTACACCTTGTGCCTAATTTACAACTCTTGGTGTATTCAGGTGGATAGAAGAACATATCCTCTGGCTGCAGCGGTTGCTCTTCATCATCATCATTATCATTTGTATCCTGAAAATTCATACAAATTTACTTACTTAATCCTAACACAACAAAATTTCTTCTTTAATAGTGGTACAGAACCACTATTACTCATGCTATTGTACATGAGCATCTGAGATTTCTTCTTCCCCATCACCTTCTGCTTCTCGTTCTTCTGTTGCTTGTGATAGTTCTGTGGGAGGTGATGGTTCTGTGAGAGGATTAGTTTCGTTTAGAGCTTCTCCTATTTCTTCAACTGCTCTTTCTGTCGAATCATATACTCTACCACCGTCTCTTACAATAGTCATTGCTAACAACAAAAAGAAACCAAAACAAAACAAATTACATTATGAAAGATACCAAAGAACAACCAAAACACAACATGATCAATCGCTACTAATATGATTGCCTAAGACTGAATATGATAGAAACTAACTATTAAGATGCCAATTTCGACAAAGAAGATGAAACTAGACGACAAATCTTACAAAGAAGTTGAAGAACACAGTCGGACCTCATCGGGGAGAAGGGTCGACGGAATAGATGACTCACCGGGAGAAGGGTTAACGTCGGACCTCGTCGATTCAAGCGTTTACTTGTCGGAAAACGGACAAACTTGTCGGAAAAGGGGTTCTGTCGGAATCGGGAGGGGAAACGAAAAACGGAGGAACACAAGTCGGGGTTTGGCCATGGAGAAATCCTCTCCTCTCTTCTTTGTTACAATTAGGGTAATTTTGGTGGGCCTCAATTTAGATTTTGGGTAGATGGATCGGGTTATAGGTTATATTCGAATTGGGGCAAATAGGTTGGTTGGGTATGTAATTTCGTTTTTTAATAAAGGGTTTTTAGACTTTTTCCCCATTTTCCGTTTAAAAAATATTGTTCAATGAAATAAGAAATAGAAGGGTGGCATTTTTGATCAACTTTTGCGAGATAGTGGCTTTCAAGCCATTCTTCTCGCCCTGGGCGTTCGGCAAAAGCTGATCAAACCAAACCGATCAAACCGAAACATTTGGTTTTCGGGAGAGTGGGAGAGGAGATAGAAACCGATCGGGTCAAATTGTTTTAGGATTTCGGATTTCTGTTTTTTCGGTTCATGAACCGGTTACTGATCTGTTTATGCGGTTTAAGGGGAACATGATATAAATACTTAAAACCCTAGATATTATTCATTAAATCTATCCTTGAAGTAAAAAGAAATCGCCTCCTTTTGTACGACCTTCCTTCTTCTTCTCCTGCGTTCTTTTTTAGACACGTCTCGTTTCGTTCTCATCTTTCTCCTCATACTTTCTTCGTTTTTTTTTTTGCTTCTTCTAAATCTGCCTTCGATGAATCTCCCTCAACTCAATTCGCCTTCGATGAACTTGCCGACATGAGGTTTGTGTTAAGATTTGATTACTTGTGTTTAGATTCATTTATATTGAATTTCAGATCTTAGACTTCGTAACTATTTTGACTGAGTAGTTGGTTTATTTTTTGTTTTAGTGAGAATACAAGAAACATACTCATCATCATACGTCTTGTAAAGCTGGGTCGTAGATCACCGTCGCCGGAGCCGCAACCCCTCATGCAGCAGCTGTCAAAACTCTAACATTTTATTGGGTTGTTGGGCCAAAAAATGTATGATGGGTATTATTTTTGGGCTTTTTATTGTTTTTGTAATGGGTCTTTATTGTATATGGACTTGTAAGAGTATAAATTTCTATTTCCTAATATATAAACCGAGATAGAAACTGAATAAACCGAAAAAAAAATTACAGTTCAATTTCGGAACATAAATTTTGTCCAATAATTGACCCAAACAAACCGACTACCGAACCGACCCAAACCGAATTTTAATTCAGGTCTATTTGGTAAGATTTTTTAAAAACCGAATTTCTAAAAAATCGAATAAACCGACCCGAATAACTCGGTTTAGCGGAACGCCTAGGGTGACATGATTCTTCCATAAAGGACATGTGGACCGGACGGCTTAGTCAACATATTCGGGTCGGGTCAAAATCTCAACGTGGATAAACTGGTGTCATCAAGTTCCAAATTTTTTTTTTCTTTTTTTTTTTTTGTCTTTCTCAGAGGCATTTCTAAGCTTATCAATGTCATCAATGGTGGATTGGTCTACACTCCCCAAGGATCTCTTAGACCTAATCTCAAAATCTCTAGAATCTTCCTTCGATCTCATCCACTTCCGTTCCGTATGTTCTTCATGGCGATCCGCCGCCGAGCCGAAACGTCCACTCCCAACACATCACCTCCCGATCCTCCCCGATAACGGTGGCAGCCTCTTCCCTGATTCCGCCGTAGGTTTCCGTCTCTCTCACCGGAGCATCTTACTCATCAAGCCTCATGAACCGCACATGGAGTCTGATTCGTTTGGTTGGCTGATCAAAGTCGAGGAAGACCATAGCACTCCTCGAAAGGTGACTCTTTTAGATCCGTTGAGTGATGTTAGAAACTCAATTCCTGAGCATTTCCCTCGTGTGCTCGATATGTCAAAGTTTAAGGTTCGAGAATTGGGTTGTGAATGCAAGCTTCATTATTTCAATACCGTTGGTGATATTGTAGACAGTTTATACTTGGAGAAAGCTGTTGTCAAGTACTTAGATTGTGATGTGGAGTATTATAAGTTTGTTTTGCTTACGATTCATGTCTCTGGGAAGTTAGCTGTGTATACGTCTTGGGATCGGGCTTGGACTGTGATTGATGACATGCCTTCTCCTTATGATGATGTGTTTTTGTTCGATGGGCGTTTCTTTGCTGTTGATAACAATGGGAGAGCTGTGGTTGTGGATTACACTTCTTTGAAACTGACCTTTGTTGCAAGTCCTGTGTTTGGTGGTGATAAGAAGTATTTGATTGAATCTTGTGGTGAAATGTTGCTTGTGGATATGTATTTGAGCTTAGAGGCAGTTGATGGGGATCCTGGATTCGCAGAGGAGATCTTGGAGCATCCTGCGTTTTACATGAATGAGAGAACGGTTAAGTTTAAAGTCTTTAAGTTTGTGGAAAGAGAGAAGAGTTGGGCTGATATTTACGATCTTGAAGATAAGATGTTGTTCCTTGGTGATGATTCCACCTTTTCTGCTTCAACTTCTGATATTTTACCTCTCTGTGGGGGAAGCTCTGTGTTCTTCAATGGTAATGTGTACAATGGGGAAGACTTGGGTGCAATGCAAGATCGAGATTTGGGAGTGTTTGATTTCAGCAGTGGGAAAATTGAGCTGGCGCAAAAGATACCTGAATATGCCATGCTGTTTTGGCCTCCACCTCGTTGGATTACTTCTCATGAGGTCAGTCAGTAGTTTTGAATCTCTTAACACCTGAAGTGCCATTTGTCTAGGATCTTTAGCTTATAGCTGTGTATACACTAAACACTACCCCACCTTTTCACCTTGTGGCCATGGAAATACTGTGACATTATCCTTGTATCACTCCACATCTCCTGTCCCTAACCGCTACATTTTTGGGTGATTGGACAGTGAAATGCATCTTTTGTCTTACGGCCGTTCTGTTTTCTTTCCACGTTAAGTCACGTTCAGTTATGTTCAAGTATTTGTTCAGTGCTAACATGTGAAACGTTGAATGTCTCAGCGTGTTGAATATCATACTGGGGAGACATCATCCAGGTCTTGAATTACAAAATCCGGAGTTTAGGACCTTGGAGATGCTATGGTGACACAGAGGTTAATCTTTCTGAATACTTGTGAGATTGAGAGAACCCATAGAGACTACAACTTAAATTGTTTATGTTTTCCCAAGCTTTTCACTAGCTTGGCGTACATAAAGAACCTTTTTTGTAATCTTTCATGTTTTTCTCCAAAACAATTTGTTACAGGACAGACTTACTCGGTAAATTCATATATCCTGTTCTAAGTAAATTATTCTTTTGAATCTAATCATTTATGTGAAAGTCAGTAACACCCGAATTCTAAAACTTGACTTGGATGATGACGATGTGACGACATAGCTAAACCAATAAAATGTGCATTAACCGGTACCAATAAAATGTGCATTAACCGGTACCAATTTTCACTGTTCACGCTAAAAAAACGTATGGACAGTGAGTGATGTTGGAAAAGGATTTACGGCAAAACAGAGGCAGCAACCTCGTTACAAGTTGAAAAATGGCGGCTTTGATCCAGACCGTACATGGTGGTAAGCCCAACTCTTGTAAACTCTCATTGATTCTTTCGATTTTCATAGCTAGGGTTTGAAAGTTTTTCCCTTTTCTGATTACCAGTTGTGTATTAACGAGTTCCTCTGTTGTAGCATTAGTTTCTGTAACTAATTGGAACTGAATTTGGGCATAGTAGCTTTACATGTATGTAATTTGGGAATTGAATCTCAGTTTCTGATTCAAATCATCTATATGGTTGATTTCTTGGTTACTCATTCATGAGTACTATATACTATGCAGGTGTGGTTGTTACCAGAACCTTTATGTCCAGACATATACCTCAGAACCAGATGATAAGCTACAATCACAGACAGTTTCTTTTCACTTCGCCTCAGAGGCTAAGCCAAGGTATCTGTTACTCGGGAGAAGAGCTTAGCAATATGTCATGGACTTACAGAACGAAAATGATAGTTCTTTGCAAGGCTGGAGCAGTGCCTTTGATGAAGCAAGGCCACAGGTTTCTCTCCTCCCTATCATCCCCATCTTTAGCTGGAGACCCGTCAGCGACAAACCGACACATCAAGAAGTTTGTAGCTGCTTTTCCTAAATCATTGGCTCTCAATGTCCTCTCTCATCTCCTCTCGGATCACACTTCCCATCCCCATCTCTCCTTCTTTGCTCCTCAGTTGTATTCTGAAATCACTGAAGCATCTTGGTTTGATTGGAATCCTAAACTCATTGCTGACCTTGTAGCTCTGCTTAACAAACAAGAAAGATTTGTTGAATCGGAAACACTACTTTCTACTACGGTGTCAAGGCTGGAGTCGAGTGAACGAGACTTTGCTCTCTTTTTATGCAATTTGGTTGAATCAAATTCTAAACAAGGGTCTATACAAGGATTCAACGAAGCCTGCTTTCGTTTGAGAGAGATCATTCAAAGATCTTCATCAGTTTATGTTAAAACTCAAGCTTACAAGTCTATGGTTTCTGGATTATGCAACATGCACCAATCTCATGATGCTGAAAGAGTTATCGAGGAGATGAGAATGGATAAGATAAAGCCGGGGTTGTTTGAGTATAAGTCTGTTCTATACAGCTATGGAAGATTGGGATTGTTTGATGATATGAACAGAATAGTACAGAGAATGGAAACAGAAGGTCACAGAATCGACACAGTTTGTTCAAATATGGTTCTTTCTTCATATGGAGCTCATGACGCTCTTCTCCAAATGGGTTCTTGGTTAGAGAAGTTGAAGGGTTGTAATGTTCCTTTGTCAATAAGGACGTATAACACGGTCTTAAATTCTTGTCCAACAGTCATGTCACTGTTGAAAGACTTGGATAACTGTCCGGTTTCTCTTTCCGAGCTGCTTACTATTCTGAATGAGGACGAAGCGCTTCTGGTCCGCGAATTGACTCAGTCATCAGTTCTAGATGAAGCAATTCAGTGGAACGCGGCGGTAGAGTGTAAGTTGGATTTACATGGTATGCACTTGAGCGCGTCTTATTTGATAATGTTACAATGGATGGATGAGATCAGACTTAGGTTTAGTGAAGAGAACTGTGTGGTTCCTGCTGAGATTGTAGTTGTTTCTGGGTCCGGAAAGCACAGCAACGTAAGAGGAGAGTCACCGGTCAAAGCGCTGGTTAAAAAAATTATGGTCCGGACTAGTAGTCCGATGAGAATTGACCGGAAGAACGTTGGTAGTTTTATTGCCAAGGGAAAAACTGTAAAAGAATGGCTATGCAAAATGAAGTTATGACTGTTAATTTAACCATAGGATTCACAAGTTGTGTTTGTCCAAAAAAAAAGGATTCACAAGTTGTTAGTTCTGCTTGATTGAATACCAATTACCACATTCATGAATCGCAAAAGAGCACAAGAATGTGATAGTGCATATGATGTTTTAACAGTTTTAACAACTCAGTAGGTTAAACAATTTTGTATGGGAAAACCAGTGAAATAAAGTTTTTACATTATTTTGCATTTGGTAATTTCCTTTTGAATATTAGTCAAATCACTTTAATGGTTAAAAAAAAAAAAAACCCTGATTACAGTTTTACTAGTTTGGTTTATAAAGTGTAATAATAGATGCTTCTAAATTGGGAAGTTTCGTTGATATTTTGTTATGTTCTGTTTATTGAATAATGTTGGGCATTTGAAGACAAAAACTCTATAGTAAAAGTTGCTATCCTGCAGTTTCCGAGAAACTTTCATTTGTTTGTCATTACTCATATAGTATATATTTATTTTTCCAAGCCCCACTAGTCGAACTCACTATACTGTTGTTTGGTCTGTTGGTAACAAGGAAAACGATTTAAATTTTTATAAATTTGATATCTACAACGATCTACTGATGTAAGTTTATTGGACATAACAGAAATATTCGAGATTTTTTATTATTATTTTTGACATTTCTACCATGAAATTGATGTTTGAGTCGTGTTGAGTCTTTATAAATGCAGCCGCAGGTGTTTAATAGGCTATCAAAAAATAGTAAAAAACATATTCTAAAGAGTTTATTAATTATTCAAATGTTAAAGATTATTTTTATGGTTGAAAACCATGTAAGTAGTTTCAAAAGAATAATCTAAAAATAATGTAATTGTTGATTGTTGAGAATTACGGTGTTGTTAATCATTCTATGGGTGGAGGATAATGGAGGGTACCCTTCAAGTAATGCAATAACAGTTGAGGTTCATTCATACAATTGGAAGTGTGGTGTCGCCCGATGATATGCTGTTAAGAGTTTATAACTTAACTATGATCCAAGATAAGTAAAGATTATAACAGTTCATAATGTTACAAGGAATTAAAATTTGTTCTTATACTTCATAATATGCACTCTCCATCGTATTATTAGACGGATTTCAAAAACATGATTTAGAATATAAATGGAATTGCAGAATGTAGTTTCAATGACTTAATTAAGATTCCAACACCATATAAGAAGTTGACAAGATATCTAAACACCAAACTATTGGTACTATGCCTAAAATATTCTATCAAAAAAAATATGCCTAAAATAAATTACACATAATTTGCTTAGAAGATTAATCAATGGCTTCTTATTAAGAAAAGCTAAAGTGATATTTATAGATGATTTTAAAGCCTGAATAATTTTGTCCAATCACATTATTGATGAAATAAGAAATAATGTTGTTACAATATATTTAATTACCACATCAGTCTTTTTATTTTATTTCTTAGTTTTGATTAAAATTTAATTATTTTTATCGGAAATTTTGCTAATAGTTTTATGAAAGAAAAGTTCAATAATATTTTATAACTTTTCTTTAAAATGAATCAATTATGGCTAGTAAGAAAACAAAATAAAAAAAGAGCAAATAGTTTCGAGGTTATGTCTGTCCCACAAAGACAAAAGTCTTCAAGTCTTTGGAGGAGACTTCCCAAGTCAATCCGAAGATTAAACAAAATGGTGGAAGTCCCACGATCAAAAAGTTTTTATTCTTGTTCACAATAAAAATATAATATATGTTTAAAAAGTTTTTATTCTTAATCATAAAATAAAGATTAAAAAAAAAAACAGTGCAAAGAAACAGAAGAACCAAAGCTCTGGTCCAATCCTCACGAGTCATATGACCATTTCTCAATTCTCATAAGATAAAAGCGCGTGGGCTCCATCCACTTTGATCAAGACCCTTCTTCGTCTCCTTCCAAGTAAACATCACAAACCTCTAAAATAAAGTATGGTAGAAAATATAATCAAATTAGAAAAAAGAAAAAAAAAACTTTTCCAAATTCAATATGTTAAATCATTCTTCATCCACCTATTTTTTTCCTCTCTTGACTTAGTCTACTCCATCAAAGTGATGCCTCATCACACAAAGAAAATCTCTCACATAACACATTGGGTCCTAGTTGTATATAAATGTTCATTGCATCACCTAAGTGTTTAACCACCAACAACATTTTACACTCAACACACAGCTTTTAAAAGAACCAAACTCACACAACAAGTGTTCTTTTTTAGGGACAGTGAGAGAGATATGGGAAAAGAAACTGAGCTCCCGGGTTTTAGGTTCCATCCAACCGAGGAAGAGCTTCTTGATTTCTACCTCAAGAACATGGTTTACGGGAAAAGATCGAATGTAGAAGTCATTGGTTTCCTCAACATCTATCGTCATGATCCATGGGACTTACCTGGTAAGTGTACATGGCTTCTCCAGTACCCTAAAACTCTTTTTGTCTCTAGTTTTGTATTAAAAAAGTCTGAATTATGATCACAGGGTTATCGAGAATCCTGGGAGAGCGAGAATGGTACTTCTTTGTGCCAAGGGAAAGAAAGCATGGGAACGGAGGGAGGCCAAGCAGGACAACTGAGAAAGGATATTGGAAAGCAACTGGATCCGATCGTAAAATCATAAGCCTGTCTGAGCCAAAACGTGTGATTGGGCTCAAAAAGACGCTTGTGTTCTATACAGGAAGAGCACCAGGAGGAAGCAAGACTGATTGGGTCATGAACGAGTTTCGGATGCCTGATAATTGCACCTTACCAAAGGTAACTTAAGAAAGTCTTCAAACCAGTATGTAAATCAGGAAAGAAAAAAAAAAGCTTTGTTGCTCATCTTGTTATCAATTTGTTTGCAGGACGTTGTGCTGTGTAAGATATATAGAAAAGCTACTTCGTTGAAAGTATTGGAGCAAAGAGCAGAGATGGAAGCTAAGATGAATCAAACATGTCCTAACTCTCCTCTCTCGTCTTCTGAGACAATCTCATTCGTTGGAAAAGAAGAAAACTCGATGATGACTTCGTTCCGTGTTCCTCAAGAATCAGCCATGGAGGAAGCAAACAAGATCCTAACGCTTCAAGAAAACGCGAAAAACGAAGAGAAACAAAGAGAAGCAGAGAACAGAGAAACTTCTTCATCACTGAAGCTGCCTTTTGGAAGCTTACCAGAGCTACAATTACCTAAACAAGGAGTAGAATGGGGACCAGACCAGTTGCTGAGTATAAGTCCATGGCTACAGAATCTTACACCAATAGTTAACCTATTAAATTGGTAATATATGTCAAGAAAATAAATACATTAACTATTCTTCAATGTTACTCTGTAAAACAAAAACAGAACTTGTAGCAAATAGTTCTACTATTTACTCAGCTTTTCTGTATCTTTTGTAAGTTTGTAACATAAGAAAATTCCATGTAACACTATTGATAGTCTTTTTTTGACTGCACCATTCAAAAAAAAACCCTAAACTTTGAATCAAGTTAATCAAATGCATTTCAATATCTATGGAGTTTCCAAGAAGAAAGAAAACTACTAAATAAAATCATTACATATGTTGAATCAATGGACGTAGTTAATCATGAAAACGGTGTCGTATTACGGTCCACATAGATAAGGAAACTGTGAAGGAGAAAGAGCAAAAGATGGGTTTCGCCGATTCGAATGAATATACATGTTTTTGATCCTATAGATATTCTCTCTAGTTAGATTTTGCAAATGGTGTAATAAGAAACTTAATTTGGAATTTTATGTGTTGTCTTCATTTCAAGATTCTCGATGGTTTGAGACTGATGCTGGAAAAATGTTCTCAACTAGCTTAGATATTTTGTCTTAGTGTAGTTGTTTATATGATCCACTTGAGGACAGAAAAATAATCTAGTACAAGTTTCGGTCCCAAATTTGTCTGAGCAATCTCTTGTTGGAGGTTATGAATTCATTACATATATTAGACGGATCTTAGGCCAGAAAAAAGTACACATGTATACTTCCAGTACCATAGGTCTTAGATAGCCTCAATTGAACAGAGACCTTGCAGACTAGTCTCCTAGTTATGACTTCTGCATACATGGCTTACAAAGGAACTTACTTTGGCAGGACTTGATAAGAAAGTTAAAAGAAATGTAGTCAATTGTCAGCTGTATTAATTAAAGCTAACGAACTAGAGGAAAGTTACATGTGAAGACAAGGGAATTATATTACTCCGAATTCCGATCCGAGAAGACCGTGAAGATGGAGGATGTTCTGATCCTAAAGTCACGCACAGTTGATTTTGAAGGTGGACTTAAATTACTTCCAAAAGTCATTGATCAAATATAGTCTCAGTTCTTAACATCTTAGGCCCTTAAGCCAACATATTTTATGGATAAAAGTAATATACTTGTAAGAAGGAACATAGAAATAATTTAATAAAAGATTGTGATTAATTTCTTCTTTCAAGAATGATCATCAAAGAACCAAAAGAGTTTCTAGACTTCCAGAAACTTGATACAATTATTTTAATCTTTGGCAGTGAGAACATTTTCTTTTATGACATAGACATATCATGTGGCATCTCTGAACCTCCACACGGTTGTATGAATTAAAAAAAATATATATCCTTAAAATACGTGTTAATTAACTGTTAAGTAATCCTTTGTGGTTTTGTTAAGTGTTAACATGCCATGATCTACGGATTCGGATCTTGCCGCTACTTCATCCAAATCACCATTATAACATTTGTCTTAATAGGCTTTCTTTTTTATATATAATCATAAAGCAAACGTGTAAGGTGTAAGCTACTGTAAACAGCTTACCACACGGAGAGACATACGTATGGCACATTGTAATCTGAAACTTCACAGAGAAAAATATTATTCAATTCCTTTAAAATAGGCATGAGATTTACACGAGTGCGGCATTGCCTTCAATAGCAGACAAGCCATCTTTGAAGATATCTCATTGCAATATTCTTTAACTACCAAGAGATTCTTTCTGCCTATCTTGCATGTGGTGTATATAACTATTAGGCGTTGAGAAGGCAGAACAAACATCTTAAGCTCTCTCAACATATTTTCTTTCACCAAGAAACAGAGAGCTTAATATACACAATAATGGCAGTCTCTTTTCACGTTCGCTCTAACAGTTTCCCTTCTAGACTTCACCCACAAGCTACACATGTCGATGAGCAGTTGGCCCGATTAAGATCTTCGGAAGAAGCCTCAACATCTTCCAGCTCTTCTATCTGCCAAAAACTTGACAACATTCAGGATCTTCACGAGTCTCTTGACAAGCTTATTCGTCTACCTGTCACACAACATGCTCTAGCTCAAGAGAAGAACAAGAAAGCCGTCGAGCAGCTTCTTGATGGATCTCTAAGGATCTTGGATTTGTGCAACATTTCCAAGGATGCTTTGTCACAGATGAAAGAGGGCCTCATGGAGATCCAATCTATTCTTCGAAGAAAGCGTGGAGATCTATCTGGAGAGGTTAAGAAATACTTAGCCTCAAGAAGATCCCTAAAGAAGTCATTCCCAAAGGTTCTGAGAAGTTTGAAGGTTAAACAAGACCAGAAGTGTAGGGACATATCCTTGGCAGTGTTTGTGGAAGCAGAAGCTGTCACAACTGCTCTGTTTGATTCTATCCTTAGCTACATGTCTGGATTAAAGACTTGTAGTAAATGGTCAGTCGTCTCAAAGCTAATGAACAAGAAGAATGTTACATGTGAAGCACTAGAAAATGAATTCACAAGGGTGGACTCCGAATTCCAATCTGAAAAGACTTCGAAGATGGAAGATGTTCAGATACTAGAGTCATGCATTCAAGATCTTGAAGATGGCCTTGAGTCTCTCTCTAAGTCTTTGATCAAATACAGAGTCTCAATACTTAACATCTTAGGCCACTAACGCCTGCAAAATTTTGTACAAAAAGGAACTATATCTAAATATGAATATATTCAAGTCTCAATTTTAAGCATCGATCTTATTTCTCTTATCTGTGAATCTTTAATCATCAAAGAACAAGTTAATCCTAGAAACAAGAAAGCAGAAAATTCTCAATATATATATATATATATATAGTTCTTCGTTAAACATTTTAAAATCCATGGAAAAAAACAAATTTACGGTAATAGATTCATATCCACCTAATTTGAAATTGTTTTTTTAAAATAGAATGTTAAATTATATTCATAAAAAAAATAAAACGTTGTTATAACTGGTGCAACAATTTATAGAAAGCTAGGATCTAGTTGCATAACAAAATTAAAAATATTAGATTACAATTAGTCGGGAGTGTAACCACTTTTGGAATGCTTCATCATACCGCTTATCACCTAAGAGACCAATGGCAAGTAGTTGATCACGAACTTGTCGCTCTATCCAGTCAATAAGACAGGCTACATTGTGTGAAACTTCGCTGTGGCGACGCCCATTACGCTCACACCAAACCGCATAGACAACTGCTTGGAAGACATACCTAATGAGAAACCCATCGACCCTGTGGGGCTGAGAGTTTGAAATGAGGTCAAGAAATGTTGACCATTCCGTTGTATAACGTGCACCTAGAAGACCTTTGGAAAGTGCTGACCACACTTCCAAAACGAAAGAGCAGCAAAAGAATAGGTGATCTCTTGTTTCCATAGCAGAATGGCATAAAATACAAGTACCCGCAAGCCACCCGTTCCAAGCCACCATACGCATACCCGTTGAAAGGCGATCCTGAACTGCCAACCAAGCATAGAAAGAAAACTTTGGAGTAGCATGACTAAACCAAACACCACGATGCCATGAGACCGTGGCAGAGGTTGTTCGTACATGGTTCCAAGTGTCCCAAGTTGAGAACTTGTGCTTAAAAACATCATTATTTCCTCGCCACAATAGTTGATCGGGTTTCTGCTGACGTCGCTGCCATTGAGAATGCAGAGCGTTCTCCAACACGGTTATTTGTTCTGATCGATGCCGTCGTCGCCTACGATTAGTCCAAGCTTCCAAAAGTGAACTGTGGCAACTGATCCCCAAATCGATAACCCCTCTGTCACCCACAATATCAATGAAAGGACCCAAATCTGACCATTTATCAAACCAAAAAGAAGTACATTCTCCATTCCCAACCTCCACTTTACAAAACGTTTTTGCAAGGTCCCGATATTGTAGAAGTTTTTTCCACATCCAGGAGCCCAAACTGGTTGAACTATTAACTGACGAGAAAGAAGCTTGTAGTAGGAGATTAGTTGAAGACCATTCCACCCACAAAGAGTTACCATGGGACACGAACAGCCAGATCAACCGTAAACAACTCACCAAATTTGCTTCTCTCAAAGATCATAAACCGAGACCCCCTTCAGCCTTAGGTTTACAAACAACCTCCCAGGACACCTTAGCCATTTTAGTACTCATCTCTGTTCCGGACCAAAGAAAAGCTGAGCATAACGAATCAAACTCAGAAATGCACGCACAGGGTAAACAATAAGCACCCATCCAAAAACTACAGACACTCCACAAAACAGAGGATATCAAATTGAACCGACCAGCGTAAGACAAATAGCGAGCAGTCCAGGAACCAATACGTTTGCGAATCTGCTCTAGAAGAGGTGAACAATCCGCTACAGTGAGTCTCTTGGTGACAAGAGGAAGACCAAGGTAACGAACCGGTAAGCAACCAACCGTGAAGGGAAGCTGCATATCAGGTGGATTAGAGGCATCGCCAGCCATGTAAATGGTCGATTTCGCTAAACAAATCATGAGTCCGGACATTTTGGCAAACTGATCAAACACCGCCAAGATTCCCTCAATAGATCGCAACTTACCATCAGACATAACCATGAGATCATCCGCAAAACTTAAATGAGTGAGGCCCAAATTCTGACACCGCGGGTGGTAACCAAATAAACGCTCGCCCGCTGCCCTATCTAACATCTTGGAGAGCACATCAATACACATAACGAATAAATACGGCGATAACACACACCCTTGACGCAGACCATGCGAACTGCAAAAAAACCCCACAAGTTCACCGTTAACCTGAACATAGAATGATGCTGTAGACACACACAACATAATCCAGTGAATAAACATTGGCGGGAAATGCAGAGCCGTAAAAATATTGGACAGGAAGGACCATTGAACTGAGTCAAATGCCTTTGAGATGTCTATCTTAATGGCACAACGGCCAGAGAGAGACGACTTATGATAATATTTAACCAATTCAGTGTCAAGTAAGACATTCTCTATCAAAAGACGGTCTTGAACAAAAGCAGAATGGTTACTAGAAACAAACTTTGGTAGTAACCTCTTAAGACGATTGGCAATAATTTTCACGTCGTCTTAGGAATAAGTGCAAGTATTGTAGCTGATGTGCTCAAATTTACCTTAGAGCTACTCTCTCAAATTAAGAGATCAGTGTAGTATGTAGGGATCAAATCCACATAGACTATAGATTTAATAATCTTTTAATTATGCTAAACAGAAATATTGTAATTAAATTGCAAAATAAAACAGAAAATAAAAGAGTTGTAAAATTCAGAATGATTAAACGGTAGGCCTAGGGAAATTCTAAAGGAAATCATGGAAAATCAGATCAATTAATTAAGCAAGCAGGATTCAAAAATTAAGCATTGTTCTTGAACTCTAAACAGTTTTGTAAAATAATTCAGTTCTCACTTCAAATATTATCTAAGTTTTAAAACCTGAAAATCCAAATCTCTTTGCAAAATTCAAGTTAAAAACCAGCAATAAAATCAAGTTTAGATAAGTTCACAAAATCACTAATTCAAATCTCTTTGCAAAAAGTAATTTTGCTCACTAAAGATTTTTCTCAGGAAAATCAATTATATTCTCATATCAATCAATAATCCTAAGATCTAAATCCAGATGACTAATCAAAGATCTAGCATTAAGAACAACCTATGGTGAAGAACAAGAAATATAAAGAATCCAAACAATTAATCAATCTAATAATCCATGAAATCCCTAATGAGAAACCCTAAACCTAACAAACAGATCTACTCAGACATAATTGTAAGAACACAAATCATGAATAAAATAGATAACATTAAGAGATTAAAGAAGAAGAAAAGGAGTTCTGAATCTTCTCTGAAGGAGTCTTGATTCTTCTTTCCAAAAACTCTCTAAAAATCTCTCAGGGTTTTCTCTCTCAAACGTTGCAGAGAAAAATAAAGATTAAGGGTTTCTAAAACCCAAAAACAATATATATATGTCCTAAAACACGTCTGAGACTTGTGTTGCAGATATGGAAAACTTTGGGCAACTTTGTAAAACTTCCAATTTTGAAGTTTTGAGTCGGATTGCACTAGTGTCGACCGATACTCATCTGGTGTCGGTCGATGCTTCTCGTATGATCAGACTTCAAATTGATTTCCTCCCGTTAAATGCTCCAAAACTATCCAAATTGCTCCATTTTTGCTCGATTCGTGCCAAAGTCCTAGAAAACCTGTAAAGACTCTAAAACATACTAGAAAACAAATCAAAAGACTCTAAAAGACTCCTTATATCATGATTAAAAACCACAAAAACCATGATATATCAGTAGCATTTACCCCTTTAGGTAAGAAGCCCTTAGCAAAAAACGATTGAACAGATAGCACAAACTCTTGCCCCAAAATGTCCCAAGTAGCTTTACAAAATTATGTAGTGAAACCATCTTTATCAATCGGCATGGAAAAAAGGGCATGCTTAATTTCATCACCAGAGACCACACGGGTGAGGAGTGTCTGATCAATAGGAGTACAACGGAATGGTAACAACTGCTCAAGCGTCTCCACCGTGACTCCCTCAAAATTTGCGGGAACCGCCTACAAGAAATCCCTGAAGTGCCAATCTGCCTCTTGTTTAATACTATCGCCATCTTTAACAACACGACCATCTAGACATTGAATTTTCTTTATACTATTTACTGCTTCCCGAGCTTTTTGCCACACGGTGAAACGTTTTATTGTTTATATCCCCACCTGCAACCAATGAAGCTTTGATTTCTACTTCATATACTTCTCCTCAAGACTAGCCAAAAACTCCCAGCGTTTAAAAGTTGTGTTCTCCTCCTCCATCAACTGTGGAGACGGGTGAGTCAAATTGGCTTGCTGTTTTTGGCATAATACTTGATAAGCCTCCGCCGTTTTGCGCACAAGATTCCCTAAACGTCTCTTCGCCAACGACCGCAGAGCTGGTTTTAGACCTGTAAGCTTTTTGGAGAAACGAAACAGAGAGGATGTAGATAAGAACAGAGGTTTTGTATCCTGCCAATACGCTCCACCAGCGGTTTAAAGTCCTCCATGTCTGTTAAGAGATTTACAAACTTAAAAGGGCGACGAGGTGCCATAGTAGGAGTACCCTCTCCTTGAATCTCGATACGACAACACAAATGGTCAGAACAACCACCTTCGGTGAACACACTGTACGACTGCGAGTAAGAACGCTCCCAAGCATCGTTCTGCAACACTCGATCAAGCTTTTTAAGTATAAGATCGTTCTCCCTCTTATTGCACCAGGTATAAAGAGGACCGTGAAGTGCCATATCCGAGAGAGAGCAGTGATTGACAACAGCTTGAAAATCACGCATTCCCCTGTGACCATCGGACTAGTATCCACTTTGGAGTGCTCGACCATATCTAGTGTTTCATTATAATTTGAAATTGTCACACGTACTCTACCATACTAACTCTATTTATGCTTTGTAGGGTGAAGAAAAATTGAAATGATTCAATAAAATATGCTGTTTTCTTTAAAAACACACATTTTTTTACAGTAGATTATATATAGATATATATAGTGGGAAACAATATTAATGGTACAACAAGAAATTTAGGATGAACGTCTCCGTGTGCATTCACGTGTCATTATCGATGAATAAGGATCTTGTCTGAATTTTAATTTTGAATTGGTCTTGGGTTTTCTATATTTGATCATACAGTTAGCAACGGTGTGATATATGGGAAGACACATAGAAAATGTTGATTTTTGGTGATAGCACTAAATAATTATGTATGGGAAAACACATAAATGTTGATTTTTTTTAAAAAAAAGGGTGATAGCACTAAATAATTACTTATATTTCTACTCTCTCTCTTTTTCCAAAATAAATGTAATGAAAATATTTGGGCTATTGAGTCAACTCATTTTGGATTTTCCGTTTTATCATTTTCCAACCATAAATAATGACGATTTATTTTTTTTACCCGAAATAATGATCATCTTTCAAACTTCAGCCTTTCCCGTCTCATATTTTATTTTGTGCTAAGAAATATACATAATTTCATAGCTAGTCAATTTTTGTTTTTGTTAGTTATTTTAAAAATTTATATTTGACTTTTAATTCTTCACAATGGATGTTAGTTTTCTACTAGTTGCAGTGATATCCTGCGCAAAATTGTATTTTACTTGTTTGTGGATTTACAAAAAAAAATTAAAATGAAAAAAAGGAAACAGAATTAACTCAAGCAGTTGAGTGGATACGCCTAACCTGAAGTCTATTTTGAAGTCTGTTTTGCTTAATTTTTGCATGTGATGGAAATGAAGAAAAAAGCAATATTTATAAGAAAACATATACATATATATAAGAACATGAAAGCACATCTTGTAACTGATATTTTGATGAACTATTATACTTTTAAAATAATATATTATTGGTCAAAAACAAATTTGTAAAAGAAAAGACATAAAAGAGGTAAAATATATACCTATAAGAGGACAAAATCATCTTTCTCCATCACTTAGCAAATTCATAAAACCACAAGGAAATGGCGGATTCAAACAAACGCTCCTTTTTAACATGTAGGACAAATGCATATACATCAAACATCTATTGACCCTTGAAAATTTACACTTAAAACCTAAATGGTGAACCATATATGTTTTACAACAATGGAAACAAACATTTATTTCTGCATAATATTTATGTAAGTCAGCCACAAAATATAATAATTCAGTCGTTATATAATTCTACGTAACCTTTCATTTTCTCTTAAGTATTCTAACTCAGTTATGAAGTAATATAAATTAGTCGTTTACTTTCTGTTTATTTCTTGTTATAAGTCAGCCACCAAACATTATAACTTAGTCGTCATATGAATTTACGGGACCTTTCGTTTTTTCCCTTGAGTATTATAACTCAGCCACCAAGTAATAAAATTCATCCATGTACTTTCAGTTTATTTCTTGTTATAAGTTAGTCATGAAACATTATAACTCAGCCGTCATATGAATCTATGAAACCTTTTATTTTCTCTTAAGTATTATAACTCAGCCGTGAAGTAATATAAATCAGCCGTTTACTTTCAATTTATTTCTTGTTATAATTCAGCCACCAAACATTATAACTCAGCTATCATATGAATATATGAGACCTTTTGGTTTTCCGTAAGTATTATAACTCAGACGTCAAGTAATAAAAATCAGCGATAAAGCATACAATAAATCAGACCTAAGAAATCAGCCACCATATGTAAGTTAACAACGGCAACAATTAGCTGTAAACAATCAACAAAAACCCTCAATTAGCCGGAATACTCAAAAATAAAGATTCGAAACATACTCGAAGACGAAAACAAAAACGAGAGAGAGAGAACTATTCAGTTTTCATCTTTTTTTATATAGATAATTGCCGATGTTTAGAAAAAACTGTCAATAATGATATGGAATATGGAGAATGATATGTATTTTAGTTTGCTGATATTTATTTTTTAAATATTTTTGAAATTAAAATTGAAAAATTAATCTATGATATTAATTGTATTTATATCCATACACTAAATATATGAGTAATTTTATGTAAATGTATAATATATAAGCAATATTCATACTTTTTATAACATTTGAATAATTTTTTTTTAAAGATTTGGCGAAGTCTAAAATATATGTATCATCTTCAGTATCATTTGGAGGTTAAGACTTTAATGTTGATAGCCTTCAATATCATTTAAAGGTTAAGACTTTAATGTTGACATCTTCAGTGCCTTAAAACTTGTGTTGTTTTGTCTCTTTTAGACTATCTCTATGGCACAATTTTAGATGAGGTCTTCAAATAAAAAATAATATATGAACAGAAAAAATAACCTCTCAGACTCTCCTTACTGGTTTATATTTGCTCCTGGCAGATCTTGGGTGCGTCCATTATTGCCTTTAATTATATAATTAAGCAAATATGTAAGCAAATATGTAAGCAAATATGTAAGCAAATATGTTAGCATTAATTCAATTAGGAAAAATACAAATTCAAAGCTAACAACTTTGTTAAGATACTACAAGAAAATATACCTCCAATGGTAAAGTTTTTAATTCAAAATTCTTAATTTGAATTTTTAAAAACTTGCTTTACAAAAAGGAAGAAAAAAAAACTTGCACTTTAAGCAAGAAGAATTGGGATTTTTGGTAGAAAAAAGAGTCTGAACCAAATGCTAAAGAGAGCCCTTTGCCATTGTATCTTTGTTTCCTTCTTGTCCGCTAAAGCTCATGGTATATTTGTCTCCTTCTTGTCCACAAAATCTCATACAAAGCCACAAATTGAAACACAAATCAATCAATAAATCAAACTAAAGAAGAACTACTCAAACTCAAAATCAAAGAAGAACTAAACACAATATCAAACAACAACATTCATTCAAGAAACTGAAACTGAAGCAAACATAGAAAATTAAACCGATTACATTAAACAAAAACTGGTAAGAAACAACATACATTAAACCGATTACATTAACCTCAAAGCTTACAAAAACCCTCAAACTTATTAGTGTGACAACATGTCATTAATCAACTTGTCCTTTAAAGCCTTTTCTGTTTCACTAAGAGGCTCTGTTTTTGCAAGTAGATTGTCAAGCATACAATGCTTACTTTGCTTCTCTTGCAAAGCAAAAGCCTTCTCCCTCGAAGCAAAATCCCTTTCCTTCATCTCATACAACCTCATGACCTCCATCATTTGAAACTCCAAAAAAGCTTTTCCTTCATCGACTGGGCTTGTATTGTTGTTGTGTTTTTTCCCTTTTGCCTTTGCAGCCTTAACACCAGGAGGACGAGGAGTTACTGAATCTTCCTCTACATGACTTTTCCCTTTGGAGATTGCAGAACCATCGTTGCACTTTCTTCTTCTTTGGCAGACCATTTCCTTCTGCTAAAACGCTCCTTAGGTTTGTCTTCATATAGGGTTGGAACATCAGTAGCTTGGGTACTAAAGAAAGGTACTTCTGATGATCCAAGCCCCATACTAGTAGGATAACTCTCATACTGATTAGGTTGTTGACTGGTTAAGAGGTTGAAAAAGCTTGAAGATTGACTATATGGATCTATAACCGTGTCAAAGATCAAAAGATCGGAAGGTTTAAGAGGTTTAAAAAGTGGAATGAAAGCGGAATGAACAAAAGAGAGAGGTCGGTCGACACTGTTTGCAGACGGTTTGATCGGTTCGATTTTAATCGTCCGGTTTTGCGTGGTTGGTTTAGGGGAAACCCTAAACTCGAGTTTTAAAGGGGAACTCGACTTATTTTGTCCTTTTAGCCGTTTTTGACCGAAAAACAGAGAGAAGAAGGAGAAAACGTTTTTGAGAGAGATTTGTGAGATCCTTGGCTGTTCTTGGGAGATCTGAGGCGAGGAGGATGTTAGAAGCTTGCTAGGAGGGTTGGATTTGTTGCTGTTGGTTAGAATCTTCCTGCAAAGAGGTGAGTGCATGACCATGGCTGATCTAAGCCTGAGAATCCTTTGTTTTGCTTGTTTTGTTTTTGTTTGTGTTGTATTCTTGTGTCTTTGTGGTTGGTTGTTGGTTTGGGAAGCGGTTATGCGACTTTCGGCTTCGAGCAGATCGTGTCTGCGGAGTTGGTGTCGATCGACACCATGTAGGTGTCGGTCGACACCAGGGGAGGAGTGTCGGTCGACACCACAGGGGTGCCGGTCGACACCAATCTTTTCAGCAGACGGCATATATTGGTTTTCCTGGTTTGTTTGTGTTTGTTTGTTGTTTGTTAAATATTGGTTTCTCAGTTGCTTGTGTGTATTGCCTCACTAAGTATTTGTGATAATACTTACGCATCTCAATTGTTGTTTGTGGTGTGCAGGTATGTGACGTGGAATCATGGTGATGAGGAGGAGGATGATCTTGGGTCTCGTTTGTGTGTTGTTGGTTATGATATTGTTGTTGGAACCTTGGATAGAATTAAGCTAGGTTGCTGGTTAGAATGGTTAGGAATGATATGGTATTGATGATATATTGGTTTTGTGTTGTTGGTATGTTTCCGCTGTGCATATTGGTTTATTGTTGAATTGTGGTTGGGTTGGTTTAATTAAGTAGTATGAGATGCTTAATTATATAGTATTATTATTATTGAAAAAAAATGGGTCAGATCGTTTCAAAAATGAACTAAAATAATATGTTATTTCCTAAATTACATAACGTCCATCTCTTTTCCTACTATACTTTTATAAATATTTCAAAATTAATATATAAAATGTAATATCTAATTTAATTAGTAAAAAAAATACTATATCTTTACATTAAAATACCAAAAACTTATTCTTTAAAATATAAACAATTACATATTTTTGATTGTATATTATACTTTTTAGTATTTTATATATAATTTTATCTTAGTGTTTTAATATTAATATTCAACAATTATGTAATACTGGAGAAATTATAAATTAGAAAAACAAATTCAGTTTGTTGTTTTATAAAGAAGTAAAATATATTATTGCGTCAGCATAATTTTTATTTTTTTATTGGATCTTTGTTATTAATTGTGAATAATTATATATTTCTAAATACTTATATATTTAATTAATTTCCATTTTTGTAAATAATAATTTGAAACATAAAAGAAATGAATTTTATTTCTAAAAACCCAAAAAATCATATTACCATAAATTGTTACATTTTATCAAAAAAATTTCTACCATATTTAAATATTTCACGGATAAAATATATTTTTAAATATAATAAACATAAAATTAAATAAAACAATCTTTAGTTACATATTTTGTTTTACACAAACTAATTTTATATTTTAAATTATATAATTTAGTCATAATAATTGTATTTGAGTCGATTTATTCCTCAAATAGTGCAGATTTGTTACCTAGTACATAATAACCTTAAGATTCAATCCTAAGCTAAGCCTTTTAAGAAATTGTTAAGCAACTAATTGTCAGTTTATGATTGGTTTTCATTTTTTCTTCCTCTTTTTCTTCCTTTTCCTCTTATTTTAGTTGATTTTGATGTTTAGCAACTATCAATGGACCCTTTAATTTTTACAGTTTCTTACAAAGTTTTTAATCTAACTTTTTTAAAAAAATTTATAATAAAAAAATTTAAAACAACATTCTTTAAATTCATTGATGGAGGTGCCCTTATGCCACTAATGCCTACCTACAAAATTTTGTAGGAAAAGGAACTATTAATAGAAACTATTAAAAAATCGGTCTATTTCCGACATCATATCCATCACCGCACGAAAAACATATTTTGTTGTGAATGAACAAGATAGTGAGGAATTGTCCAATATTCAAGTCTCAATTCTAAGCATCTTATTTCTCTTATCTTTGAATCTTTAATCATCAAAGTACAAGTTCATTCTAGAAACAAGAAATCAGAAAATTTTCAAAATATTCTTCATTAAACTTTTCAAACTTCATGAGAAAACAAATTTTAAGGACAAATTTATATCCACTTAATTTGAAATTATCACATATGATTGGTAGAATTGTTAATTTTCACACGTACTCTAGAGTAGTAACTCAATTTTTATGCTTTGAATGGTCAAGAAAAATTGAAATGATTCAAGAAAATATGCTTTGTTTTCTTTAATATCTTTTAAAGTCTCCGTGTGCATTCACATGTCATTATCGATGAATAAGGATCTTGTCTGAACTCTAAATACTCTAATTTTGAATTGGTCACACATTAGTATCGGTGGGACTCTTAAGAAGGTGTGGCTTTTTCTTTTGTCGAAAGAAATTATATCAGATGAATTTTGGTAATCCAAATACGATTGTTTGTGAAGAAGGTGTGACTGACATATGGAAAAACAATGAGTCATCCCCATGCTCATGACTAGATGGACCCCGTTTGCGGAGGAGGTGCAGCCTGCTATGCGTTCTTTTCGGCTATGGTTTACACTAAACAATGTTCCAAATACTATGTTCACACATAAAAATTTGGAATTCTTAGCTAGTGCGGTTGGGAAACCACTGAAACTTTATCCAAAAACAGAATCATGTGTGAGTTTTGATGAAGCTCAAATCCTTGTGGAAGCGGACTTGACGAGAGTTTTGCTGGTGGAGTACCATTTAGCAGGGGAGGAGGAGGAGGAGGGTAAATTGTATGTGGTGGTCAGCTATTCATATCCTTGGCTCCCGCCTTAGTGTAGTGGTTATGGGAAATGGGGTCATTTGCAGTCGGCGGGTTTAGCTGCTGGTTGGAAGGACTCTCCAACTGCAATCGGGTTGAAGTCTCCTGTTCCGAGTAGCCCCTGTGCATGAGAGAGCACGGGAGGAGGATACTGCTGCCCCTAGTGCAGGGAGAGATGGTGTTCAGATTTTTGAGGATGAGGGGGGACATCAGGTTTGGATTAGCCCTCAGAAGACAGGTCATAAGTCAAGTCCTCAGAAGAGAAACAAGCAAGTTGGGGAAGGGTCCATTATGTCTAATTCCTACTCAGTTCTAAGTGAGCATTGTGAGGACGAGACTGATATGCGGATTGAATCCAAAATTGAGTAAAATGGGGAGAGTGAGAATGATGATCAGGAGGAGGACACGGACATGTCTAAGAATGCATATTTGGGAGAGTCTGCATCGAACGGACCTGATGTGCCACTGAAGGAGGCTATTATCATAGGAGATCACTGCTAGAGAAGTAAGAAAAAAGAACGGCCATGGAACTAAAGCTTCCGTCCAGTTGCGTGAGTCTATTCCTCGGACCACGAAGGCGCAAAATAAGTTTGGTTATAACACTCAAGCTCATAACCCTCGGGATCCGAGTAAGAGATCCTCTCACCAAGAATTTTTTATGTCGAACTTCTTCTGGAATGTCCATGGTTTTAACAAAGATTCTAAACATTCTGTGGTTCGAAACTGGCTGAAGAGTGAGAAATTCCAATTTGGGTGTTTACTTGAGACAAGGGTGAAGGAAAATAAGGCAGAGAGGATTGTGGGCTCTGTTTTTCCGGGTTGGTCATTTATATCAAACTATGATTATAATCATAGAGGAAGAATTTGGGTGCTTTGGAGCTCTCGGGTGAGGGTCACTCCGTTCTTCACTAGTAGTCAGATGATAACTTGTTCAATACTAGTTGATGGTATGCCGGATGAGTTCTTTGTGTCTTTTGTGTATGCATCCAACAATATCGAGAAAAGGAAGGTTCTGTGGGAGGATTTAAAGAATCATCAGGATTCACCAGTGATCCGCACCAAACCGTGGATGATTTATGATGATTTTAATGAAATTGTGGACGTCGAGGAGCACTCTCTTCATGATCAAATCCAAATTATGGCTCTAGGAATGAGTGATTTCCAGGAGTTCATGAGGTATTTTTCTCTCCAGGATATGCCCTCACATGCCCCTTTGTACACATGGTGTAACAAACGTGATGCAGATCTGATTTGCAAGAAACTCGACAGGGTTCTTGTTAACACAGTATGGCTCCAGGTGCATAGTCAAGCTTATGGCGTTTTTGAGGCGGGTGGGTGAAACATATCTTTTTTGAGGTTTCTACTTATGAATGAATGTATGATGACATGCAAACAAAGACATAAGTAGAGATGATGATGAATGATCAGGTGGAATGCAAGAGGTTTTAATTACTCTTATGTTGTTGTAATATAAGAGATATCAATCCATAATGAGTAAGATGCAAGCAATCAAGATGTGAACACTTATCTAAGTTAAACCAAGTATGAAAATGGTTTTGTACTAACAACGTAATAATAATGATGAAATGCAGAATGTAAAAATACTAACATAAAAAACTAAATGCAAGACAGTAACTGAAACAGAGGTGAATGCAATGAAACATGAATGAAACTAGGAAGATGCAGAACATAAACAAGAACTCTGGAAAGGAGCTTGAGCAAGCACTCGATCGTATGCTCGATCGAGTGTATTGCTACGAAGAACAGAACCAAAATCAATAATCAAAACAGAGCAGGATGAAAGTAAATAAAAAAGAAAGCGAATAACAGTAATCAAACAGAGAAATCAATAAACACATAAGGTCATAGGGATGGATTCATGGGCTGGACTTGAGTTATAATCTCCTAAAATGATCAACAGAACTCCAATAACAAAGAGCTATCTCTAGACAATCATCCTCTAATACTTGTTAATCCATTCTCATGACAATAACAATGAAGCTTAGATACTCCTAGATCTAGTTCTCATTAGCTATTACATATAAAAGCAGGCATTAAAGATCCAGATCATCATTTGTCAAAAACCACCCTATACAACCAATCTCTTGGGATATGCACAGTAATCTCTAGCATTAGCTTTATCTAACAACTTAAACATTGGTATGATGCTAAGAAGCTTAGGATCTATTCTTATCCTCTCAGATATAAGAACAGCATAGAGCATACCTAATCTAGAAGAGATATTTAAACAATCAAGCTTGATCAGTCTAAGCTACCATAACTCTCATCCAGCCTCATCCATCCCTAAGATCCTAACACACTACTCAGAATCACTAAACATGATGAACAAAATCATAAACCCAGAAATCAATGAAACTTGCATGATTAGAAAGATAAGACAGAGATCTACAATATTGAACAAAGAAGTAAACTTAGATTCTCAATACCCAGAAAGTTACAGAAACAACAAAGTAAGAAAATCTAGAGAAAAAGCATAAAAGTGGTTGATGATGTAAACAAAAAGCTAATATTCCCAAAAGGGTAAAAACTAGATTTTTCTGATATTTTTCTCCCTAAAGTTGCTCTCTTTTCGGCCATAGAGTACAATGGGTTTACATAGGAAGGAAGGGCGGCTCGGTCAACTCGACCATGTGCTCGGTCGAGTGACCTCTTCTTCTGCTTCTTCCAGTTGGTCGAGTCCTTCTCCTCACACGGTCGAGTGTGGTGGTCGAGTGGACTTTCGGACCTTGGTTCTCTTCTGCTCTAGCTCCTTTGTCTGCTTCTCTTGATGGCGCCACTCTCCTTCAGCACTTCTCCATGCTCCCTTGGGTCCTAAATCACCTGATTATGCAAGAAACAATGCAATGCAATGCAAACCAACTCTAATGCATAAACAGTCCTAAAATTACTCAATAATGGCCTAACAAGCTAGTAACTCATGCAAAAGGTGCAAATAAACTAAGGTAAAACAAGGTGAAATATATGAACATCAGTGGGTGTTCTGATCACCTCCGCTGTCGTATCAAGATGGGGAAAGACCCTGTTCGCACTAGGACACCGTTCAAGTTTACAAATGCGCTTGTCTCAGATTCCAAATTTAAGCCACTGATACAAGAGTTTTGGAATGGTACTGAGGCCATTTACTCTTCCACATATGCAATTTTCCGTTTCTCAAAGAAACTAAAGGCTTTAAAACCAAAAATAAAGCAACTCAACAAAGAGGTACTTGGCGATCTAACTAGGAAAACAAGAGAAGCGTTTACTACTCTGTGTCAGTGTCAGACAGCCACTCTCTCTAATCCCACAGAAGCTAATATGAATCGAGAATCAACTGCCTATAGCCGCTGGTTGCACGTTGCGGAACTTGAGGAGAGATTTCTGAAACAGAAATCAAAACTCCATTGGTTGAGGGTCGGGGATGGAAATAATAAGGTGTTTTACAATGCTGCTAAAGCTAGAGAGGCTCGCAATGCTATTTGCGAAATAAAGTGCCAGGATGGGACAGTGGTTGATACGCAAGAAGCAATGAAGCAGGAGGCAGAACGTTTCTTTCGCGATTTCTTGGGGCACAAGCCGGGCCATTTTATGGGTTTGTCTGAGGATGCTATCCGCGAGTTAATCCAATATCGTTGTCCAGAGAGGGATAAAGTAAATCTTGAAGTTGCTGTTACAGAGGAGGAAATCAGAGGAGTTTTATTTTCCATGCATCATGAGAAAAGTCTAGGACCTGATGGTTTTACTGTGGAATTCTTGAAGGAAACATGGTCTATCATCAAACAGGATTTTGTTGTCTCCATCCAATCCTTCTTGCAGTACGGTTTCATACCAAAGGGTGTTAATGCAACCATTCTAGCTCTTATACCAAAGAAAAAGGTGGTGTACGAGATGAAAGATTACCGTTCCATCTCTAGTTGCAATGTGGCGTATAAGGTTATATCAAAGCTTCTCGCGAATCGACTTAAAAGGCTTTTACCAGACTTCATTTCTCCAACACAATCGGCATTTGTTAAAGATAGATTTTTGATGGAAAATGTCCTTCTTGCTTCTGAAATAGTCAAGGATTATCACAAAGAAGATGTTTATCCACGGAGTGCAGTAAAGATTGACATTTCAAAAGCTTTTGACTTCATTCAGTGGACCATCCTTATAAATATTTTTAAAGATTTGGACTTTCCACCCCAATTTATCAAATGGATTGAACTCTGCATCACCACGACCTCCTTCTCGGTTCAGGTCAATGGCAAGTTATCAGGGTTGTTTAAAAGTGCTAGAGGTTTGAGGCAAGGCTGCTCTCTTTCCCCATATTTGTTTGTAATTTGTATGCAAGTGCTCTCTGCAATGTTGGATAAATCTGCTCTGGATAAACAAATTGGCTATCACCCGAAATGTCACAACCTGCAACTCACTCATCTGTGTTTCGCTGACAACCTACTGGTCTTTACCGACGGCACAAAGCATTCTATTGAAGGTATTCTACGCAGTTTTGACAACTTTGCAGATTTTTCTGGTCTCAAGATAAGTCTAGAAAAGTCAACTATGTATATGGCGGGTGTACGAGAGGAGGATCAAGCTGACATTCTCAGTTCTTTCCCCTTTGCTATTGGCGCTCTACCGGTCTGTTATCTTGGGCTTCCCCTTCTGACAAAGCGAATGACCACGCAAGATTATGCTCCACTAATTGCACGCATAAAAGAATGCATAAGTAGTTGGACGGCTCGCCACCTATCGTTTGCAGGCCATCTGCAACTGATCAATTCAGTCCTCCACAATCTCATTAATTTCTGGATGTCTACATTTCGTCTCCCAAATGCCTGCATTAAAGAAATTGATAGCCTCTGCTCTGCTTTCCTTTGGTCAGGTCCAACCCTGAACACAAAGAAAGCGAAAGTAGCATGGAAAGATGTGTGTCTCCCTAGAGAAGAAGGGGGGCTTGGTTTACGATCCCTTAAAGAAGCTAACATGGTAAGTTGCTTGAAACTCAAATGGCGTCAAACTCACTTTGGTCAAAGTGGTTGATGACCTATTTGATGAGGAAAGGCTCCTTTTGGTCAATCAAAGACAAAACTGCAGCAGGTTCTTTGATGTGGAAAAAACTACTGAAATATAGGCACATTGCATCCGATTTTATAAAATAAGAGGTCAGGAATGGGAGATGTATCTCTTTCTGGTATGATAATTGGTCGAGTTTGGGTTGTGTATTGGACATTGCAGGCCTGCGAGGTTGCATTGATATGGGAATACCATTATATGCCAAAGTTGCAAAGGCGCTAGACCATAAGAGAAGACAACACCGGGTCGAGTATCTCAACCAAATAGAGTCTACTTTGTATTAGATACATTTACTTGGGACGACTGATGCAGACGACATAGTTTTATGGAAAGGGAAAGGAGGTCGATTTACAACAAAGGAGACATGGATGCAGCTACGAGACTCTCAGGGTAACAAAGAATGGGCGAAAGGGATCTGGTTTTCTCATGCGACACCAAAATATTCTTTCATAGTTTGGCTAGCAACTCTGAATAAACTCTCAACAGGACACTGCATGCAGTATGTAGTCCTGGGTGGTAATTTTAACACATCCTGTGTACTCTGCTCTTGCTCTCTATAAACAAGAGACCATATGTTTTTTTCCTATCCTTTCTCAACGGAAATATGGATAGACCTCACCGCTAAGCTCCTAACAACCAGATTTTCAACAACATGGGGACACATCCTCTCGCTACTCACGGATCCAACACAAAGCTCTGTCACACTATATCTCTTACGCTAGCTACACTTTCCAGGCCATAGTCCACACTATCTGGACCGGAATGTTAGGGACAGACTGCTCTCCATCTACACTCAAGGCAATGGCAAATACACAGCTGCAATGGAATTGTGGCTTGCTTCAAGATAATCTCCATTTTTCCCGTTTTGAAAATTCATTAGATAAAGTTCTCTAACTCTTTAAACTCATTAAACAAAGGCTGATGTAAAACGATTTTTTCAAATAAATTTTACATTTTATTCAAAAAAAAAAAACAATGAGTCAAATCATTTGGATTTGCATTTTTACTATTTTCCAACCAAAAAGGCAAAAATAATGATTCAAAATTCAGCCTTTGCATATTCAGCCTTTCTCCGTCTTTTTTTTTTGTTATTACTTTTTCCTGTTTCTAAGAAATATACACAATTTCATAGTAATTTTTTATTTGTTGTTAAATAATTTAAATTTTTTTATCTTTGATATGTAGTTCTTCAAAATAATTGTTAGTTATCTTTTCTAGTAGTTGCAGTAAAATCTATGCCAAAATGTGTCTTTCATGTTTATGGATTTTTAAAAATAAAAAGTAAAAAAAAAACAGAATACTTCTTCTATATCAAATTACTTGTCAAAAAAACAGAATACTTCTTCTGTATCAAATTACTTGTCTTTCTAGATAATTTCACATATATCAAAATATAATTAAATTTTCTATATTATCCCTAAATAAAAAACAATTTTATTTGATATAAATAACAAATAAATTAAAAGTTAGGACAAAATGGAATTTTCACAAAACATATGCATTAAAAAACTAAAACAACTACTACGGATCAACAGTTTAATCCTAAAACGACCCATTTTTTTTTTAACAACATAATCTAGTGATCTCATAAACACTAACATCCTAACCCCAATAAAACACAACAGCGGAAATATAATAACAACAATAACCAAAAATACTCCAATAACAAATAAACATATAATCGATCCACCGTAATAAACCATCCAACAAAAATCATTAAACATGGAACCATCAACCTAGCAACATTCTAATGAATCAACTCTAGCAACCTAATATAAGATAAACAACACAACAACGAGCCACAAGAACATCCTCCTCTTCATTACCTTTATTCCACGATCACACTTTGCATTTACCTTCATCACAAACAACAATTGAGACACATGAGTATTATCACAAATACTCAGTGAGGCAATCCTTCCATCTACTGAGCTATACACACAAGCAATAGAGAAACCAATGTTCAACAAACAACAAAATCAAACTAGGAAAAGCAAGTATTAGCCATGTCGCCGACACCCTCTTAGTGTTGATCGACACTGGCCACCTGGTGTCGACCGAGACCCTACCTCGACGACCCGAAAACTCTAACAGTGTTGCCGACACCTCCACGTGGTGTCGACCGACACATGCCCAATCCCTCGCGCCATCTCCACTTTAGTGTCGATCGACACCGACCCCGCAATCGCGTTCTGCTCGAAGCTGAAGGTCTGATCTTCGCCTTCCACCGCCTCCAATGCGGCCAAGGCTCACCCATAATTCATAATAGGCCATAGGGACCACAAATTAACCATAAACAAGCAAGAATCAATCAAAACACTCATAGAACATAGAAACAAAGAGTTCTCAAGCTTAGATCAGTCATGATCATGCGTTCACCTCGTAAACAGGAAGTTTCTGACCAAAAACGGACGAAAACACATCACTACAAGCTTCCAACACACCTCTTTCCTCGGCTTCAGTCCCACAGACAGACCTCAAAAGAACATGCACAAAAACTCAAAGGAAAAGGATTTAGAACTCTATGGAACTTTTAGGAATCAATATATTATTAAGCGAGGCAAAAAATAGATTTATCCATCGACCTCTCCCCCTATATATACCCTTAAATCGAAACAGCTTGAACCAAAAATTCTAAAAATCAAATCGAACTATCCGCTGACTTATGGTGTCGATCGACACCCCTGCTAGTGTCGATCAGCACCCACACCAAATTCTCAATCTTTGGTTTGCGGATATTACAGATTTAAACGATGGAAGTATACCCTAAAGATTAAAATAGGGAAGAACCTCAAACAACAGGGTTAAACACACTCTCAATAATGAGCATTATCCTCTTAAGACTATAAAGAGGAAACTCAAGGAATTGAGTTTGATGCCAACCTAATAAAGAATATACAAATTATAGGTCCAACAATTATTGAAGTCTATTTTGCTGAACTTTTGCAATTGATAAAGGAAAATAATTTAAAAAAAGTAATATTCATAATAATACATATAAATATAAGTACATAAAGAGAGGTAAAAACAAAGAGAATCTCGCAGCGAGTTTGCCGTAGTCGACATCCTCTCTGGTACAACAACCAAGGAAGCTTCTCCCGGCGGCGTCGAGACCCATCGGCGTCGCTTGGCTATGGTTCTGTAATCACCATCTTCTCCTCTGTTCACCAAGCTCTCTTAAGGTCCTTTTTCTCTTCACCGGAGTTTTCTTGAGATCTCAGATCTGAACTCCGGCAATGCGTCAGCTTCAACTCCTTCCCCTCTTCCCTCCGTCTTTGACTACCTCTATCGGTGAAGCTTCTTTGACCCGACAGCCACCTCCATGAACCCTTGAACGCCCCTGTAATACCCCTCATCAAGACTAAGTCCCGGACGGAGCAACGTTCGCTGCAGCCGGTCAACTAAAACCCATTATTCTGTCAAGGAAGGACATTTTTGGCTCGGACATTCAAAGGGCCAATACAAGAGAGAGTTGAGGCACACCTAAGGACCAAGAAGGAAATGTTATACCAAGATTGATTCCGACAAATGGGAAGAATGGTATGGAAAGCCAGGCTATCGGCAATGTCCCTAAGTTGGTCGAGGAACCCATAGGTAAGATCTTAGTTATGTAACCGGCACTAACCACATTTTTGCGTGTACAGCGGCGGCTTTGGTTATGCCTCTAGTGACTTGCGGCTCTATTTTGGTTGTGGTTGGTTGTAACAAAGTTTGAATAAGTGGTCTGTGTATGTGGATACAACCGTGATGTTTAAAACATATGTTATGATATAACCATGCTATGTTTATATTCTCGCTCTTGCCTTTGATTGCTTTTTATTGATTTGCTTGTTTGCGTGTGAGTGTTTGTGCTTGTTTAACTCAAGGAGTTCTGGCTAAGCGCATAGAAGTCTAGGGAGTCCGAAAAGCAAAACAGAGAGTTAGGGCTAAACCTAGAAGATAGGACGATTATCCCCAAACCTCGCTGACAAAGAGACTAGTCGATAGCCACACAATACATATTGACGTAGAGAATCACTCATGAAACCATGGGTGAAAAGAAACTACATGGCCACAAAGTACCTTAGTGGAAGCAAAGGAGGAGGAAGAAGGATATTATGAGTTGACAACCCAACTCAAAGGAGCAAGGTAATATTCCATGCGCGCATCACGTCGAAACAAAGGAAGAAGAACGCTTACAAAGCCAAAGAAGAGGGTGTAAGAAAATAATGGTAAAGACCATTTAAGGGAGTTTATCGGAGTGACTAGGACGTAACAAGCCTTTCAAGAATTAAGTGGAGACGACATCAGAAGCTATCTATTCGCGGCCGACATTACAGAATTCGGGGACGAATTCTTTTAAGGGGAGGAGAATGTAATACCCCTCACCAAGACTAAGTCCCGGACGGAGCAACGTTCGCCGCAGCCGGTCAACTAAAACCCATTATTCCGTCAAGGAAGGACATTTTTGGCTCAGACATTCAAAGGGCCAATGCAAGAGGGAGTTGAGGCACACCTAAGGACCAAGAAGGAAATGTTATACCAAGATTGATTCTCCGTCAAATGGGAAGAATGGTATGGAAAGCCAGGCTATCGGCAATGTTCCTAAGTTGGTCGAGGAACCCATAGGTAAGATCTTAGGACTAGACTTCTCTAGGAAACCCTAGCTGGTCTAGGGAATTAGGAAGGGTCAAGGAAAATGGACTGAGGCAGGATGGTACGGGCTAAGGCAATGGTTGGCCATGGTAGGACCAGCGGACATAGTTTGCGTTAGGCGATTTGGACAGTGGAGGTACATGCTAACGTTGGTCACTATCAGTGATCTAGATGATGGCAGTACTAGTTAATACGAATTGTCAATAGTAGCCCGGACAATGGTGACACTGGCCTGTACAGGATGGCTATCAGTGATGCGGATAGTGGTACCATCGGTCGATGCAGGTTGCCATGGGTAATTTGCATGAATAAAGGAGTGGTCTGGTACGTATCATTTCTTTAAGCTAGTACGCGTACAGGTGACCTTATGTACCACCGTCAATTCGGTACCCGGGGGCCGGAAACGGTCGTACCGGTACGCTAATGAACGGACGGTCAGGATACAAGGGCGTTAGCTAAGGAAATGGACGGCCAGGATATTCCCAAAGGTGGTGCTTATCCGTTAGGCTATGGAACTTATCCGGTTTGCTCATCCTTATCCGTTCGCCATGTGTTGCCACCGGAGCTGCGAAGAGTGTCTGCCATGTGTCGCGCCAAGAACCGACCTTGGGAGGCTATATAAACCCCCCTCCCACGTTCATTTCTCCCTCAGACCCAAAAACCACCTTAAAACCGTTAGTTTTAGGATCGCGCGGAGAGCTGCGAAGCGCTGGAAAAATTAAGGTGAGTTTTCTGATGGCGTGTGAGTAGCACGTGGGTAGGTTAGTTTAATTTTATTATTTATTTAATTGAGGTTAGCCTTAATTACTTGTTTAGTTTAGGGTTAAGGTAGTTAAGTGAGATTAGGGTAGTTAAGTAGGATTAAGTTATGCTAATTAGGATTAAGCCTAGTAAATTAGGATTAGGTTAGATTAAGTTGAGGATTAGTCCTTAAGCTGGAACTGCTTAGTGTTTAGCATTAGAATTAGAATTGTTTAGTGGTGATTAGTGTTAGGTTAGGAGTGATTAGTAGTTAGCCTCTAAGTTAGAACGGTTTAGGAGTCATTAGTACTTAAGTATGGAACTCCTTGGTTATTGTGGTGTGATTGTTTGGTACGCGATTGTTTGTGTGACTTGGTACTCTTGCTTGCTCTATTGCTTGTTGTGTGATTCTTGTGTGCATCATTTTAGGTTCCACCTGCATTGCTCCATTAGTACATGATCATATTGCATTCTTGTATGTGTGATGATCTGATATAGCGTTGCGATGGTATAGCCGTGATGCTGGACGCCGAGTCGCATTGCAGTTATGCCGTCCGATTGTTATGTTATTGTTTGCTGCATAATAGTTAGTATCATCTAGGTAGTTTCATTTAGGCGAATCATGAGGATTTCGCCGTCTGATGTGCGTTGCGTGTAACTCCGTAACGTTATGGCTTACGAAGGTTCGGAGCGGGTCATGCCCGACCGGACGCTACATGACGATGTAGTATGAAGGAATGTATCCTTTAGACTTTGTGTCTAGAGGTGGGAGACATTGCCTTGGGATATCATGGATTCGTAGAAGGCCTTAATTAGGATAGAAGCATGCATATTCATTATTTCCGCTGCATATTTAATTTGAATCTTCATGCATTGCATTCTTTATGCTTGTTGCTTTGTGTCATTGCTTGTTGTTTGGGTTCGTATTGCTTGGGTGTAGGTAGATGGGTAGAATTTCCTTAGGTATTCGGGGTAGGCTTTTCTTAGACATCGACCTCAATAAGTAATGCTAGATTACTTATGTTTCTACTCAATTTTTCCAGGATTCCTTAGCCGAAAGATTTTCGTAGTAAGCAACATGACCTAGGTGAATCAATGTAGGTTTTACAGCTTTTGTAAATCCTTACTATGTATATTATGTATGGTTTTCAAAAAGGATTCGAAAGCTATATAAACGTTTTGGCAACGATTTGCGCGTATACTATATATATGTAAGACTCAAATTTTCCAAATGCTAAATGGTTATTTCAAACTGATATTAAGTCTTTTCCAGACTTAACACAACTCTCGCTCGCGATACGGGTTGCAAAGCCTTAGGTCGTGTTCGGGAGGTCGGGCACTCGCGGTTGGACGACCAGGGTGATTGGATTTGTTCCGAAAGTCTTGGTTGGCCGACTACAAGGGTCCTACATAGCGCTTCCGATTTGTTCTTATTTTTAGGACGGGTCGGGGTGTTACAAGCGTGGTATCAGTGATTTCTATCTCTCGATCTGGCTCTTCCGGCAATCAGCTGCAACATCTCTCCGCTCCTCGGATCTACATCCACTCTCCAAGAGTTTTACTTGGTTGCAGATGGACGTGAGCTTTTTTTTGATGTCGGAACCATGGAAGATCTTGAAAAAGATTTCACAATCCCTGGCGATCTCTGTTTCCCCGTTGTTACTTCTTTGGCCCAGGTTTCCTCTCCATTCTTTTCTCAATGTCCTCGTAGATAGTTTACTTTGGTTAAACTATAGCACATCCCTGAAATGGAACCTACCCCGACCCTATATCGATATCGTTATATCAAGTTCATATCTGTTAGCATTGGTGTTTTCTGCTTGGTCAAGTCGAGTTACCCTCGGTAGTAGAACACTGGTTCTTTCTAGGTTTCTTAAGCTCCACTTGTGTTGAGTCCAGTGTTTATTCGGGTTTGGTCTTAACTCCACTCTACCCCACCCTAACCAACCTTTGGTCAGCTTAATGGTCTCTTTCGTCTGAAGACAGCGTTTGAACCTTAAACTACCATTGTTGTTAGAATGGCATAGGAGTCTTTTGGAAACCACTTTAATCGGATACCCTAGGGATGATCCCAATTATGAATACAGCTTGGTGAAGCTTGGCATTATGTTCCCACCTCTACGAAGTGGGGGTTACCGATGCTTCACCAACCTTGTACCTATACCTTGCCTAACCTCAAAGATCTTAAAACCGCTAACCATCTACTTCCTGAAGTCCTTCCATAGTATCTTGAAGAATAGTGGCATTATGACCCTCACTCCAAGGAGGAGTGGTTACCACAACCTATTAAAGTCCTGCTCTAGCACCCTTGGACCAAATACTGCCTTTGTAGCAACCGGTTATCAGAGCCACAACACCCCTGCTCGACCTTTTGGCAACTCAATTTTGCCAAGTTCATATCCGCTCAGTCTTCGAAGTTTCAAGACTGTGGCTTCCTACTCCTTTGATTTGCTTATGGAGTCTGCATTGGTTTGTCTTGACCTAACAAGTTTCATATAGCTACCTCACATGTGGTTCTCAGCTCTCAAGCTCTTCACATCGAATGCCCCTATCTATCTTTGTACTTTTATTGCTCTATGCTTTGGGTTAGCTTACCCTGTGTTGTACTTTAAACTATCCTTGTTATTTATGTTACTTTCTGTTTGAATGAAATGATAACACCTCTTTGATAAAAAAAAAAAAAATTAATTATTATGAGCGAGATAAATCGCACTATGAGCGAGATAAATCGCACTATGGGCGAGATAAATCGATTTAAAGAAAATTATTATAAGTAAAATTATTATTCTAGAACCAATATTTGTTTGTGTCAAACATAATATGTAACTGAAGATTTTTATTTATTTATTCAAAGCTGCGCTTTTTCGTGTAAAAAAATATGTTTCACCCGTGAAATCTTTAAATGTGTAAGAATACATTTCACCCGTGAATTATGTGAACGTGGTAAAGAAAATATTTATAAAATGTTACAATTATTGGAAATATATATTTTTGTGTGCTTTAAAAAGCGAATTTTATATTTATGGTTAATTGAGTAACTATAACAATTTTTCATAATCTAATAATCACTCATTTTAAATATATTATAATTGTTTTTGGGTACTAAGTTTATTTATAATGATAAGGGTTATTGTCTCATTCCTTTTTAATAGCACATAGATTAATGTAGAATTAGAACGTATATTCCTATTCGGTTATCAATATTTCCATTTTTGAATGAATAATCACACTAAATGTTGAGATTAATTAGTTTACATACTTAGATATATATATATAAATAATCACACATCATGATATCCTCTAATTTGTTGTCATTTTTATATTTATTTATGAATATATATAAATCTATCTTTATTGGGAATTAAGTTTCCTTTAATGAGTTGGAGATAATTCAGGGGTAATATATTTTTCTTTTTATAATCAATTATAATAACTATTGAAAGCTTGTTATTTAAATTATTATGGGAATAATACTAACATAAAAAATAACATTTTATATATGATTTTGTTAATAAGTTATATGTTCTTTTTTTATTAACTTTATATGTTTTTATAGCCTTTTTAAGTTATTTCTTAAAAATAATATAATTTTGACTTGTATATTTGTAAGTAAATTTTAGAGAAATTTTAACTTAAAATAGTATGTAATTATTTAATTAGTTTTAATATGTGATATTTAAATTTGTGTGAAAATTGATGACATATCTAATTATTATTCAGTGGATTGTTTTAATTTAAATATAATGACATGTTGATGTAATTAAGTAGAAAATTTAAGGATTTTTTTGCTAAATGTGTCTCGAGCTCTCTGGCGGTGACACATCAGTTTTTTCAAGAGAGTGCTTCTCTATTGAGGGAATTTGTAAATCAAACATCTAGTAACTGATATTTTTAATGTACTATTATACTTAAAAATAATATATTATTGGTCAAAATCAAATTTGTAAAGGAAAAGTAAAAAACAGAGGTAAACAGAAGAACTAAAAAAGAGGACAAAATCACCTTTATGCATCACTTAAAATAGCAAATCTATAAAACCACAAGGAAAATGGCGGATTCAACAAACGCTCCTTTTAAGATGTAGGAGACATCAAACAAACAATTACAGTTTTGACCCTTGAAATTTACAGTTTACATATGTTTTTTACGACAAAGGAAACAAACATTTACTTCTTTTGCATACTCATGTTTACTAAGTCTTTATATCTATGAACCTTCACACGATTTGTTCACATGCCTTTATCTACAGCTACGGATCTTCCTCCACCTGAAAACACCATTATAAGCATAGTTATTTTATATTTAAATATAAGCATAATGCGTGCGTGTGAGATCATATGGCAAGCTCATGATTTGGATCAATTAGAATTTTTAAGAGGTTAAAGATTAGAGTATAACATTATATATTTTCTACACTTTACATTAAATCACATAACATGGTTTCTGGATAAATTGCTGCATTTTCAACATTGTCTGTGCCTTGTCCTTTGCCACGTTGTATTCTTGAGGTTAACATGAAATGTGAAACACTTAAAACGAGGCTAATTAATTTAGTCTCTTAAAAAAAAGTTGAGAGGTAAGGGCCGGATGAGATCTGCACGAGTGGCATGACCTTCAATAGCAGACAAGCCAGCTCCCGTTCATGGTTTAAATCAGCACTCATGCAACGCAGCGCATCTCATGCTGTGAGGACGGTTGGTAAAAGATATTGCAGAGATATTTCATTTTTATATTAGCTAAGATGCTTTTTGTCACCTTGGAAGGGGAACATTGCATTGATGATTCGATTTTCTTAACCTCATAATATAAGTATCGACCGGAGAGGCATTGAGAAGGCAGAACAAAACATATTAAGCTCTCTCAACATCTTCTCTTTGATCAAGAAACAAAGAACTTAAGATCAACAAAAATGGCAGTCTCCTTCCATGTTCGATCTAACAGCCTTCCGTCTAGACTTCACCCACAAGCTGCTCATATTAATGAGCAGTTGGCCCGATTAAGATCTTCCGAGGAAGCCTCAACATCTTCCAGCTCTTCTATCTGCCATAGGCTGGATAACATTCAGGATCTACACGAGTCTCTTGACAAACTTATTCGTCTACCTGTCCCACAAAATGCTCTATCTCAAGAGAAGAACAAGAAAGCCGTCGAGCAGCTTCTTGATGGATCTCTAAGGATCTTGGATTTGTGCAACATTTCCAAGGATGCTTTGTCACAGATGAAAGAGGGTCTCATGGAGGTCCAATCTATTCTACGAAGAAAGCGTGGAGATCTATCGGGAGAGGTCATGACATACTCTAAAGAATCGTAGACAATGGAAAGAATATTTCTGTCTATCATTCCATGGTACTTTACATGACATGGCTTTTATAGACTACAATAGAATCTTATAATATCTAATTACAATCAATGTAATATACGATGACAATCGTATCTCAATCACAATCGTATCAATTAACATTGACCAGATCTTTGTTAACTTGTTGCCTAAGCTACGGAAATGATTCCGTAATATACTTAGCCTCAAGAAGATCCTTAAAGAAGTCTTTCCAAAAGGTTCTCAAAAGTTTGAAGGTTAAACATGACCACGAGTGTAGCTACATATCCTTGGCAGTGTTTGGAGAAGCAGAAGCTGTCACAATTGTTCTGTTTGATTCTCTCTTTAGCTACATGTCTGGATCAAAGACTTGTTGCAAATGGTCAGTCGTCTCAGAGCTAATGAAAAAGAAGAAAGTTACGTGTGAAGCACAAGAAAACGAATTCACAAGGGTGGACTCCGAATCCCAGTATGAACAGACTTTGAAGATGGAAGATGTTCACATACTAAAGTCATGCATTCAAGATCTTGAAGATGGACTTGAGTCTCTCTCTAAGTCTTTGATCAAATACAGAGTCTCAATACTTAACATCTTAGGCCACTAATGCCTACAAAATTTTGTACAAAAAGGAACTATTAAAAGAAATATATTCAAGTCGCAATTCTAAGCATCTTATTTCTCTTACCTTTGAATCTTTCATCATTAAAGAACAAGTTCATTCTAGAAACAAGAAATCAGAAAATACTCAAAATAGCTCATCATTAAAAAATTTTAAACTTCATGAGAATACAAATTTTAAGGTAATAAATTCATATCCACCTAATCTATAATTGTCACACGTACTCTACAATCTCTATATACTTTTATTTAAGCAATGTTGTTAGAAGATTAACTCTACTATCATATGGCATAATACAAAAATATGTCATTACATTTTAATTAATTTAATAACTAATAAAAGAAAATATTATATTGTTTTATACCCTATTTTTGAAATTATTTAATGAAATTATTTAACAGATTTCGTTTATTGTTTCAGAAAGTTGAAGGAAAAAAAACAAATTATTTAGAACAAATATAAAAATTGATTTTATTTATAAAATTAAGATTAAATATATGCATCCCAAAATTGTTTAATAATGAAATATATATTTTAAAACTATGATACAACATTGCTTATATTTTAAAAATATAAAATAGAATATCTAATTTATTAAATATTTTTTTGCATTGCACATCGATGCAGTGACATCTTATTAATATCTAAGAAATCACAAATGTTACATTTGAGTTAATATAACATATACAACTAAAAAAAAATCAAAATACCAAATCGAGATTTCTAAACACAACCGCTTCAATACAGATTTTATTATATTTTCTAGATTTTACCAAATTTATATGATTCACGGATTTAAACATTGTATCATTCTCCGAAGATGGTTTGAAATCAAATTATATATGAAACTAAATAAAAAAATTATAAAATGTACAGAGTAAATCAAATAAACTTTATACTATTATTTTGTAACTAACAAATTATATAGTAAAGTCTATGGAAATATTTTTTGTATTGTACATGGAGGGACTATCTAGTAGGAACTCTATTTATGCTTTGTATGTTGAAGAAAAAATTGGAATGATTCATGAAATTATGCTTTGTTTTCTTTAAAATAATCACACATTTTTTAAAGTACATAAATATAGTGGGAAACAATATTAATGGTACAATATTAATGGTCATTATCGATGATTAGGATCTTGTCTGAATTATAATTTTGAATTGGTCTTGGATTTTCTATATATGATCATACAGTTAGTATTGGTGGAAATCTTAAGAAGGTGTGACATATGGGAAAACATATAATCACACCAAAATAAATTTTGAATTTTGAATTTCTATCTATATATACATTTTTGGAGACATTTATAAAATAAATCCTGAAATTGGCACTTATTTACAGGTATGTCATTGACATTAAAGAATTAATTTAATAAACACAATTAACTATACTTATATTTGATTTTTTTTTATAGAAACTTACTATTTTAAAAGGTAACAAACATAATTGTAAATGTATACAGATTTTATTTCTTTATTTTATAAGGAGGTGAGTGAAGAGGTATTGTTCATTAAAAATTTGAAAAACTAATTTGATAAAAAATGATTTTTAGCCTCAAATACTATATTTTACTTTCATGGGTTTTGTATGATAAGTTTTTACGGATTAAAAATCTTTGAACATGTTGCGTGATCCGCCTAGCATGGCGGGTTTGGACTATAGAACAACCACTAAAACTATTAGTTTATTTCATATAATATATATTTGTAGTCATAGTTTAGAAACTTAACTTAACTTGCCATATAAGCATATACCTCTGTTTAATTATAAAAAACAAACTAAGTGTTTTAAAATTTTATATTCTATCTAATAACAAATTTAATGTAATTAGGTTATAAACTGTATAAAACATAAGAAGAAGAAAAAATATTATAAACAAAATTATAAATACATTAGATAAAATTTAATTAATTGAGAATTTGAAAACTAAATAAATTAAAAATTATTATTTAAATTACATTAATTTATAATTTAGTCTCGCGGTGTACCGCGAGTGAAAACCTAGTAATCACATATAATCAAATAATATCAATATTAATGGTTACTCTCTCTCTCTCTTTCCAAAATAAATGTAATGAAATTATTTGGCTATTGCCATTGAGCAACTCATTTGGATTTTCCATTTTATCATTTTCACACCAAAAATAATAACGATTTTATCTTCAAAATTCATCCTTCTACCGTCTCATTTTTCATTTTGTTATTACTTTTTTTTTTGTTTCTAAGAAATATAGTCATAGTCATTTTACCTTTATGTTAAATTGTTTTAAAATTTTATATTTGAATTTTAGTTCATCACAATAATTTTTAGTTTTCTAGTAGTTGCAGTGAAATCCCGTGCAAAATTGTATCTTATACATGTTTGTGGATTAAAAAAAAAAATGAAAAAAAGGAAACAGAATTAACTCAAGTAGTTGAGTTAAACGCCCACGTACTAAAGAACATACAACTTATATAGGTCCAACATTTATTGAAGTCTATATATTTTGCTGAATTTTTGCAAGTGAAGGAAATGATCATATGAAGAAAAAAGCAATATTGTATTTGTAAGAATACATATAAAAATATAAATACATAAAAGACAGGTAAAACACACAGAAGTTTCAATGTATATTTGTAAATCAAACATCTTGTAACTGATATTTTTAATGAACTATTATACTTTTAAAATAATAAATTATTGGTCAAAATTAAATTTGTAAAAGAAAAGACAGAAAAGATAGGTAAAAAATAAATAAATAAAGAAGAGGACAAAAATCATTCTGCATCACTTAAAATAGCAAATCCATAAAACCACAAAGATGTACATCTTTTGACATGTAGGAGATTTATGCTGAAAACATCAAACATCTTTTGACCTTAAAATTTACAGTTTACATATATTTTTTTACGACAAAGGAAATAAACATTTACTTCTTTTGCATATTCATGTTTAATGAGTCTTTATATCTATTAACCTCCACCTGAAAACACTATTATAAGCATAGTTATTTTACATTTATTAATTAAATATAAGCATTATGCATATGGTTTGGATCAATTAGAATTTTTAAGAGATTGAAGATTAGAATAACATTTTTCTTTTCTTTTCATACACTACATTAAATGACATAACATGGTTTCTGGATAGATTGCGGCATTTTCAACGTGATTAATACTTGACAATTGAGATTCACATTCTTGAATCAGCATTGTCTGTGCCTTGTCCTTTGCCACGTTGTATTCTTGGGGTTAACATGAAATGTGAAACACTTGAAACGAGGCTAATTCATTATTCTCTCTTAAAAAAATGTTGAGAGGTAAGGATGAGATCTGCACGAATGGCATAACCTTCAAGAGCAGACAAGCCAGCTCTCGTTTATGTTTTAAATACGCACTCATGCAACGCAGCGCATTTCAATGCCTTAAGATATTTAAAAGTTAGGCTGTGAGGACGGTTGGCAAAAGATATTGCAGAGATATTTTATTTTTATACTAGATAAGATGCTTCTTGCCACCTTGGAAGGGGAACATTGCATTAATGATTCGAATTTTTTAACCTCATAATCTCTCTTTTCTAATGGTGTATATAAGTATCGACCGGAGAGGCATTGAGAAGGCAGAACAAAACATCTTAAGCTCTCTCAACATCTTCTCTTTGATCAAAAAACAAAGAACTTAAGATCAACAAAAATGGCAGTCTCCTTCCATGTTCGATCTAACAGCCTTCCCTCTAGACTTCACCCACAAGCTGCTCATGTAGATGAGCAGTTGGCCCGATTAAGATCTTCCGAGGAAGCTTCAACATCTTCCAGCTCTTCTATCTGCCAAAAACTTGACAACCTTCAGGATCTACACGAATCTCTTGATAAGCTTATTCGTCTACCTGTCACACAACATGCTCTATCTCAAGAGAAGAACAAGAAAGCTGTCGAGCAGCTTCTTGATGGATCCCTTCGGATCTTGGATTTGTGCAATATTTCCAAGGATGCTTTGTCACAGATGAAAGAGGGTCTCATGGAGATCCAATCGATTCTACGAAGAAAGCGCGGAGATCTATCTGGAGAGGTCAAGAAATACTTAGCCTCAAGAAGATCCCTAAAGAAGTCATTCCAAAAGGTCCTCAAGAGTTTGAAGGTCAAACAAGACCAAGAATGTAATGACGAATCTTTGGCAGTTTTTGGAGAAGCTGAAACTATTACAGTGACCCTTTTTGATTCTCTGTTCTCCTTCATGTCCGGATCAAAGTCTTGTGGAAAATGGTCATTGGTCTCAAAGCTAATGAACCAGAAGAAAGTCTCATGTGAAGCGCAAAAAAACGAATTTACAAGGGTGGACTCTGAGTTTCAATCTGAAAAGACTTTGAAGATGGAGGAAGTTCAGATCCTAGAGTCATGCATTCAAGATCTTGAAGATGGACTTGAATCTCTCTCCAAGTCTTTGATTAAATACAGAGTCTCAATTCTTAACATCTTAGGCCATTAATTTATGCCTATAAATTTTGTACACATACTAAAGACAAATTAATAGAAACTAATTCAAGATTTCTCATATAATTATGTGTTATTCATTCTTAATTTTATTCTATTATTATCCAAGAACAAGTTTAGTTCAGAATCAAGAAAACAAAAGCAATTTTAAATAACATATCTACCATTGGCTTTTGAACCATCCCAAATTTCACAGTTTAGGCTTCTCACCGTAACAAGTTCTTGAGTCCACAAAACTTCAGACCCAAGTTTGCTCATCATAATTATAAGATATATAATCATGTGTGAATTCACATGCTTTCAGCAAAGAAGCTCTATTCATGTCTATGGTGAAACAAAATGGATCTGAAATCAAAACCTATGAATTAGGTTTTTTTTGTTGTTGTTCCTGTATGGGATTGTTGAACAAACTGCCTTAAGTATGCAAAATTGTTTATTCATGTCCCATTCTTATCATTTTCAAAATAGAGCAAATGATGATAATGAAATCAAAGAAAATATATTACCTTCTCTATTTTAACTTTTGTATATATATTTTTTTTTGATACAAAGACCAGATATATCAACTAATATAAAAAATAGATTAACATCTTTCTGGTAGCACATTAATTAAGAAGGATTAGAGGTATCTGTGGAATACTATTATCTACTTTACGCAAAAAATGTTGTGATTGTTTGACGAACTACGAGTAAGCTGACAAATAACATACATACTAAGAAGAATTTTTTTTTTCTAATTCATTTTTTTTCTAATTATTTCTTCACCTCTCGGGGCAAATCTCCACGCTTTTTTCTAAGAATCAGTTAGATCTCTTTAAGACCCTCTTTCATCTGTGAAAAACTGTTAGAGTACATGGAATGAGGCTGCCATTTTTACAAAGCTTCCAATTTTGGTTTTATGTTAAAATCAAGAGAAGGTTGTTGTTTATGCCTTTGCTACGTCTCTCACCACTACATATATACAACCAACGATCAAGGAAGGGAAACATGTGGAATCATTGTGATTATAAAGAGCGATGTTTGTGCAATGTCTCCCTCCAATCACATTCCATGACTCATAATCTAAAAGAAAAACAGATATGAAATGATTTACAAAAAAAAAAAAACAGATATGATTCAGATTTTATCACATGAATTATCTTCTAAACTAATGTAGCCACGTTCTAGCAACTCTGCCTCTCTCTTTTACAGGATATTGTTGCGCGCAGTGCAATCGATGCATACATACATGTGCATTTAGGATCTTGTCTGCCTCCTTCGCTGCAAATTTCTGATTTCTCGGAATTTTCTTATAGGCTCATGTGGTTTTGAGGGTGTATAGATACACGAAATATGCTGTTATTATCTTCTCTAAGGAGACAACCATAGTGGATTGTGCATGTGGGACTTAGGCAGAAGGGGAAAATTGCATAAACATTGGAGTCTTGTGATGCCAACATTGAATAATAAAGATGGCAAATGATGATATATTTCTCATGGTATATATGTATTGAACAAGCTGGTTGATGAGGCATCTTGAGTTCTCTAAGGTCTTTTGTTGATTACAAATCAGAGAAAGGAATACCAAAAGAGAGAATATGGGGGCAGTCACCAACAAGTTAAGAGGAAGAAAGCCATGGTATAGTAATTTGATGAATCCTTCATGATATTGTATTTGTGAAATATGGCGAAAGGATGCTTCGAGATGCGAGAAAGTTTTTTAATGCCTCAAAAGAAAAGAATGAGGTGGAGAAGTGTTTAGGTTTCTGAAAGAAAAACACATCATTGGCTGCGTTAGGGAGAAGCAGAAAGCCATAACTATTTTTCTCTGTTTGGTTCTCTATTTTGCATGTTGTGAGGTTCAAAGTCATTGATCTCTGAGTTGATAAACCAGAAAGGGAGAGTTTTATTACAAGAAAAAACCCGTAGAAACTAGAAACTATCAGTTTTGCTCAGTGTTAAAAGGATTCTGGCAAACAATGACTAATTTAGACACGCTAGGGTATGCAAGGATATATAGAAGCACCTTCTTGGAATGGCTACGAACAAGTTTCAAGATATATTGTGCTTGTTATAACGTGTATGAAATTGATGCATGGAATTATTAACCAGTCTTGGTAAAAATATCAAGTGTGGCGGACCTATGTACAACCAAGACAGGTCACATGACCTGGGTAAATTTTTAAATTTCCCTAATGGTTATTGAGAAAAAACACAGTTACTCTCATCAAAAAAAAAATTTCTTGTGTTTGACCTGTTTTAAAATTCATCCTGGATCCGCTATTGATATCAACAATATATGTGAAAGCTTCATCCATCTCAGCTCAATCATGTTGCTACTCGTCTACTTTCCCCAAACAGGTTTCTACAATTAGTTTTGATTTGCTTCTTTTGATCATGTAGATGGATACTTCATAGGAAAACAGTAGCCCTTGTATCTTCAAGTTTCCTAATCATAACTGAAGATCTAATATAATAAAGTAGGCTTACACTCTCTAACTAATCTTTATCTATTGCCATGCGGCACCTCTGAATCTTTTGGTTATTTTTGCTTTTCTCATGTTTAAACTAATTATTAATAGTTTGTAAATGGTTATTGGGCCACAAAAATATTTCGACTTCCCAAAGCAAACAGACGGAATCTCACAGTTCTATCTTCTCCTCTTTCTCGCTTCTCTCTCTTCCCCATCCCTCCTCTCTTATCTGTTCAATTACCGCTAGAAATCCTAATTAATCTCATCTCCGTTTTCATGGTGTTTCGTTAACCAACAACGGAGAACTTAAATCAATATTGCGTTTGTAAAAAGATTACGTTAACGTCGTTAAAAATCGTCACAATGATATGTGGGAAATTAGAAAATTGTGAAAGTTCATGTATTTTTTATCACCTATAAAATAGTTTAAGTATTTATTTGGCAAGAAAAAAAGTTTGTGTTTAATAAATCATGTATTTTTTTGGCATTTTTTCCTTTTTTGTTTCATCTTTCTAATTTAAAAATATGAAAAACACACTCTTATATTTTTTATTATTATCATCTAATTTAAAAATATATAAGTTATTTTCATATATAATTTGTTTGTGACATGTGACATATTGTCATGTAATCTTTTTTTAAATTTATTTTATGGTCTCTTTTTAATAGTTTCTTACCTAATTATTTTATATATTTTATATTATATAATATTTTCTAATTTCAGTTACTCTCTCATTACTGGTACATTTAGTGTTTATTTTCTTAAACATATAATATTTATTTTTAATTAAACCTAAAATATAACATATTTAATCATATACATTAATTTATACTTTAAATATACACTTTAGTATTAAATTGTAACTGAAATTACATAAATTGTAAATTGACTACTTGTTTTCTCCATTCACTTTCAGTTAAGTACCCTAGCAATTATAATTGTAACTCTTCTAATTTAATTTTTGAAATTTGTAACTTCCATCATTTCTTATCCTATAAATAATCATTCTCACATCCTCCTCCATCATATCTCAAATCCTAAATATTTTCTTTGTTTTTTTTGTTTTTCATGTTCCTGCATTGGTTGAAACTCAATGAAGATAATATTGTAAGAGTTTAATAATATATTTTACATTGTTCTCCATTTTATTTATTCTTACTTTTATCTACTTCTTTCTTTACTTTAGATGTTAGATTGTTTCTTAAATATTCTTATATATTTATTTGTTTCTTAAAATATGTAATGTTCTAACTTCTAAGGAAAGAAAAATTTGTAATATAATTATGAAATATCAAATCAATTTTTTCTAACAAAATTGTAATACATTTTTTAAGAATACTCATCATTATATTTAGTTTCTGATTAAACATATAATTACATAAAGATCATTAAACTATATTTATTTAATTCAAATATGTACTTCAAAAGGATTTTTGTATATAAAAAACAATACAATAATCTATTTTCTGTCTAGCTTTTACTACAAAGATGAAACGATTATAACTAAATCTAACAATATAAATTAAAATGAGGGCAATATAAAAAAGAGACTTAAAATTAGAATTAATCTTTGGGAATTGTACTTTAAAGTTTTACTTGCACTTCATATGATTTTATAGAGAATAATTTTGTTTCTCTCATTTAATACTTTAGGTTATGTGTTGGTTTATATGAACAACTTAATTTAATATTTGAATATCATAGTTAATTTTCATTTTATCATTTTTTAACCTCAAATAAATCTTCAGAGAAACTAATGAAAATTATTATCAAAGTTAAATAATAAAAAAACATAAAAAAATCAAGAGATATGTATGTGTGATTATATTTAAATTTGTTATATATTATGAATTTGTATAATTTTTTTTAAATGTATATTTCCTAAAGACATTTAGATTTAGATTTTTTTTTGCTTTTTATGATTATTAAATAAAATTAAATGAATTAACATAATTTATTATATTTATAACAATCCGCGCATACGCGGGATATAACCTAGTATATATATAATTTAGAACTACAATTGATAGTATTCTTGATTTTTTTATGGCTTGTGTCACTTTGAAACTCATGGCCTAACGGTAACCAAAATTTCTTACCTAGCTAAATAAAGAACAATAGTTTCTCGGTTGTGTAGACATGACAACAGACTAGTTAGCGATCACATTTAATTTGTTTCTTTGGATACTACTAATGTTTTAATACAAAAGCACACGGCATTTTATAACCTCAAGGTGCCTTTATTTTTTTGTTTTATCTACTCAACTCTACAGTCACCGTGTAACGAAAAGTTATTGTTATGTAGAAGGTAGACAAGATCCGAGTATTTTGCAATGGTGGTTATTGGTTAATCAGTTATGCATCATGGAGAGTTAATATATGCAAGAATAGTGCTGTTATCATCTTTTCCATTTGAGACAAACCACGTTGGGGTTTCCATAAACTATATGCCAACGCGTTGCAAAGTCGACTGTGCACATTCATTTTATCAGATCTGAGTCATATCTTTATTGCATAATAGGCAATGACGTGTGTAGGGGAACATTGCACAGACATTGATGTTCAATATAATAATACAGAAAGAGATTCCTCATTTTTCTCTTTCATGATGGTGTATATAAGTAATTACAGGAGAGGCAATGAGAAGGCAGAACAAACATCTTAGCTCTCAACATCTTCTCTTTAATCAACAACAAAGAACTTAAGATCAGGAAAAAATGGCACCATCCTTCCGTGTTCGTTCTAACAGTTTCCCTTCTAGACTTCACCCACAAGCTGCTCATGTCGATGAGCAGTTGTCTCGTTTGAGATCGTCTGAGGAAGCCTCAACATCTTCTAGCTCCTCTATCTGTAAAAGACTTGACAACATTCAAGAGCTACACGAGTCTCTTGACAAGCTTATCCGCCTACCAGTTACCCAACAGGCTTTAGCTCAAGAGCAGAATAAGAAAGCTGTCGTGAAACTTCTTGACGGATCTCTCAGGATCTTGGATTTGTGTAACATTTCCAAGAATGCTTTGTCGCAGATGAAAGAAGGTCTCATGGAGATCCAATCCATGCTACGAAGAAAGCGTGGGGATCTATCAGGAGAGGTCAAGAAATATTTAGTCTCAAGAAGATCCATAAAGAAGTCATTCCAAAAGGTCCTCAAGAGTTTAAAAATCAAACAAGACCAACAAGAGTGCAATGACAAATCTCTTGCTATGTTTGGAGAAGCAGAAGCTGTTACAATGGCTCTTTTTGATTCTCTATTATGCTACATGTCTGGATCAAAGACTTGTGACAAATGGTCACTCGTCTCAAAGCTAATGAACAAGAACAAGGTTTCAAGTGAGACGCAAGTAAATGAATTCACAAGAGTTGATTCCGAATTCCAGTTCGAGAAGACAATGAAGATGGATGATGTTCAGATCCTAGAATCATGCATTCAAGATTTTGAAGATGGACTTGAATCTCTGTCCAAGTCGATGATCAAATACAGAGTCTCAATTCTTAACATCTTAGGCCACTAATGCCTATTAATTTTGTACATATATAACCAAAAAGTTAAATACATCAATATTTTCATATGATTTTTGTTCTTAATTTGATTATATTCTCATTAAAGAACAAGTTCATTCTTAAATTAAGAAAACAAAAAGTCACCTAATCAAGACTTCTACCATTTACTATTGAATCCTCCCAAAAATTTACAGTTTAACTTTAAACCAACCAAAATTACAGCGCCAAAATTCCTCACTATAATACTACGTACAAGCATCTCTCAAATTCACACGTTTACAGCAATTATAGCTCTGTTCATGTCTAAATGGTGGGAGACAATGGAAATGATTCAGCATAAAAATAAGTAAACCGTGTGATTTCACATGCCAAAACCAATGAATTAGGATCTTGTCTATATTATATTCTTGAAAACAGACTTGCACAAAAATGAGACATTGTTTTAAAGCCACTCGTGCTTAATTTTAGTATCGATGGAAGGCTGACATGTGAAGATGAATGGTGGGAGACACAATACATGTTTAGTGTATACATTAAAGTAAGTCCACGTTGGCACTATAAACATTGCATATAAAAAGTTAAACCTCATGCACACAGATTTTAAAGAAAACATTATTTCAGTATTTTGTTAGTTAGATAGTTAAAGATCCTTGTGATCTTCGATATATTTGGATATAGGATATCTCTAGAATATTCCTCTAGCACAGATATGATTTTGGATTCGATCTCATCTGTACATTGTATCCTATATATACTTTTCCATGGTGAATAACATTCTCCACGGAGTTTCTCTTATAACATGGTATCAGAGCATTATAAGTGAACGGAGTTTAACTTATAACGTAGTTGTCTATCACCGAGGATGGGAGGAGATTGATTGTGTGAACGGCGGTGTAGAGAGCTTCGACCCAGTATGACAGTGGTAGAGAGGCTTGATGAAGGAAGGTGCGAACGAGATTATTGATCGTACGTAGTGTCCGTTCTGCCCTACCATTTTGTTGAGATGTGTGCGGGCAGGAGAAGCGTATGGTGGTGCCGACGGCAGATAGATGCGACAAGAACTCCCTATTGTTGTACTCACCGCCGTTATCGCATTGAAGTGTCTTGATGGTGCGGTTGAAGTGTGTCTTTACGAAAGCGGAGAAGGCTAGGTATTTGCCAAACACGTCACTTTTTTGCTGCAGTGGATAAACCCATATGAAATTTGTGTAATGATCCAAGAATCAAAGATAATACTTAAAACCGCTAATACTCAAAACCGGAGATGTCCAAAAATCAGAATGAATTAAATCAAATGATTGAGAGACAGATTTGTTTGATGAATAAAATGGAAAACGAACGTGTTTTCCAAGCTGACACGCTTGACACAAAGTTGTCAAGTCGGTCTTAGTGCTTGGGAGATTATTAGAGGAAAGAACACGTTGAAGAATTGTATTACTAGGGTGTTTGAGGCGGTGATGCCACGTTGAGCAACTAGGAGGAACCGAAACAAATGCTTGTGGGGGGGATAAATTTGTGTGCGGAGTGACGGAGTAGAGGGGACCCGTGCTATTGCAGCGGAGGAGCTTGGTCTTGGTCGGAAGATCCTTGACACAAAAACCAAACGGATCAAACTCCACAGACAAATTATTGTCGGTGACAAAACGACGGACAAATATCAAATTTTTGATGATAGAAGGGCAAACAAAAACATTACGAAGTTGAAGGTGTCGAGAGGGTGTTGGTAAGAGGCCATTACCAACGTGAGTGACCTTAGCGGAGGACCCGTTGCCGACAATGACACTAGGTAAATGACTCGAATTAAAAGTGGTACGTAGAATACCTGGTTGAGCGGTGATGTGGTTGGTGGCACCCGTATCTATGACCCAAGGAGTTGCATTCGGATCCTGAATGGTCATCGTTTGGAGAGCGTTGGTTAGCGCATGTGGGAGGTATGTGAGAGGTGTGGGAGAGTGAGGAAGCATTTGCGTGACGTGAGCTTCACCATGTGGACGAGGTTGGTGGTGTGCAGGTTGAACCGGTGGAACAGAGGGGTAAGCCATGTGTGGTGTCGAGCCGTAGAGCGGGGGTGGTGGTGCGTAATATGGAGACTGGTACGGTGGTTGACCATATCCCCATGGTGGGTTTTGATATTGCCAGTGATTATTGTAGCGGCCACGTCCTCTGTTCTGGCGACTACCGCGACCACGACCTCTGTGTCTGCGACCTTGGTGACCGGAGTGATGTCCTCGCGAAGATTGTTGGTCCGTCGTGGTATAGAGGATATTTGGGGTAGACGTATCGGATGGTGGGCTAGGAGCAGGTTGCACATGTTTGGAGAGACGAGTTTCTTCAAGTTGGATCATTGATCGAGCAACGGTGAACGATGGGTAAGGAGATTTGTGTTTGATTACGTTGATGATGGAGTCGAACTTGTCGTTGAGACCGTCCAACATGTACATGACAAGTTGGCGGTCAGTAACCGGAGATTCGACGTTTGCCAGGAGATCGGAGAGTGTCTTGAGGCGTTTGCAGTAGTCGGCGACGGTGGAGTCACCGATGGTGAGAGTTCGAAGTTCGGTGTCATACTCCATCGCTCTTGCTTCTTTGTTATCACGGAAAAGTTCTTCGATGGTGATCCAAAGTTCACGGGCGGTGGACTTTGTCTTAAGAACGATGTCTAAGATTGATTCAGAGATCGTGTCGTAGATCCACATTTTGACGAGGCCATCATGTTCTTTCCACTGCTGTTGGGTCGCCGGAGTGGCAGTGGATGTGCCGTCGAGATGGCTGAGAGCACAAAAGCTGAGACAATGAGTCTCAAATAGCTCTCTCCACACGTCATTGTTAAGTTTGGCTATGTCGAGGGTGATGGGGATGTACGCTTTCGATCTCATATGTACATTGTATCCTATATATACTTTGCCATCGTGAATTTGCCATCGTGAATAACATTCTCCACGGAGTTTCACTTATAATATATTTAACAACTTTCTCAAGGATATTATACAAACTAATATGACGTGTGAGAAACCTCACGGAGACTTGAAGTTTCATCTCTCTTAATTATGGTTTCTTGAACTACTTCAAATGTTTCCCACCATACAAACATGAACAGAGTTATTATTGCAAAGAACGTGTGAAATTCGAAAAACTTCACCAATAATAATGAGTCCATACAGCGTCATTTAGGTGGATTGAAGTTGTTGACGTAATTTTTTTGTTACCATGTTTAACCTGTGAACTTTAGAGGTTCAAGATATAATAAGAGAATTTTCTGTTTTATTGTTTATAGGATGAACCTGTTTGTTGATGTTAAAAGAGTCAAAGATAAATAAAAAAAATATGTTTGGAATTGAGACTTGAATTCGTTCTATTAACTTTTCTTACATGTACAAAATCTTTAGGCTTTAATGGCCAAAGCTGTTGAGAATTGACACTCTGTATTTAATTAAAGACTTAGATAATGATTCAAGTCCATCTTCAAAATCTTGAATGCATGACTCTAGGATCTGAACATCCTCCATTTTCAAAGTCTTCTCGGATTGGAATTCGGAGTCAACCTTTGTGAATTCATTTGCTTGCGCTTCAGATGTAATTTTCTTCTTGTTCATTAGCTTTGAGACGGCTGACCATTTGCTGCAAGTCTTTGATCCAAACATATAGCTAAATAGAGAATCAAAAAGAGCAATTGTAATAGCTTCTGCTTCTCCGAAGACAGCCAAAGATTTGTTGTTGTTGTCTTCGGCTTGTGAAACCTTGAGAGACTTTTGTAGTTTTTGGAAAGTCTTCTTGAAGGACTTTCTTGAAGCTAAGTATTTCTTGACTTCTCCTGATAGATCTCCGCGCTTTCTTCTTAGAATCGATTGGATCTCCATAAGACTTTCTTTCATGTGTGACAAAGCATCCTTGGAAATATTGCACACATCCAAAATCCTGAGAGATCCATCAAGAAGCTTCTCAACGGTTTTCTCGTTCTGCTCTTGACCTAGAGCGTGTTGTGTAACGGGTAGGCGGATAAGCTTGTCAAGAGACTCGTGTAGTTCTTGAAGGTTGTCAAGTCTTTGACAGATAGACGAGCTTGTAGATGTTGAGACTTCTTCACAAGATCTTAATCGGGCCAACTGCTCATCGGCATGAGTGGCTTGTGGGTGAGGTATCGAGGGGTGACTGTTAGAGCGAACGTGGTAGGAGACAGCCATTTTAATTGATCTTAGGCTATATGTTATTGATCAAGAAGAATATGTTGAGAGAGCCTTACGATTTTTGGTCTGCCTTCTCCATGCTTCTCTGGTCAATACATATATACACCATCATTGAAAAAGAGGAGAGACGAATCTCGTGGTGGTTAAACAATTGGCATCTCATCAGATATGGAAAATAAAAATAATGGATCAAGATCTCCACCATATCAGTTCTTTGTCTCTCTCCAACCATCCCTCACAGCTCAATTCTTCATTTACTTATTGCACTGAGTTGAGTTCCATTGCACGAGGGACTATTTACAAACAGATAGAGCTGGCTTGTCTAAAATCGAAACTCACCCTTATCTCTGTCCTCTGAACTTATAATAATGTTTGTTACTTTTTAAAATGTAAACAGAACCACAAAGAATTAGTCAAGAGTCACGGCAAAATTATATATAGAACATGAAGAACGTTACATTACATGAAAACATCAATAAACCAAATTCGTTTCGATTTAGTTCTTTATAGACTTGCTCAAGAAAAATAGTTTTTGTCATGTTCTGTGGTCTAATGTAATGTAAGAAGAAAAATAAATGTAATCTTTCATAAAAAACGTAATTTTACATTATGTTACACGCTTGGATTATGTTAATTATATTAAAATCTTCATATGTTAAATCAACTGTGATAATAATGGTGATTTGGTGGAGTGAGCAGCAAGATCTCTATCCCTAAATAATGGCATGTGAAACAAATCGTGTGGAGGTTTTCTTCAAGAAATTAAAAAATATCATTATCTGTGCGTAGTACGATAATGCAAGATTTATTATCTTACAAAATGTCTAACCACACGAGCACTGTCCAATAGCTTCTGTCAATTCCAGCTTGGCTTTGCATCAGAATTTTTTTGTGAATATTTATAAGTTTCTCCGTGTGCTATATAACCTGTTTCCAGTATAGCACACGCTTGCATTGCATCATATGATTATACTAATCAAAGGAAAGACAACTGTGATATATAGATGCAGTAGGGGCATGTGACTACACATCCACCTAATAATTTTTTTGTAGATCTTTTTAAAATTTCGAATAAACGTGTAAAGATTCAAATATGCCACATGATATGTCAAGCAAGCACATGTTTATTTTTTCAAGCCGTTAAAAAAATGTTTTCACCGTTGGAAAACTCTTATGAGTTTTTTTGGTAGTAAGATTGAGATGATTTGGTTGTTTCATAAGGGAGAGAGATAAAGAGATGTAACAAAAGAACTAGTTAATTGTATTTGTTGTTTTTTGAGAACATTTTTACATTAACTTTCTATACAAAAATACTTTAGGCACTGATTAGTGGCCTAAGATGTTAAGGAATGAGACTCTATATTTAATCAAAGAATTTGAAAGTGATTCAAGTCCATCTTCAAGATCTTGAATGCATGACTCTAGGTTCTGAACATCTTCCATCTTCAAGGTCTTTTCGGATTGACATTCGGAATCAACCTTTGTGAATTCGTTTTCTTGCGTTTCACATGTAGCTTTCTTCTTGTTCATTAGCTTTGAGACGACTGACCATTTGCTACAAGTCTTTGATCCAGAAATGTAGCTGAAGAGTGAATCAAACAAAGAAACTGTAATAGTTTCTGCTTCTCCAAAGACGGCCAAAATTTCTTCGGCGTGTGTAATCTTCAAAGACTTTTGTACTTTCTGGAATGACTTCTTAAGAGATTTTCTTGTGGTTAAGTATTTCTTGATCTCTCCCGATAGATCTCCGCGCTTTCTTCGTAGAATGGATTGAATTTCCATGAGACCTTCTTTCATCTGTGACAAAGCTTCCTTGGAAATGTTGCACACATCCAAGATCCTAAGGGATCCATCAAGAAGCTGCTCGACGGATTTCTTGTTCTGCTCTTGACCTAGAGACTGTTGGGTAGCGGGTAGGCGAATAAGCTTGTCAAGAGACTCATGTAAATCCTGAAGGTTGTCAAGTCTTTTGCAGATATAATAGCTGGAAGATGTTGAGGTTTCCTCAGAAGATCTCAAACGGGCCAACTGCTCATCAACATGAGCAGCTTGTGGGTGAGGTCTTGAGGGGAAACTGTTAGAGCGAACATGGAAAGAGACAGCCATTTTTGTTTATGTTTAGATTTTTGTTGTTGAGAGAGTTTAAGATGTTTGTTTTGCCTTCTCATTGCCTCATCAGCCTTACATATATATACACCACAAGGGGAGAGAAAGAAGAGGAATCTTTTCGTGCGTAAAATATTCATATCATTAATAAGATGTTTGTGCAATACACCTTTTACTAGGTGACAAGAGGCATCTCATATAATATAAAAGTTATAGATCAAGATCTCCGTCATTGTAGCTCTATGTCTCTCTCTAACCATCCTCACAGCTCAACACTTCATTACAATTAAGACATGTCTCCTATTCCATTTTTGCACGAGTGACAATTAAGACATGTCTCTTATGTGTCTGTACAATGAGCTGTAAGAAGGATGTGGTTGGAGATGATTACAAAAGCTCTCAACAGTTAAATGTAATATAACCTCTATATACTAAACTCAGATCTTGTCTACTTTTCCTCTCAGCAACCACAATACATGTGAGTACGGAGACATAAGATTACAACCCGACCACAAGAACGATACATGAGATCTTTAATATATGTGACAAACTTTGACACATCCATTTCTTGCCACACTTGTGATTTCTTGTTCTTGAATTTTGAAGATTGAATATTATCTAATCCAGGACAAGAGGGTTGCAAACATCTTTCCTGTTTCTCTTCTAGCTAGTTTCATGCATGATTGTTATACATTTAACCTATTGTTAAAAGAGTTAAGCATTGAAGTCTACGTGCAATCTCCATAACCAAACATTGGATCTTTATTCCTTACACAAAGAAGAAAGGAAACTACATGAACGAAGACTTTGTTTTTTCTATCTATATACCCAAATGCTATCTCAAAATTAGTCACTGATGCAAAAGATGAAAATGAAGATTCACATAAAAAAAAAAAGAAAAGGTTTCAGCTTGTTTTAATTCTAAACTCAGAATTTACACAAGACTTCTCTCAATCAGAAACAAAAAAAAAGTGTCACGTCTATTATTTGATTATTTCACATTTTATCCTAAAGGAAATATGCAAAATCAAGATTCTTTCTCACTGGTGCCTTTTCTTTGCTTCAAGAATAGCTGCTTCTTTCAAAGTATTTGTAGAGTCAATGTTCATGTTGAGTTTGGCTAAGGCCACAGACTGCAAGTAGAAGGCGGTTGGCCAATCAGGGTACACACTTTGTGCAGCCATCCCATCAAGGAGGGCTTTATCTGGCTCATTGCAGAATATATAGCATAGACTACGCCTCGCATAAACACTTGGGTACACCATTGACCTAGCCTCAATGAACTGTGGACAGAAAACAGAAACAGATTTAGATATAGAGATTCTACTAATATGCATGCTGAAAGTGAAAGGGAAGAGAATGTTATAATAACTACCTGAGAATAACAGTCGATGGCGGGTTTAAAGTCTTGCTCTACAAAGGCTTGATCACCTTGTTTACGTACATCTTGAAGTTCTTTCACCTCTTGTATCCATTCTTCGAAAGATAACTTAGCTCATAAACAAATACAAGAATAGTTAGCATCTCTTTGATGCCAAATAAATTGAAAAGTCATGTTGATGAGTTACCTCGATGAAATCCTTGTCATCGTCATATGCTGTCGACACCATGATTTTATGAATAGATGCAAGGTCCATTCTCGAACAAGCCTCTCCTAGTGGCGAAGTACGATTTGATGATGATACCTCCTCTTGCTGCGTTGTCGTTTCAATCACTTCATGAGATGGAGCCTACAAGCAGGACGATCAAGTTTAACATGAATATAAGATTTTTTTTTTAAACAAAGAATGAAATTATGAATATGATAAAGTCATTACTTCTGCTCTAGCTAGCAAGGTTTCAAGCTCTTCAACAATCTCTCTTGTGTTGGGACTCTCTTGATCCTCGTGCTGCAAACATTGAATGGCGAGATTGAGAACTGCGGTAGCTTCATCCATGGAGAACCTCCCCTTCAGGTATGGATCCATCAACTGAACAAGAGTCTTTCGATGTATCATCTCAGGAGCCTAGAAGCAAGATAATAACAACTAATTAATCGGCTTATATGTGGCTTCTTTTGCAAGAAATGGACAATGGTAGATAACTTTATGAGTACAGTCACAAAGTCAAGATGAATGGTTGATTCACACAACTAAGAAAGCAAAAGATTACTTACATGGCTTGGAGGAATTTGCTTTCCACTTAACAGATTCACAAGGATAGTACCAAATTTGTATGTCATATTATGAGGGTTCACACTTCCTGAATTGAGAATATAACATCACATTTTAATAATAATAATATATATAAAAAAAAAAAAAAAAAAAAA
>NC_025685.1:15166073-15167101 GCF_000633955.1 Camelina sativa | reverse complement strand
AGAATGTTTGTCTTATGTATACCTCATCAAATAGAACCTTGTAAGCACTTAGATTATTGTACGAAGCAAAGCCTGCCGTATTGCAATAACACAATGCCTCAGCTACACCATAGGCTACTCTCAACCTCGTAGGCCAATCCATGGTTTGATGCTTCCCTATGAACCAAAACAACAACAACAAAAAATGTTAGCAAGTTCAATCTGATTCAATCGGTTCCTACAAGCAATATACATTGATATATACCATCAATATATTCCATCACAGCATGTCGTATAGACCAACATTGTAACCTCACTATATATTCCCAGATACACAAAACCTAAAATATGAAATAAATTGAATAAGATATGAAGAGAATGAATCATACGCTGAAATAAACGCTTAGCAAGAGTATCATTTGGCATGAAATCTGCGACAAGAAGCCTTTTATCTCCATCACAACAATATCCAATCAAATTGACGATTCTCTTATGTCTTAACCTCCCAACTCTTTGTGCCTCTTCCTGACAACGTTTCGAGAAACATTATAACCAAACCCATCAAAATTAAAAGAGAACAATAACCGTCACATAAAAACATTTTCAGACAAAGAAAGGGTACGGTACGTACCACAAATAGGTTAGGGTCAGGCCAAACCATGCTATTAAATATCTTGATAGCGATGACGCTACCATTTTGCAAACGCCCCTTGAAGACGATATCGAAGCCATGCTCCGTAACAATGTTTTCAGGACTAAAATATCTGGTGGCCATCTTGAGATCGTAGAAAGAGAATTTCGTTAATGGTGGATCTTCTCTTCTGCCGTTTCTGGGTTCGGAAGATGCATCGGTCGTCTGGTCTTGAATAGGATCTACAGTTGAAGGCAATGAGTAACAACAACCCATGATTATTCAGCGCACAAGGGGAGAGATTCACAACTATTCCTTATTGTTTTATCTGATTCCTTGTTTGGTCTTTGGAGTCCTTTGACTAATGAAGCTTAAGTGTCTCTTTGTTGCCAAAGACAAAGAGTCTGATTTTATAGCA
>NC_025685.1:15162152-15162940 GCF_000633955.1 Camelina sativa | reverse complement strand
TGACGCTACCATTTTGCAAACGCCCCTTGAAGACGATATCGAAGCCATGCTCCGTAACAATGTTTTCAGGACTAAAATATCTGGTGGCCATCTTGAGATCGTAGAAAGAGAATTTTGTTAATGGTGGATCTTCTCTTCTGCCGTTTCTGGGTTCGGAAGATGCATCGGTCGTCTGGTCTTGAATAGGATCTACAGTTGAAGGCAATGAGTAACAACAACCCATGATTATTCAGCGCACAAGGGGAGAGATTCACAACTATTCCTTATTGTTTTATCTGATTCCTTGTTTGGTCTTTGGAGTCCTTTGACTAATGAAGCTTAAGTGTCTCTTTGTTGCCAAAGACAAAGAGTCTGATTTTATAGCAATATGACCATTATTCTCGTGCCAAAAATAGAAGAGACCTTTCTTTTTTGTCACTTCAAGGGTTTTTTTTTTTTTATTCTTTTAATTCGTTTTTTACTAGATAAATATTCGTGTTATACGCGCGCTTTTTAGTTTCAATTTGTTAATTTTTTACTCTCAAGTTTTTATTTCAAAACTTTTAAATTAAATTTGATAATTATTTATATTTTTTATACTTTGAATATATTTTGATTATAATTTTTTTTATTTGCATTGACTTGGAGATGTCCTTGCAAACTTTTAATTTCAATTCTACACATTTAGATATATCTCAAAAAGACAACATATTTACAATAACATTTAGATATATCTCAAAAAGGACATTGATTCATATTGACTACTGATATGTCTATATTTTGTCTCTCCTTAGCCTATTTTTATCATG
>NC_025685.1:15123131-15162092 GCF_000633955.1 Camelina sativa | reverse complement strand
AAGGTTAATTGAACCTGCTAGGAGACACAAAAATCTTAGTATCAACTACACTTTTAAAAGACTTGCAAACTTTTAATAAATTTCAATTCTACACATTTGGATATATCTCGAAAAGGCAACATATTTACAAGTATTTTAAAAGTGTAGTCAATATGAATCAATGTTGTGGCTATTAGAAAATTTAAGAAATAAGCTAGCATTATAAATGTAAAGAATGAAAAAAAAATTGTTTTTCCTTAAATATACTATAAGGTAAAATTATTAATGCAAAAAATATTGAACTTTTAGAGTCAGAGTTTAATTTTGCAGTTCAGGGATATGTTGTATGGAAACTCTTTTTAAGGTCAGTTTCCCATTTCCGAAACGTTTTAAAAAGGTAAACTCGTGGAAACATGGAAACAAACCATAGAAACACGATTCCTAGAAATCTCTGTTTGAAAACACGATAGAAACTCCATTTTCGTTTTGGAAACAAAACATAAACTTTTTTTTAGTTTAGAAACTTTATAAATAAATAATTTGAAAATAGATATATATATATCTAATATTATTAAATTTTTTAGTTCAACTATTTAATATTTATGTTTTAAATTTGTGTTGTTTCAAATATTCTTTTTAATATAATTTTTATGTTTGGTGTTTTATTATGTCTATACAAAATAATTAAGAATCATATTATCGTCGTTTTAAAAAATTTAACCACAATATATTCAGACAAAAAAAATCTAGGGTTTTTAGAATGATTATGAAATAAATCAATAAATGAAGTGATCGATTAATAAAGAGGACACGCATTTTCTTGCATGACAGAGGGTAAATTTTAGAAATGTAAATTTCCTCCAAATAAATGGTGAAATAGTTATATGTTTTATTTACTCAGATAACTTTTTCTGCATTTTGACCAAATTAATAGGTTTTTTCTATTATGTCACTTGTAGTTTAACCCTAATTGTTTCAATGTCAACTTTCACAGTCGTCGTGCCCGATCGAAGCTCAAAATTAGTGGTGTTTAGTGATCTTTCTCATCAACTCTGCCATCTATACCCTCATTAAGTTAATGCTTTCTCCTCTTTCATCTTGTACTATACACTAAGTGTTCTCTTAAGTTCATATCATACAAAAAAATGGTTCTTTAATTTCGCTTTACTATCTTTAAAAACTGTATGACTCAGTGTCATAGCTTGTAATCGTCATTCTGTATTTTAGTTGAAAGGCCTTTATAAAAAAAGACCATGCAAGTAATTTTGTGTTAGGTTATCAAGTAGAAGTTACAAGCCTATTGGAGTTTATATCTCTGGTTTAGTTTCAGTAAATTTTATTGTACCATTCGGTTATTAATTATGTTGGTTTAGAAACTTGTATTTAAGCTTTGTCGTGTACACATTTTTAATTCAATGAAGTTTGTCTACATGGCTAGTTGAAGAAGATGATTACACCTTGACTAGTCTGAAGTCTCTCTAATATCCAGTTTATGAAAGTGCCAAAGTCTTTCCACACGGAGGAAAACGAGACTGTCGATTTGACAAAAAAATTGACTTGTCAAGGAAAAAAAAGAGAGTCAAAAACTAATTAATAACGGTTACCAATAGGAAAAAGAACAAGAAAACTAATTACAATATTTCCTAATTATTGTAGTCAATGTTTGATTATCTCAAAAGTGCTAATATATTTCCAAAATTTATTAATTTTCTTAGTATTTTTAAGTTTTCCTAAATTACTAAGAAGAATAAGAAAATGAGGGAGTCAAACTAATTAATATGTTTCCTAGATTTTAATGATTCAATATCCCCTTGCAATAACTTTTTTTTTGTATATATATAACCAAATATTTTGCTGGCATAAACACTACACTCTCTACATGTATCTACTTAAAAAGTTCTTGTGATTTTTCAATCGAATCATATTTTTTTCCTTTGAATCATACTTTTCTCACATTATACTTTTGAACCTACAAGGCTACAACAGTATTACAAATTACAATGGTCCATTGCTTCAGCTACACAATATGAATTTGGTACTCGCAACTGCATATTGCCCATCCCATATTGTATAGCTGAAGCCCTGGTTTTTGTAATATGTAATGGGGGCAAATAAAATAAAATAAAAATGCTTTGCATTTGTAATTTGTGTAGTAGTCAATACATCTTTGTTTTGCATCTGTTATACTCACAAATGTTTTTAATTTTTTCAGTCAACGATAGGGTCTCGCAGCTCTCATTCAAGGTGTAATCGTAGCAAACGTAGCAACCTGATTCGATGAGGAAGCTTAACCAACAAGGAGAAAGCAAGCTCCTAATAATCCTGCTATTGTCCTCAAGCAGAAGATGCCAACAGAGACATCATTCTCCTACGTCAAGACTCACGAAAAAGATGAGGTAAAATGCAACCAAATAGTAGCCACGCTCTGTAAACGTTGGTTGGTGTTGTTCGACTCTTTTGAGCTTCTGATGCCTCGACCTCTCATTTCTGGTCCTCCTTCGCATAGGTTTACAGAGCATGGCTAATATTTGGTTGCATTTTACCTCATTTTTTTCGTGAGTCTTGACTTAGGAGAATGATGTCTCTGTTGGCATCTTCTGCTTGAGGACAGTAGCAGGATTATTAGGAGCTTGCTTTCTCCTTGTTGGTTAAGCTTCCTCATCGAATCAGGTTGTCTTTTGCTCCTTTGTGTAGCTGTCGTGGTGTTTGATAAGTAGAGGAATTAGTTATCGGTGATAGCTTGCTTTTCTCTCCTTTTGAGAACTTCGTAGGTATACCAATTTATTTGGTTTGGTTCAAGGCATGTTTATGTTGTGGCTTCCTATTGCTATTGCCTTTGTTTGAAGATTGCATAGCTTTGCGTACTCGCCTCTTCTTGTGTCTTGTTTGTGTTATAGAGAAGTTAGTAGGGCTATCGGCTTCTGGTGTAGTATTGAATGGTATTATTTTGCTCTGCTGACTTCGAGGATGAACTTGGTTAGAGGGAGCTTGCACCTTTTGCTTTATTTGGTGTGTGAGGTTCTGTTCTGAGAAAGCTCATGGATAGAAACAAAGAATCAGTCTCACATAACGCAGGGAGAGTTTGTGATCGATGATTTGGAGTTTTACCGACGGCTTAGTCTCGGGCCTCCTGCGGAAGGTTTCTATAGCTAGTTATTAGTCGTATTGAGGTGTCTTACAATCTGCATCAGCCCTTCTTCTTTTGCAACTCATTCGGGAAGGACAACATAAATGTCATCCCTTCATCTTGTTCCCAAAGCTTCTTGGCTTGGTTGAGTAGATGGACCGAAAACTTGGTTTAATTACCATATTATGATTTCATGTTTTTAACCTTTTTTGCCATGAAACCATATGTATAGGTTTCAAATTCTTAGGATTGTAACCTAAACTTTTTTCATTTTCAATGAAATATTTACAATTTAGCAAAAACATAGCAAACGTATCAAACCATGGAATGGGCATGTTATAGTTAAAGGCTTGGAGCTTTGAATTCCTGAACCTTTCATGCCTGCTAATGTACTGCCTCTTTGTGGTATATATGATAATCGCAGACTAGTTAATCACAGTTCCCAAATTAATAAAACCAAACATAAATAAATCCGTTCTAAGGTTTTTGTTCATAGACTAAATAAATGTTGTGGAACATAGTAACGTTTTACAAAATAAATAAAGCTATATAAAATTGGGTAGTTCACATCATCACTTGTGCCAAAGTATTTTACATTTTTTCTGAACCATGGAATCAATCAACCAACCATCCCCTTCCTAGATAGGGCACGGCACGCACCCACCCACATACGTTACCCGAGCACTGTCTCATTTCTCTATTTCATGTCTACCGCAGAACAGTTCTTGGCCGTGTCTGAGGAAGATGATGCATTAACTTCCCGGTGCCTTAGATACCAGCCATATATGAATTGGGTGAACCAATTTGGATCTGGTTCTCTAGACTATTGACTGCAGAGCTGAGTCATGGCAGATCATGCATCATGGCTGTCTGTAGCACGTCAATCAACTCCCAAGTCTGTGATCATCTTTTGGGCATGCAATATTTTTCCTCCGTGGTTTTCCATTAGTCTTCATCTGTTTCCCGAGAGCCGCATTCTTCTTCAGCACGATGCAAGAGATCCTCATAAGCTTTCACAGATTCCTCTGTCAATATCTCCATAGCTTCAAATATACGTTGAAGACTACCCTGTAAACTCTCGTTACTAGTGTCGCTTTGGTAGACAATGTTATCCTCGCCCTGACCAACCAGAACCATTTTCCTTTCCAGTTCTTGAATCTCTCTCTGTATTCTTTGTTCCTCTCGGTCCATATTCCTTGGATCACCCGGCCCTGTCATCCTCTCCCGGGTTTCTGACCTATCTTTTTCCCAAAGATGAAGCACACTCGTTGTGAAACGGCGTATGGCCTCGATAACTTCCTTCTCTGATATTCTATCTAGAGCTTGTTCCCACTGGTTACAGATCACAAAAATCAATGGAGCCCCAATACGACCAGGAGAAAATGGAACGAACCCATCAGAAGTTTCCTCAGGTTCATAGAAAAGACACTTCATAAGCCAACTATTCAGCTCTCTTACAAAACCCTTTTGCGCACTAACCCAGCTCGGGAATCCTACTATCCAATTTATAAGTTCATGCCCAAGCATCCTTGTAGCTTCAAGATGATCATCACCTAGTTTTTTGCTCACTCTAATGGGGCCTAAACCTCTGGCTTCCTTAATAGCCTCACACTGACTTCTATGGCACTCAAGCATGGATTTCCACATTCTACTAAGCCTGAAAGAGGGAGTTGGCATCTACTGAGAAACCAATAAAAAAAAAATGATCATTGTAAAATATGATTGCATTTAAACTTCATTCAGCGTACCCTTGGATCAATTCATTCAGTTGAAGCCATAGCTCTTCGTCTCTTATCTTGTTAATTGTCACGGAGATTTTATCAACAACTTGAATAGCAATCCTAATCTTTGAGGACAAACTTCTCACTAATTTTCGTGTTGAATCTACTTTTAGATCCTCGGCACCTCTTTCATCCAAACGCTTCAGCTTCCTTAACTTTTTCTCATGGGTTACACGCAGTTTTTCCTCGGCCTACATGCACAAATATGTAGTTCAAACTTCAAACCATGACTAAAGAGAGCTAACTAAAAGAGATCACATCTGACTATCCTAAGAGAGACAATTTCTGTTTGAACATACCTTGACTTCCTCATAAAGCTTCTTCTCCCAGAGATGGAGCTTGTGCAATGTCGAAGAAAGTTTCCGAGACCTTAAAGCAAGCTCTGCCTCAATATCTGCGTAAGAAGGAGCAGCCACTGAAGAAGAGGCTTCAGCTTTAGTTTTCTTGGAGGTTGATGATTGAGCTGGGGAAGCCATAGACGGTGATGGGGTAGCCTCGTGCAGCTTCTTCGAGGAAACTGCTCCAATAAAGGCACAAAGTCCATTTTTCAGGAAGCAAAGAATGGTTTAAAGTTCAAACACAAGAAAGCTGCAAATTTAACTTTCATTTCACTGACAATAGTGCAAGTTGGCAACAGAATCATATAATGGCATAAAACCACACATATTCACTTGATTTCTACAAATAAGAAAACTCTCCGCAACAGAATCATTAAAAAGAGATGAAGCAAATGATAATGAAATCTACCATGTTTGTGACCATAAGGATGCTTGCCCACTTCAAGCATCACTGCAACCTCACTTCCTGACTCTGCAGCTCTCAAGAACTGAGCTTCTATCTCTTTAGCAACTTCAGGCACCCCACGCCGGACCCTACTGCCACGTGCAGCAGCCGCAGCGTTACTCCTCCGCGCCACGTCCTTACCACCACCACCATCCTCAACAACTTTCTTCTCCACAACATGAACCTCATGCTCCATTTCTTCTTTCTCAACTGACACACTTGGCCTAGTCTGATACAAAGAAGCCTGACCTCCTCCGCTAGTGCTGGCACCACCAGAATCACGTAACGGCTCTTCCACAGAAGCCGCAGCCACAAGTTTCTGTTTCCCATGTACTTCCTTCACAACCTCATCGTCTTCCTCCAAATCCGGTATATCCAATTCCTCTCTAAGCTCTCTCGAATCACGACTAGGACTGTACGGAGTGTAATAACTATCAAAAGGGTTTAAGAAATCCCAAACCTTTTCCCTCGGCGGAGACGGTGGCGGCGGAGGCAACTTCGACAAAGTCTCGGGTCCGTAATTCGCATATGGATTATAGCTAGAGGTTGATGATTCGCCGAAGTAAACTCTCTGAGGACTCGAAGGTCTCTGCTCATAAACCACAGAAGGAGCCATCGAACTGTTCTTCATATAGTTCATATGCAAATACGACTTCTGATTCGAGTCCTCGTCGTCTAGATGATGATGCAGAGGAGACGAATGCAACGAATCAGTATCGTCATCGTCAGAATCCGAATCGAATTCGAGATGGCCCGACCCGGAATCATCCATCTTGGGTTTAGCTTTCTTGGGTGAATCCGAATCATCGTCGTCACGGTGGTGGTGATTGATGAATTGGTGAAGAGAGTGAGAGATTCCGATAAGAGATTGTGTGTAGGAGACGTGAGCTTCAGCTAAAGCGTAACGTTGATGAATCGCTGCTTCTAAGAAACCACAACGGTCACGACAAAGCGCAACTGCTGGGAGATCGTCGAGCTTTGAAGTTGTACAACCCATTTGAAAAAATCTGATTCCTTTGAGATTCGAAAGAATCAAAATGATTTTGTTTTCGTACAGAGATTATGTTAATAAAGTTAAGGTTTTTAAGTGGAAAAAAGGATGAGACTTTGGAAGTTTGGTGAGGTGGAATTAGAAAAGTATATTGGGGTAAAGAGAAAAGAGGAATCTTTGCCAGCAACAACACTGATGAAATTTTTTAAGTTTCAATCGTACTGTGTAATTAAATTACTATTTTTTTTCCGTTTCAGAAGGGGATTAGTTTTAATAATTTGGATTAAGGAGGGGACTAATAAATTAGATTATTCATGCAGGAAAAAAAAAAAAAAAAACCTTTGAATTTTATGTGGCAAATACAATATCGAATTAGCCAATTAGTCTTTTGATTACTGTGTAACGCCGTATTAGACCAATTCATTGAAGTTGATTCCTATTTTGATTTGGTCGTTGGACAATTATAAAACAAAAAAGTATCAGTTATGAATATGAGGTTGTAACGTAAACATGTATGAGTTTTCTAACGAGTTATGTCACCATCATTTTAAAAAGTTTGAAAATAACAGTAAAACCTCTATAAATTAATAATGTTGATATTTTATTGATTTATAGTAATATTAATTTATCTATAAATTAATAATTATTATTTTAAAATATAAATTAATAATTATTAATTTATAGGTATATTTTTAATTGTTTAATTTTTTAAAATTATAAATTGAGACCATCTTTGCAAAATAAGATTACGAAATTACAAATATTATATAAAAAATTTAAAAATAAATTACAAATTAAAGAATATTGTAAATTTATGGTATTGGAATTGAATTTGAAATAATTAAAAAAATATTATTAAAATTAAATTACAAATATTACCGACAAATTCACTTATACACATGACATAAATATTCATATTTATGAATAAAAATATCAATTATCGTATTTTAATAGTCTATCAAACTATCAAAATGTAAATGATGCATATGTAGAAATTGAAAACTTTAAAATGTTTTAGTTGTTTTATGAAATGTTTTAGAATATTTTATATCAGTATAGTTTGAAGATACAATATAACTATTGTTTTATAGATATGAGGTTTAAGAGAAACATATTTTACTAATATCAATATATATATATATATATGTAAATTTACATGATTATTAATTTATGATATTATTGGGACCATATTTTACATGGGGATTTCAAAAAAATTATTATCTTATTATCTTATCGAATTTTGTTATTTTTTACACTATCCCGACTTGGGACTATCAAAATTTATTAATTTATAGTGTTTATTAATTTATAGAGTATTAATTTATAGAGATTTTACTGTATCTCAATGATATTGATTGTGTGTAGTAGAATCAAATTAATTTAACTTATTTTTCTTTTACGGTTAAATATCTCAATCCTAATGTTCGTGATGATTTTTTTTTATTAGTAGATTTTTCATACATTTTTACTATAATATTTTAAAGAAGTACTTACAAAAATAATATATGATCTCATTAAAAAGAAAATAATATATACGCAAAATGTCGTATTTCAGCTTCACATTTATGTCCGTGATTTTTTTTATATAGGGTATACATGTGTGTTTCATTTACTCTTTGGGTTTCCTTAGTTACAATTTTTACTTTTTAGGGTATAGTTTCCTTTAATACATTTGTTGTCCTGTTTTGCATTCTTTCGAATCTCGGTATTCCTAGAATTACACTTCGGTTTTCAAGACTATCTCTTTGAACTGCCTCCTCTTTTAGTTTACTTTAATCCATGTATGTTGTAAGTAAAATGACTTCTAATAGTACTCAAACTCTTCATTTAGTCTCATCAGGAGACTGTTGGATATGGCCTTGGCCCCCAACATTCTATAAGGTCCAAATAGAATACTCTTAAGATTTTAGGGCCTGAAGTCATGGATATGACTCATCTGGCCGCAGAAGCAAAATCGTCATTTGCAGAAAAGACAGAAAAGGCTCTACGTCAATGGCACACTATAAATACAAGATGTCATTGTTAGAGCTCTGCATTCGAAATCTTGGCAATCAGAGAGAAAATAGTAATTATTATCGTATTAACTGTGATCTATCTATGCTTAGATCTTTGATTGTATTTTCCGTAAACTCTTACCTTCAATTCTACGTATTTTCCAGCGATGAAGGCGTTGACATCTCCGGAGAACCAGAAGCATGTCTCCCATGGATCGCGTCAAATTTCCTAGGCCAACAGTATGGGGGCGCACCTTTGCTACGAAGAACCAATCTTAAGGCGCCGATAGAACCTAAGAAGACGCAGTCGAAGGCCCACCACCGAAGGCACAGTTCCAGGAGATCGTGCAGTTGTAGGCGCCACATTCAGCAATCGCGGAGCCGTAGGCGCTCCGTCCTCCAATGGCGTAGCCGTAGGCGCTACGCCCCTAATCGCGGAACCATAGGCGCTCCGTCCTCCAATGAGCTAGCAGGAAGCGGAGTGAGTAATCCGAGACTCCGACTCGCAAACACGTAATTCCTACAGCATCCACAGGGTAATCCGGTCACGCGTACCGCACCTAAATTAGTACGACAAGTCCGTCTTGTCTACTCAAGACGTTTCGGGGAAAAATATATCCAGCATAAGCCACGAGACGTCCTGCACTGCAAAACATGCAATGTAAACAAGAAAAACGTCGCATCTCTATTTTGAGGGTAATTTCGCAATAATCTAACTTTGTGCGACAAAAATCAGCAATAATCAACCTTTGCGCTAAAATCATCAATAAAAGTAAGAATGACCAAGCTCATAAAGCAATCAAGTTCGCAATAACAAAAAAACAAAAAAAAGGAATAAACGATAATAAGAAGACGTATCACTCTTGAGTAGTTTCGTCAGCGCCTCCGATAACAAACTCCGGGAAGTGCTCGAGATCATCTTCACGACATGACTTCACGTCTAGGTGCAATCAAAAAACAATCTAGCTGTTTCGTATGCACGCACGCCTAGCCATGTCAAGCTAAGTCATCTCGCAATTTCGTATGTGTGCCTCGATGCCATGACGTTCCCGTATGCTCCTCGTTGTATCACCTCGCCACCTTTCCACCAAAATCTCAATTTCGCCAGGACCTCGAGCAAGCCACGATCTCAACCTCGCCAGGTCATGAACACGCCGATTGGACAAGCATTAGAGTGGACACATCGTCACGTGAGCTATGACTCTTTCGCTTCAATTATAACACCATCATGCCATGCGTCCATCAACACATACGCGAGCTAGTTACCTCGTCATTAACCACCACGCGGAAAAATCACCTCTACTTCGACACACCCCGGAAAGATAATGGCGCCACCATCAGTCCCGATGTCGTCACTTTATCCCATGCGTTTCTACAACAACACGCGTGCTACATAACTCAATACAAACACCATTACGCAGACTCGTTGCCATCGCACCTCAACCTACGGATCAGCACGCTAGAACAAGTCTTCGATACGGATTCAAACGAACCTCGCAATCTCGTCTGCACCTCGCCAAGGTTTCATCGACGCGGCACAGGCGGTACGAACAAGACATCTCGCAAACAGCAAACTGCGTATGGCGTCCTGTGTACTGCGCCCCGCATACTGTCTCGCGCACTGCGTTACCTTCTCGCGTACTGCGTACTGCGAACTGCCTCATCTCGCCATACCGTCACACCATCATTGCATGTTTTTAAACACGATATACCCCAAGACCATCCCGCGGGACTCTCGATAGTATCTCGCGAGCACGCACATGTCAACACACACTTCAGCACGCCTCCATATCAAGACATGCGCGCCACTAGAGTCTCGATCTCGCCACCAACATCTTGATCTCGCCACCTCGTCTCCGAGAATCTCGACCTCGCCACCTAGAATCTTGATCTCGCCACCTCGCTGCCTTGCCGAGTATCAAGCCATCTCGCCAAGTACCATCTCGCCATCTCGCTAATATGAACACGCCAATAAGCCGAGCCAAGCAACATACCCGCGGGACACATCAACCCGCTCGATCTCGCATACATGACCTCACTCCACACTGACGGTCGGACCACGATCAAGACATCTCATCGCGACAGTAAATGACAGCGTTATGGCATCTCAAAAAACGTGTGCAACGCACTATTCATCCTGGAGCTCTCTGGATATCTCGAAAAACGTGTGCAACACACTATTCATCCCAAAACCTTCTGGAAGGTCTTCAAGCTCCTAAAATCTTTGGTTCCTTTTGAAAGACGGACCTAAGAGACGCAAAATTGTACCCGACGAGCTCAAGCAAGCCATCGCTCATCGGACTAGGGGGGACCATTGTTGGATATGGGCTTCGCCCCCAACATTCTATGAGGCCCAAATAGAATACTCTCAAGATTTTAGGGCCTGAAGTCATGGATATGGCCCATATGGCCGCAGAGGCAATATCGTCATTTGCAGAAGAGACAGAGGGGGCCCTAGGTCAATGGCACACTATAAATACAAGATGTCATTTTTAGAGCTCTGCATCCGAAATCTTGGCAATCAGAGAGAAAATAATAATAATTATCGTATTAACTGCACTTAGATCTTTGATTGTATTTTCCGTAAACTCTTACCTTCAATTCTACGTTAATAAAAGGATCAGCTCCGATTTATCCCCATTAATATTCGTTTTATTTATATTGTCGAATTCATACATCAACACAGACAATTGTTCTAAAGAGAGATTACTCAATGATTTGTAGAATATATGACAGAAGTTCTGCAAAAACTTTCACAAAGCACCATCCCCATTAATAGCTTCTCTACACTGTTAAAAACCAGAAAACATTAAATCAGTTCAACTAAAGCTCTCCAAAACAAGTTAATTCTCTAAAGCTTCCAAGAAATTCAAGCCCCAGAAATCACCACCATTTTTAACAAGGTTAGTTTAGGCATGACTATGGTTACAGTTATCACGGTTACGGTATATCAACCACCGGTTATGGTTAAAAATTTTGTTTAACCTTAACTATAATTGTTTAATAAACGGTTAAATAGTTACGGTTAAATACGGTTCCGGTTGAAGCGGTTACAATTATTTGATAAAATGATACAGTTAATATTATTTGATGATATAATATAATTGATATTATTTATTTATAATTAATATGTTTTTTTAGTGTACTCATATTTCTATATATCATATAATTCATATTAAATAAATAATTATTAGTATATTTTATTACATTTTTAAAACGGTTACGGTTAACAAACTACGGTTTAACTATGCAGTTAACCAACGGTTTTGATACAGTTACAGTTAATTAATGGTTATAGTTAATATAATTTAACCACATATTTACGGTTAACGATTACGGTTTAAAAAATTAATGGTTATAGTTAATATAATTTAACCACCGAGATATATGTATTTTAAAAAATTTATGTGTAAAATTCTTAAATATCATTTAAATTGAATTAGAGGGAGTAGAATATGGTAAAGAGGTAATTACAGAAATGAGATAGATTATCTATATATATAGCACAAATGGCAAATTTTAACTTCAGCAAAATGTTGTTTTTATACTTCAACAAAAATTGTGAGCTCTTTACTAGATAATTTATGTACTTATAAAAAAAAAATATGATCCAAGTTTAAAAGAAAATAATATATATAGAGAAAATTATGCATTTCAACTTCAACAAAATGCATCGTATATTTAAATTCATGTTCCTCTCTTGTGTAGTTTTTCAGGAAATACCTCATCTCAAGAGACTTTGATTCGATACGTACACCCAAGCTGTTTGCTGGAAAGAGTAACAGATGAGCTTCAGTTTTATGCCACGATTACATCGAAAAAAAAAACTATCTTTAGCCCAATCCACCCATGTCCACAAGTAAATGACAATCGACTGGTTTCAATAAAATATTTGACATTGGTACTTATTTCCAAGCCAAAAGTCATCCACAAACTGTCATCTCACTGAGTTTGTGGCTCTTAATGTTGAGATGGAGCTTAAAAACCACTACAATGAAGTAAAATTTGAATTGTTGTGATAACAACGTTATTTCACACCTCCTCGTTTACCTATATTGCTGATAATATTTCTAACTTTTTGTTGTGTGCAAGGTTATGGATCTGGCAAACGGTCTATTCGTCGACATGTTCAAGCAAGTGAACAAGAGCTGTGCAAACCAACTTGAAGCTCTCGCTGAGTAATTCCCATTTGAACCTCTCAAGGTAATCTCGGTGGCACCAAAAGCGATTCTTAGTTGGCACTAAACTTGTACTAATAATTGATACTTAACTATGTAGTTCCTTCAAACTAGATTAAGGCTTTCCTTTGAGGAAGGAAATCAAATGTTTCAGGTGTGACTCTTATTTTCTTTTTATTTTCGTTTTTGCTTATTTGAATGGATTAACGATTGATAGCCTTTATTTGAGTAGAATATAGTGAGAAGGTTGAAGAACATTCCGCAAGTTCAACAACTGAACATGAGAAAAACAAAATTGCCAAACTAGTTTGAGAATAGTATGTTTTCTTTTTACGATTCATTTGTTTTGATTATCATAATTCATTCCTGCTTGTTGATGTAAACTTTGAAAAGCGGGTTCGTAACTGAGAACTTACAATTTAAGGATATCTAAGATAAGGTCATAGTTCTAGGTGGTTTTGGTACGATACAATATTTCTAAGAGGAAATACATCGTTGATCCAATTTATTTTCTATTATTCATATAACAAAATATAGTTAAAAATTTTAATAATTAGAAAGAAAAAATATTTATTTGGTTTTCTTTAGAAATACTAGGTTAACTCTTTAAAACACTTTGAATTTTAATTTTTTTATATTCAAAACTTGTAAAAATCTAGCATTAATAAATCATATATAGAAAAGTAAGGTTTCGCTCTCTCCTTATTGGTCAACTTGGTATTTATTTTTTAAAAATTAAAAATTTATTTTTAATTAAACCTAACTCATTTAATCATATATATTAATGCATACTTTAAATTCACTCTTTACTACTAAATGGTAACTACAAGGGTGACAAATTATAACTAAACCTAGCAATATAACTAATTAAGTTAAGGGGAATAAAAAAATAATAATAATCTTTGGGAATTGTATTTTAAAGTTGAGATTGCACTTCATATGATTTTATAGAAAATATGTATAATTTTTTTTACTTTCAATATATTTTAGTTTTTAATTATAAAATACTTTAGGTTATGTGTTTATTTTATATGAACAACTTTAATTAATTATTTAAATTTCATAGTAAAAATTTTGTTTTTACCATTAATAATATTGTTTTTACCTCTAATGCTCAAAAAAACTAATAAAAGTTATTATCAAAGTTGAAAAAAAAACTAATAAATTCAAGAGATATGTATGTATGTTATATATTTTGATATTGGAATAAATAAAAGTGTAAAAAAAAATGTTAATGACATCTAAATTTATTTGTTATGTTTTTTATTTTATTATGATTATCAAATAAATTTAAAGTAATTTACATACTCTCTATTATATAACAACTAAAAGCTTGTCGACCTCGACTAGTGCTCTTTTTAATATGACAATCTTTAATTGAAGAAGGGTTAAGAAGACTATTATAGCATTATTACTATTTACCCGTCAATGATGATAGTATTAGAGCATTTGCAAGGTTGTAACGAAAGTATTTTAAAACAGATTTTATTCTTAATTTTGAATAAAAGTGAAATTAAAAACTTCTTAAGAAACTTTAACATTTCATAGGTCCATTGAAGATGGTTAAATTTGAAGTTCTTAAAAATATTTTTTTTTGTAATTGTAAATTATTATGATATTTTGTTAAAATTTATAAGACTTATATACTCTTAAAAACTTAAAAATATTGCATTCAATAAAAGTTTAAACAAACATGACATATTAAAAATAGATCACAGCAACGTTAGTTGATTCGATAATGCCATATCTTTCTTTCAGATTGCGAGATAAACTCCGTAATGTGTTTTTGCCTGCATCATGAAATAGGTATACTTAGACATGGTAATTTGAAGGCGATTAAGAAAAAGAGAGTGTATTATTCAGACTTTGCTGCAACTTCTCCACTTGTAGATGGAGCTTCTCCCGAACCTAGCAAGCTTCTCATTCTGAACCCCAATCCAACAATGTTGACTAATTGCTTTCTCCTGGTCAGCAGTGAAAAGCACACACGGGCATCAGACATCGTTTATAAGCAAATGAATATCAGATCAGAAGACTTCAAACTCAACAATGAATTAAACCTTTGTGATAAGTAAACCAACAACACAGTCCTGAAAATTTAAGATGAAGGAAGAAAATAGCTAAAGAAACAAAATCTTCATCTAACGAAAAATTCAATTTGTAAATATAGTGTTATTAGTGAAACCTGAAAGATAAGTATCCCTATTGTAACTTGACCATGAAGAGAACTTGTGCTGTTCCGTTCTACCAAAAACTATACTACCTGTTCAAAGAAGGAAAACAACGCCAAACTGTGCTACGGTTTCAACCTGCCATAGCACCGGAGGAAGAAATACAGAACATATGAATACCAGAATACTTTATCCATATGAATGTGTGGTTCCACGTCCTACTTTTATGTATAACAGTAGTGATGACTTAAACTCACACAACAAGAATAAATGATAATTGTAAAGCCACCTTTAACATGCTCAGCCAAGAAGCAAAAAGTTTATCCTAATTTCTGATTGCTTGTAATACAGTAGATGAATTGTATTCTAATTAACCTTATTGTAAAAGTTCAATAAGAAGATCAGGAAATGAATACATATGAAAACATCTCAGTCCATCTTTCAAATTTGACTAAGCAATTTCATTTCTAACTAAACCAGAATGAAAAGCCCTCTCTTACTTGTAGGTTTTGGGATCTGACAGGAGAAACAGAATGATGCAGTGTTGGCTAAGGCCAGCAAATCCCCAAAAGACAAGTGATCAAGACCACCCATGTCCTTGTTCGCAACAAATTTCCTGCATGCATCACTCCCATAAGCAAAAATCCCAATATGATTCAATAAAATTTCTCAACTATAGGACCAAAAGGCTCTTACCTTCCTTCAACCTGGTTAATAATAGCTGGCTCCTCCAGAGTATTAGAACAGATCGGAGAAATCAGAAACTGACACACCCAAGTTTCTAAACCTACCAAAAATATCTTAGTAAACAACGATTCTAACACATCTCATGGTGTTTGTAGCGTAGGTAATATGTAGCGTTGAATTATGGTAATGACAAAAATGATGATCTAGAGTCTTTGTATTTTTGTTCATGTTATTTAGGTTGGAATCTGGTTTATAAACATATTAAATTGATGATTTTTATTGATTACAACTGATATAATATTTATATTAAATTACAGTTGGTTTGGATTGTCTTCTGCTTGCGTGTTTATTTATTGTTCGAATTATAATTAAATATATTACTTATTTATTGTTCGAATTATAATTAAATATATTACATTTTTTTTTATAATTAACATTTTTTTTTTTTTTTAAATGGGTTGGATTGTTTGAAAAGAATTGTGGACGAATCTACCGCTAGTGCTCTTTTATATTCCAATCTTCAATTGAAGTGTTAATGATCACTACTAGTATTATTTACTTAGTAAATGATGATATTATAATTCTCTTCTCGACAAGTAAGGCGTGGCAAATGCGGACACTTCCATTAATGTGAAACCACAGACTGTTTTCTTGGTTGTGTTCTCATTTATTGTCTCACAACGTCAAAATGTCAAACTAGAATAGTCCAGTCTTCTCTCCGTCAACGCTCTCTTCTTTGTCAAAACCAAAACCCATCTGAGATTACCTGAGAGAACTCTCCGGCGACCTAAAAATGGAAACTTCCCGTTATACCCTTCCTCTTCTCCTAGTCTCCCTCCCCTTCTTCCTCTCTCTCTCCGCCCAAATGACCGGAGACTTTAAATGCAGCGGCTCGACCTCCACGTGTATGTCTCTCGTTGGTTACTCAAGCAAGAACCCAACAACGTTGCGTAATATCCAAACCCTTTTCGCCGTAAAGAACCTCCGTTCGATCCTCGGAGCTAACAATCTCCCACTCGACACCACACCTGACCAGCGCGTGAACCCGGATCAAGTCGTGCGTATCCCAATCCATTGCTCTTGCTCCAACGGAACAGGTGTATCGAACAGAGACATCGAGTACACCATCAAGAAAGACGACACGCTTTACCTTGTCGCAACTGAGGTGTTCGGAGGTCTGGTTACGTACCAGAAGATCGCTGATATGAACAAAATTCCCGACCCAAGTAAAATTGATGTTGGTCAAAAGTTTTGGATCCCTTTGCCCTGTAGCTGCGATAAGTTGAAAGATGAAGATGTTGTTCACTACGCTCATGTGGTCAAAGAAGGGAGCTCCCTCGGTGAGATCGCTGCTCAGTTTGGAACGGACAACATGACGCTGGCTCAGCTCAATGGAATCTCCAGCGCCGTTCAGCTTCTTGCTAATTATCCACTCAACGTCCCTCTCAAAGGTTTAAAATTTTTTAAGATCTTTTGGATTTGAAAGTTTGTGACTTTAAGAGGTCTATTGATCATGTCTTAATGGGTTCGAATTTGGTGATAGTTTAGGTGAAAGAAACGATTTTTATTTGTGACAAGTCTTTGACTTTAGTAGATGATGATTGGGGTGAGAAAGAAAGTTATGAACTTTGAACTTTATTTTGCAGCTTGTAGCTCTTCTGTGAGGAACGACTCGTTGGATGCTCCTCTGCTTCTGTCTAACAACTCATACGCCTTCACTGCAAACACTTGCATCAAGTGTTCCTGTGATGCTTCAAAGAATTGGACGTAAGTGATGGATAATTCTGGAGCTGTGTTTGTCCCGTATGATAAAATAAAATTTGTGTGTTTTAGTTAGTTAGATTCTGATGGTTTTGGTTTTGTCTTTTGTTATCAGTTTAAGCTGTGAACCATCATCTCAGGTTAAGCCTTCGAATTCGACATGGGCAACTTGCCCGCCTTCACGGTGCGAAGGAGCTGAGGGTTTGTTTCTAGGCAACACGACTACTACGTCGACTAGCAGCTCTTGCGGACCTCGTACTTGCGCCTATGCTGGTTACTCCAAACAAACCATCTTCACCGTACTTACCCCAACTTGTCCAGGTTTGTTTAATCCAAAATTTCTTTCAGATTTTGGTTATTGCATAGTGGCGATTAATGACTTAATAACATGGTTACTCTCTGATGAACAGATTCTGCAAGTCCTGGTAGTGGTAACTATGCGTCAACGTTCAGCCCAAGGTTCAATTTCGTGTTGGTGTTGATTCAGTGTGCGCTGCTTTGTCTCTATCTTCTCTAGTAATGTTTTGTTGTTATATTGATTATGAGTGTGAATCTAAGTACAGTTTGGACTGAAATAAAGACATTGTTTCACCTGAAGCATCACGTCCTTGTACCATTATGAAGTTGCAAACACTTCAGCTCTTGACACTTGTGTGGTTACCAACCAGAAAATAATAAAACATTGATATGAAGTTAACCGTATTTCATTATTCAAAAAGTACTGCTCTGAGGCAGTTTGCACATTGCGTTTTGCATAATATTACATGAACACAAAAAGAAAGGAAAAAAAAACGCAACTTTTTAACGAAAACCATGTTATTTTTTCCTTGAAATTTGAAATCCCAATTCGAGTTATCTCGAAAGAATGTGGAACAGTAAAAGTATTTTTCCAGTAAAGTGTCAATCATACCGACGTGTGATGATTACACAGGGGGAAAGTTGAAAATTGTCAAGTCAATCCAAATTGGCAATAACCGCGTTAACGACCTCTTGTGTAGTACTGTTTCCGCCTAGATCTTCAGTCCGGCATTTTCCTTCGGAGATAACACGCTTCACAGCGGTTTCAAGCCTGTCAGCAAAGGAAGGGAACTGAAGGTGTCTAAGCATCATTGCTGATGAGAGTAACAAAGCCACAGGGTTTGCATTCTTTTGCTCTTCCGTCGTGTCCTTCCCTACGTTTCCTGCTGATGCACCTTGCTCAAAGACTGCATACTCCGCCCCAACATTTCCTATAGAAGCACTTCAGAGCATAAGTAAGAGAATCTACTTCTCTATTGTGATTTTAGTGCAGGACTATTATTACCTCCAGGCATGACTCCAGTGCCTCCAGCAATACCAGCAGCAGTGTTTGCAACTAGATTACCATAAAGATTGGGCGTTACCTGCAAAGCAGATTCATGTAAATAAGCGAGGATTTGAGAAACAGATACAATCGTAAATTCTGAAACATTATACCATGACGTCGAATTGCTCTGGCCTTGCTACAAGTTGCATACAACAGTTATCAACAATGATTTCGTTGTAGGCTATACTTGGATACTTCTTAGCAACCTCTTGACAAGATTCCAAGAACAAACCATCAGCCAGTTTCATGATGTTGGCCTTGTGCACTGCCGTAACTTTCTTCCTATTGTTCAAGTAAGCATACTCAAACGCATACTTTGCAATACGCTCCGAACAAAACTTTGTGATCACCTAGCATAACATCAGCATCAGAGACATCTTTAAATAAAGACAACTTCAAAAACCTGGTTCTATGCATCTAAAACTCAAATTCTAAACATTGATCAATCAAATTCACAATTGTAACCAACAAAAAAAGGTGAGAAAAATGTCAACCTTAAGGCTCTCAACAACACCAGGAACAACCTCATGTTCAAGCCCAGCATATTCACCTTCAGTGTTCTCTCTAATCACAACAATATCAACGTTCTCATGACGAGAAGCTAAACCAGGCAAATTGAAACAGTTGACCAAAGACGCAAAGAGATCAAGCTCCTTCCTCAAACTAACATTGAGAGAGCTCACACCACCACCTACAGGTGTTGGAGTCTTAAGCCCACCTTTTAAACAAACTTTGTTCTTCTTAATCGAATCTAATAACCCTTCAGGTAAGCTCTTCATATCTCCGTGTACTTCGAACGGTTCGAAGTAAACCGGAGCGTGCATCGCTTCCATCACTTGTTCAACCGCGTTTGTAACCAACGGACCAACTCCGTCTCCTGGGATTAAAGTCACCGGTCTTGGTTTCCCGTCGCCGGGTCTGGGCATGTAAGTCACGGATCGGGTTTGAATTCTAGAACCGGTGCTGATGCTACGAAGATTCTTCAGTAGAGAAAACGTTTGACGAGACATCTTCTTCTGCAAATTTTTTGATCGGAATCAGATTCTTCAGAACGAGAGACAACGAAGAAGAAGAGGAAGTAAAAGCGTTTACTTTTTAGTCTCTAACTTCTTTAATTTACATAATAGCCCTAATATTTTACCCGATATTACATTTTAGACCATACAAAATTTACGAGATCAATTTTGCAGTTATGTTTGTATTATTTACAAAATAGCCCTCTAACTATTAATCTTATACGTTTTGGTCTGTATTTAATTTAATAATTGCTTATAAGACCAATTTGGAAAATTTGAAATTTTTTTCAGTTCTGTAGTTCCATGGAACAGTCAGGTACACTTGTGAAAGCTTTGTTGAAGAACACGAACAATCCGAGATTAGCATGGAGTATTTTCAAGAGAGTGTTCTCTTCCCCTTCAGAAGAAAGCCATGTGATCTCTTTAGCAGCGGCTCCTACGATCGCTCGTATCCTCGTTCGAGCTCAAATGCACGACGAAATCGAAGATCTTCACAATCTTATACTCTCTTCGTCGTCAGTTCAAAACACGAAGCTTTCTTCATCTCTTCTCTCCGTTGTTTCGATCTTCGCGAAATCGGATTACATTGATAAGGCGTTTCCGCAGTTTCAATCAGTACGGTCGCGGTTTCCTGAGAACAAACCTGGGATTTATTTGTATAATGTGTTGTTTGAAAGTTGTATAAGGGAAAGACGTGTGGATTTCGTTTCGTGGTTGTATAAAGATATGGTTTTGTGTGGTGTTGCTCCACAGACTTATACGTTTAATTTGTTGATCCGTGCTTTGTGTGATTCATGTTGTGTGGATGCTGCTCGGGAGTTGTTCGACGAAATGCCTGAGAAAGGTTGTAAACCAAATGAGTTTACTTTTGGGATTTTGGTTCGTGGGTATTGTAAAGCTGGTTTGCCTGATAAAGGACTAGAGTTGTTGAATTCGATGGGGAGTTTTGGGGTTTTGCCTAATAAAGTTGTGTATAATACCATCGTTTCGAGCTTCTGTAGGGAAGGTAGGAACGATGATTCTGAGAAGCTGGTGGAGAAGATGCGAGAGGAAGGTTTGGTTCCTGATATTGTGACTTTCAACTCTAGGATATCAGCTCTATGTAAAGAAGGAAAGGTTTTGGATGCGTCTAGAATTTTCAGCGATATGGAGCTAGATGAGTATCTTGGTCTTCCTCGTCCCAATGGTATAACATATAACTTGATGCTGAAAGGATTCTGCAAGGTAGGGTTGCTGGAGGATGCCAAGACCCTCTTTGAGTCGATTAGAGAAAATGATGATCTCACTAGTTTGCAGAGTTCCAATATTTGGCTGCAGGGTTTGTGCAGACATGGGAAGTTTATAGAGGCTGAAACTGTCCTAAAGCAAATGATTGATAAGGGAATAGGGCCAAGTATTTTCTCTTACAATATCTTGATGGATGGATTGTGCAAATTGTGCATGCTATCCGATGCAAATACTGTAGTTGGTGTGATGAAAAGAAATGGTGTTTCCCCAGATGCTGTAACATATGGCTGCCTTCTTCATGGTTATTGCAGTGTTGGGAAAGTCGACGCAGCTAAAAGCTTGTTGCAGGAGATGATGAGGAATAATTGCTTACCAAATGCTTACACTTGCAATATTTTGCTCCATAGTCTTTGGAAGATGGGGAGAATATCTGAAGCAGAAGAGTTGCTGCGAAAGATGAATGAAAAAGGTTATGGACTAGATACTGTCACCTGCAACATTATCATTGATGGACTCTGTGACAGCGGGGAATTAGATAAAGCTGTTGAGATAGTTAAGGGATTGCGGGTGCATGGAAGTGCTGCTCTTGGTAACCTAGGCAACTCATATATTGGACTAGTGGATGATAGCTTGATCGAGAACAATTGTTTGCCTGACCTGATCACGTATTCAACTTTACTTAATGGTTTGTGCAAAGCAGGGAGGTTCGGTGAAGCCAAAAACTTGTTTGCTGAGATGATAGGAGAGAAACTGCAACCGGACTCTGTCGCATACAACATTTTCATCCATCATTTCTGCAAACAGGGGAAAATATCATCTGCATTTCGCGTTCTTAAAGACATGGAAGAAAGGTTGTCATAAGAGCCTGGAGACTTATAACTCTCTGATCCTGGGCTTAGGCATAAAATATATGATATTTGAAATTCATGGACTGATGGATGAGATGAAAGAAAAGGGCATTTCACCTAATATCTGCACCTACAATACTGCAATCAAGTATCTCTGTGAGGGAGGAAAAGTTGAAGATGCAACTAACCTTTTAGATGAAATGATGCAAAAGAACGTAGCCCCAAATGTATTTTCCTTCAAATATTTAATTGAAGCGTTCTGTAAGGTCCCTGATTTTGACATGGCCCACGAAGTCTTTGAGACTGCTGTAAGCATCTGTGGACAAAAGGAAGCCCTTTACAGTTTGATTTTTAATGAGTTGCTAGCTGCAGGGCAACTCTTAAAGGCTACAGAATTGCTTGAAACTGTTTTAGATAGAGGTTTTGAGTTGGGGACTTTTCTTTACAAAGATCTTATTGAGAGCTTATGTAAGAAGGATGAACTAGAAGTAGCTAGTGGAATTTTGCATAGGATGATAGACAAAGGATATGGGTTTGACCCTGCAGCATTGATGCCTGTGATAGATGGGTTAGGTAAGATGGGAAACAAAAAAGAAGCAGATAATTTTGCTGAGAAGATGATGGAAATGGCTTCAGTTAGTGAAGTAGCAAACAAAGTCGATCCAAATGCATGGGATTTACACCAGAAAAAGCATAATAGGCATGGTGGAAACAACTGGCAGAATATATTACACAGGTATGGATGACACTTTCTCCTTCTGGTTTGCCTTCTTTTATTGTTTCTCCTGTTATAGGCGCCATTTCATTAGGTATCCTAGGAAAATCGGTATTTTCATACCCCAGCTAAGGGGGTATGTTGAATTCATACACCAGCTATAACACTGAGTAAATCCATACACAAAGTTTAGTAAAATTCAAATTGGCTGCACCAACTCGACAAACGGTGTAAGAACATGCACAAGCCGTAACAGTGTTATCTGACTGTTAACAGCTGCTTACGTGGATGCCACGTAATAAACGACGTCGTATTAAGATACGAAAGAAAGAGCTTCTTTTGTCCAAAACGACGTCGTTTATTACGTCTTCTTCCTAAGCCATCTTCAAGCTTCAAATCAACTTTCAGCTTCTTAATGAACCACAACCAAGCATCATAGTTCTCTGTTTGCACAACTGCCCAAGCAACAGGATAGAACTGATTGTTAGCATCTCTTCCTACAGCTGCCAACAGTTGTCCTTTCACACCGTTTTTTAAGAAGCAACCATCTATGCCAATTATTGGCCGACAATATGCAAGCCAAGTCTTCCGAAGGGCTTCAAAGCAGACATAAAACCTATCAAACCTGACGATACCAGCATCATCAGTCAATGTCCCAACCTCCGCTGTTGAACCCGGATTTGATCTACAAAACAGAAATCAAACCCATATTACCGACTAACTCCAAAATTATAAGAAAAGCAAAGTAAAAAAAAGCTTGACTTACTCTAAAAGATGTTCCATGTAATCATGTAGACGAGCAAATTGCTCATCATATTCCTCTTGAATCATCTTCAATGCTTTTGCTCTAGCTGTCTGACACTGATCATAAGTAGCAACTATGGTGTAACGCTCCTCAATCGCATTGCATCGCCTTAGCCTTGAATGTCGGATCATTCCTTATGTCATTCAAGAACAACTGAGCAAGGACTCCACTCTTGATCACTTTACTAAACTCGTCCTTTGTACATGCATGGACATCATTGCATGTCTTCACCATGTACTTGCCAATTTTATCTTCATAGGAGCAGTAGATCTTGAATTTGCAATTCCCTCCAATGGAACACCTTACTTCACTCTTCTCTGAACCCCATCTTGTAAACTTTATATTCTCTCCATTCTTAAGAGCATAGTCAACCACAACTTCTTTAAACTCACCTATACTATCAAAGACTTGCTCTAATTTTATTTCTCCACTACCTTTTTTGCACCTCATATATCTTCTTTCAACGTCCTCGCAATCTGAGTTAGGAGGAGTATCCTCATCATTATCATGCTCTTCTTCGTCAACAAAACCTGCTAAGTTCTCCTCCACTCGATCTTCCATGTCAACAAATACCCTACGAGCATCTCTATCATCACCATGAGAACCATCTCTATCACTATGAGCACCATCTCTATCATCGCCAACAGAACCATCTCTATCACTATGAGCACCATCTCTATCATCACCATGAGAACCAGCTTCAAGAAGCTCATGCTGTTCTTTCTCTAGAAATATTTCTATCGACTTAACCCAAACCGCAGTTGTACACATTTTCTGAAAATTCTCACCTTCATTTATTAACTTCAGCTCTGAAAAATCTTCAAATGGATACTTATACCAGATTTTCTGCCCATAAAGAGGATCGTCCAATGCCGCCATCAGATTAGTCACAACACTTTCTGGTTTGCTTTCAAGGGTTAGAGCCGATCTTCCAACATAAGTAATTTTTTTCCCATCAACAACTCCAAACTCTCCACCATTGTGGCATTGGAATATGACATCCTCATCGGAGCTGAAAATAAAAACTTAAAAGAATTAGAGGGTTATTCATTTCATTTACACATATTATCGAACACTTGGTGTTCATGATATTTTTGTAAGAGCTAAACTAGTTCCAAACTTAAGAACACACATCAAACTCATCTAAACTACACAATTACACGCAAAATCCATCGGATTTTCTAAATAAACACTCCTAAATATCTCAATTAAGAAAATCCCTAAATTATAAAAACCCTAAAAATTGAATTAAAATTACCTCATTTTCCGATGACAATACGGTTAACAACACTTTATACACTCTCCACGGTCGACAATCGTTGCTAATTGAATCAATTGACCAATTGATTTTGATTTATTGGTGAAAAGAAGAGAAGAAACATGAGTCGGGATTGAGAAACTTTCTCTCGACTCGTGAAAGAAGAAGTAGATGGCTTAGGAAGAAGACATAATTAACAACGTCGTTTTGGACAAAAGAAGCTCTTTCTTTCGTATCTCAATACGACGTCGTTTATTATGTGGCATCCACGTAAGCAGCTGTTAACGGTCAGATAACACCGTTACGGCTTGTGCATGTTCTTACACCGTTTGTCGAGTTGGTGCAGCCAATTTGAATTTTACTAAACTTTGTGTATGGATTTACTCAGTGTTATAGCTGGTGTATGAATTCAACATACCCCCTTAGNGGGGTATGAAAATACCGATTTTCCGGTATCCTAAGATACTTTTACTGGAACTTTCATAGTTTTTTGCTTTTTCCTTTGAAGTTCTGGTTCTTTTAAGGAAGAAAAAGTTTCCTAGATTTGGAGAAAACATTCGTGTATATTATTAGGCAGTAGACTCGTTGGTTTTCAGTGATTTCACATTCAGAGACTCGTTTCAAATGTCTTTTCGGAAACCTAATGAATTAATTTGTTCTCTATCAATTGCTATATTGCAGAGATGATGGTAGTGGCATTGCACTAAAATCTTTGTCAAGGGTTAAAAAAGGTTGGGGCCAAGGGGATATATCAAGCTTTCAGCCTCAGAGAGTTGACTACCTAGACTACTGGGAGGATGATGGTTAAAGGATATTGCATGACTCTGTTTTCTTTCTTATGGGAAAGTTCAGCTGGCGGTCAAGCACGTTTTTGAGGTGCAGCTCATTAAGGATGACAGGTAAAGGTATGAAACTAGGACTGGAAATAAACCAACAAAAAGGACGATGGAATAATAAAGAAAACTATTGCTGTAAGTCCAGGTCTCCTAGTAACAGCCTTCTGATGTAGAGACGTCTAATATTTTCAACGACAAATATATTTCTCTTTTAAATTAATAATCAGGAATGGGCTTACAGCATTAACTTTCATTCTGCTCCTTTAGACAGTAGTATGTAAGTTTGCAATCAAATTTGCATCGAGTGGCATACTCTTTTCATCATTGTCTCCATGCTCATCTCTAATATGTTAGCCTTATTATAGTAGCTTGTGATGTACAGTTTGAGATATCTCTAACGAAGCTAAATAAACCCTGTGGTAAAAGTATCACGGATAATGTTTATGAATCCATTCTCTTTTGGAGTCGGACATTCACTTTCTTTTTTCCTGTCTTTGCAGCTAAGCTGGTAGAAGCAGACTGGATGACATGGTTGGGCACAGATATGCTTATAAGAACGACGTTCCCAAGGGTTTTCAAAGAAAACATGACTTCTGGGTGTGTGCATTTGAAGTCAGCGAAACATATGATTCTGGCGAGCAAACATAAGCGGCAAGACCAAGGTGGTGGAGAAAATAGGGAAAAGTGCCGCCTGCTTTAATAATGAATTTGAAGCCTACTGTACTTTGAATTTTGGGTCGGAGGGACACATTCTACATTATTGGAGAAAAGAAAATGTAAGCTACTACTCTTTGTGCTATTTGTCTGCACATTTTCTGGTTTGGGAACAATAGGAGTTCGTTGTAATACAAAGCGACTAAGTTTGTTACACAAACTGTTAGCTGCTTTATTGGAAATAGATTTCTTCTTAACCATAGGCATACAGATTGTCTTTTCCTCTTTTACCAGATCAGTTTAAGTGTTTAATATCATAATCAATATAATGAAATGGATACTAGTATTCTGGCACATTCTGTTCATCAATGCAATAATCATGGATTAGATAGTATCCTGTAATTAGACATGTCCCAAAAATAAATAAGTGAAGACAGAATATTTCAATCACCGTAGTTGCAGTCTTGCAAAGCTTACGTAACTGGATAAAAAATGATTGTACAGGCATAAGATACAAGTTTCAGGAATGTATCGCCTTTTGTACAGACATCTGCTAGGGCGATAGAAGAGACCAGTTACTATTGCCACTTCCAAAATGGTATTCAGGGCACTGGATATATGTTTACACAAGATTCCCAGGCTGAAAAGGTAAGTGAGATTTCTACAAAAGCTAAAAAATCAATAGAGTCTTTCTGGTGCTTTGCAGTTTCAACCTTCTTCGATTGTTCATCAGGAAGGACCAGCGCTACCAAAAGAACCACCCAACTTGACTTGAGAAGCTTCGTTCAGACTTATTTTAATTGTTTGGGTCTGCGTTAATCTATATATGTCGATACATTCGTCGAGATCCGCTTCACATGTCAGTAGAACCCACTCCTTATCATCATCCAGGTACTTAAGATCAAACCAGGAAACGTCATCTACGTTGAAACGCCGAGCAATCTCTTGCTGCAGCTCTCTGAAGCCGCAACTCGGGAGCAAGGTAAACCGTATTCTAGCCTCACCAAATGTCGCTTTCACTTTGATGGCACCTCCAGCTCTTAAGCTCTTGTTGCTACTACCCGGTAATGAAGGTGAATTTTCAAGAACACGAGGCTCCTTTAATGTTTTATGGCTCTGAGTTCTTCCAGGACAATCTGTTTCCTCCTGATTCACTTGATGCAGTTCCACTTCGCTATGAGCTCTATTTAAGGCCGCATCAGCATCCTCAGAAACTAGAATGTTTGCAGTGTTCTCATTATTGTTGCTTGAACCAGAGCTCTTGGTGCAAGGAGATGATGGTGACCTTGGTGCTGTGTTTTCCTCAGCCATAATACCGTTTTCAGTTTGAGCATTCAAATGACTTGACTGTTCATTACTCTTCAAGGAAGGGCCATTACTGGACATATTTGGGGAGTTCAACTCTGGGAAGCTTGTATAGAATGAATCAAGTTGGATAGTGCCCTGCGCACCTTGAACAGAGTCCATAACAAGTTGGAGTTTCTTCAACGAATGCCCTACCTTCTTGATTTTCCGGGAGGGCCATCGCATTATTCCGTGCTGCCTGCATATCCTTTTCAAGGTAGTTGGACAAACTGCAACATAAGAACGAGACCTTGACACATCACTGTCTGAGAAAAGGATAAAATGCATGATGAAAACGTTTTTAGAACACGCTGATCCACTGCCACATAGAAAGAATCTAAGACAATACCGGTTTCATCTTAGACTTGTCTGTTTATACTGGCCATGGAATTTCACATATCCTAAAGCTTGTATCTTTGTTTTATATATTCATTTGGGATGTATTGGGTTGGACTAAGGAACGTATTGGTGATGATTTTCCTAAGATACAATAAGAATCAAAATTCATAAAGAGTGGAGCTATCTCTCCAGCAGTGTACAACAATTTCTTACCACCAATGCTCTTGGCTGCATCCTTGAGGCTTCCAGCAAAGTGTTGTCGAAGAACCTCCAAGCCAATGGTCTTTTCTGTTTTTGTTCTTCTCTTTTCTCCAGATCTCCTACTTTCTCCAGGTCTCCTACTGCCTAACATATTTTTCCCACCAGTCGAAGGTGTTTCAGTACTTGGACCGCTGTCGACTCTGAGTCCTGATGTTGATGCCTGCTGAAATTGCTCAGCTTCTAAAGGAACATTATTGGGGCTCGGATCAAGCTGATGGTTCTCCCGGCCAGATGAGAGCTCTTTGGGATCTTCTTTCTGGTACTCCCAGGAGAGTGATACATCTTTACCCTTCTCGTTTGCCTTTATCATGTGGGATATCCATGAGGATTCTTGCATTTGAATTCCTGTCAGAGTCTCTGCGGTTTCTGCTCCACTTACCGGGTTTTCTGAGAAGAGCATTGTCTCTCTAACAGGCAATACGACTTCTAACTCTAGATCTTTGTCAATGACAAGATTTGAACTCCTGAAATCTTGCTGCAGCGTCACAGATAGTGACCTGAGCATCTCCTGTTGCGCTTCAGTGTTGAGGCAGGCTTTTGGAAAGAAAAATTCCAACACAAACTCAACTAAGCCAGATTTGCTCTTTAATGGGACTGCTAAAGCAGCATGTAGTCCAGATATCTTGGCGTGATGCGCAAGAGGGTAGTTAGTCTTGCTAAATGTGGTCACTTCTGGCACAAAAAACAGCTTGGTGGCCTTGAATGCTTTCCCAACAATGCCTTCCCCCTGGAGCAGATGGTGTTCAGAGCATGCCTCCCAAAAACTTTTGCTTTGTTCATCTGGGACAGAGCAAGCAGAATCGGTTGTTGAAACACATTGAGAGAAGTTCTCATCAGAATGTCGTGAACCACGTTTCCCTTGCGGTGCACACGGGGCCCATGACAAAGCTAGAGGCAAATCATATGATCTGCAGACTGTGGCCAAGAAATCTTTTATTTCAGGTAATGCAGCACAGTAGAAATCACTATAGACCTGCAGAAACTGAAACACGAGGTATGACCTTAGCAATGCATATCGTTGTTTCTAGGTGCTGAATGAACTAGAATCCAGTTAATGCACCTCAGAGCTTGGAGTGTTCAAGTTACTTGAACTCCTTAGATCAACAGCCTGCAAAAATAGCAATGTCTTTAGATTTCTAGGATCTACGTAATTTGAGGTAGAGGCAAGAACCAAGAGGAAGAGAAAAACCTCAAGAGCTTTACACATCTTTTCAAGTTCTTGACGGTAATTCATCTTCTGAGTTGTTGTGACGATCTCAACAACACCCAAACAAATCCCACTCCCTCTTTCGAACACAGGAAGGGCAAGTGACCCACGAACATCACACTTGCGGGCTTCTTTAATGCGTGGATATTCATCTCTTCTAAAGAAACGCACATCAGGAGTCCACTCAGGCAACTTCTGCAAGAAAACACGACCGGGAAGACCCACATAATCGTTCATACCCTCATCAGCCGGGAAATTATAAGTCTCTGAAACATGTCTGTATTCAGCAAGGCTGGAGTATTCTTGGTTGAATAAATGTGGCTGAGCCCAAGTGGTCAGAAAGCTCTTCCCTTCCTGCTGAACTGGCACCCATATCTGTACCAGGAAGTCCTTATCTTGCACCGTCTCATTAAGACCGCTAATAGCTTGTAATAGTCTCTCCTTCACAGATGAAGAAGGGCCTTCACTTGCTCTTGGAGCAATCCACCAACCTTTTCCCAACTCAGCTTCTTCGAGCAGAAACTTTTCAGCCTGGTTAAAAGATTCTTGATTCATTGATTCGTTGTTCTCTGTTTCTTCATTATCTTGAGATGGGTTCTCACCAAAGCAGAGGAAAGTGCTATTGTCATTCATGGCGGTAGAAGCTGAACCAGATTGTTCAGCCTGGTTCAAGTTCTTACTATCTGTTGTCTGTAGCCAACATCCATCAAACAAGAGCTCATCCATAAAATCCAAATCCATGGCCGCGTCAGGGAATGCCCCAAAGCTAGAATTAGGTGAAAACCCACCATTTCCTTCTCCCCCATCGCCACCACCATCATCTTCCATGTCTAAAAATTCCTTCTTTTTTTCTTTCTATTCTTTCAATCTTAACATCTAACAGATCCTACCAAATCTACAAGTCCTCAGAGACTGTGCTAGTGTGCTTAGTTATTCTTCTTCATGGACCAGACAAGCATAAGCCTCTTAAAGATGAATAGACACAAGACAAACTCCTCTCCTTGTAATGTCCAAACTCAACCTGAAAAAAAAGGTTACAAAAACATTATCAAAGACCCAACCAAAGAACAAGAGCAGAGAAGAATCAAACTGTTGTTATCAAAGTACTTTTTCCAAAGAATGAAATCATAGAAGAAGCAGCTTCGCTTTCAATGGAGAGTTGACTTAAGATGGTATCAATCAAAGTAGAGTGCCATCCAATTTCAAGTACTAGATTCTGGAACATTAAAGCTCGTTTATCAAACAACTCAAGTAAAGATTACTACTAGCTTATAGATAATTGAAAACGAAATCAAATCTGATTGTCTATGAAAGTGTAAGATTTCAGAAAGAAAACCCTCAGAAAACATTCTAAATCAAAACCCCCAAAAGAAACTTTAAAAGAGATTTAGTAAAAGAATTTCACCAAAAAGTTACTAACTTTATCAAGATTTGTGACACAGAGAAACATAAAAAGCTTCACTTTAGATTTGTAACCAAAACCCAAGAACACTTAAGAGAAAGCACTGACAAGAAGAAACACAGATTTGGTTTTGCTCTGTGTAAATTAAAAAGATGTTGTTGGCTCACTCTGTTTCTTCATAAACAAAACACAAATCACATAAATGATAAGCAAAATCAAATCTTGGGAATATTTATATATAAGGAAAGAAAGAAACCTGTGAAAGTTCTTATCACAAAGCAGCTTCTCTCTCTTTTGTTGAGTGGTGTCTTCTTCCTTTTTTTTTTCTCTTGTTCCGGACACAAGTTACCTGGTGAAGGCAAATGATGATTAGACTATTTTAATCTCAAAACCATGTGAGTATGGGCTTAAAGATTCTTTCCCAAGGACAGACAAGTGGACCCGTGATAAGAGCATCCACTGTTCTAATCACACTTATATACAACTTTGTCCGTACCTGCTGCAATTAAAATATAAGTAAACAGCACTCGATCTTTGGTTTCTCAAAGACAAATCAATCTTCTCTTCTGCAAGAAAGATCAAAGAAGGAAACAAAAAAATTAAAAGGAACGAAGTTTGTAGTTTTTGGTTTTGAGGTGAGATGATAAAAATGTTTTTCTTAAATCGTGTGGTTGGTGTCCTGCTCTCTCTCTCTCTCCTTGTTGCCCCCTAGTTAAATATTTCTATTAATGATATAATATAAGATTACTATTGTTAATCATTTGTGGTGATTACGTATGCGTACTTTGTTTTATTTCGTCGGTACTTTGTTTTATTCGGCGCTATTCATTTCATTGGTTATAGAACTTAGAACTAGGCTGTATCAATGAATGAATCGGTCGGATCAAGCAAGATTCTTATATTGAGCAGGTTCGTGTTGAACAGGTTCCTTCATTGAAAGTTTGACCTTTAAGAGTTTAATTTAGTTTCTCTTGTATTTATATTCTTTCTGACATCAGCCCTAGTTTAAAACAGTTTTGCTAATCAAAAAAAAAAAAATGTTCTCCGATCGGTATACAATTGCATCATTAGCGGAATGATATTATAAGATTCTACAAAAAAAAAAAAAATCGTCGTCACACAAACATTTAGCTTACAACGAGTCAGGTTATCTTAGATGTTGGGTGCTAACTAGACAGGTTGTGAACATCCCAATATTACATCATTTATGATTTTATCTGAACTGCAATAAAAGAAAAAGGCCAAAGTAAATAAATCCTTTTTTTTTTGCTTTTTAAAAATCACTAAGTGACTAAAACAAAATTGAGCAACGATGTAAGTTAAGTCGTAGAGTCACATGCTCAGTTTCCAATCGGACACTAACACAGGATCCATATACATCGTAGGTTCATCATTAACCAAATTTAATGGTTAAACTAGTCTATTTATCTATATATGTGCGTAATTACATAATCTCCAAAGAGCCAGGCTTAAGCTTTACTTAATGAGTAAAACGGCTCTCAATGATTTGAGGAGCCATATCATCCGATTCTCCATTAGCCGCGTCCGGGACATGACCAAATCAAAGGTCATTAAACTCTTTAATTACTCTTTATATCCTTAAAAAGAATTAAAATTATATCAAATACAAATAGTTGAATCCTCGTGTAATTCACAAATATCATTTCAATAGCTATTTTATCAAATATATATATACAGAAGAAGATTATATAATTGTGCACGACGTCTCTCTCTTTCTCTCTTTCTAATATTTATAATTCTTATCTTTTTTCGCTCTAGTCCGGCAGGCTCTACACATGTTGCTTTAAGGAAACAATAATATAATCTCACTTCGACTACTTAACAGATTTGGTACCATCCTTGTGAATCTGCTCTCCGGAATGCAAACTTCTCCAAGACATGTAAGTGATTCTGTTCAAGTCCTGTCATGCTTTCTCACTTTAGACTTTGTGATTGTAATCATTACATTCTCTGCCATTGCCAATTTCTTGAAACACAAGTCACAATTGTTTTGAGTTGTTGTTTCTCTCCTGTTTCTAGGTTCCTGAGATAATAATTGGAAAAGATGTTACGGACTTGATGGATCCAAATCTGAAGGGAGATTTCTCTAAAGAAGAAGCTACCGTAATCTCAAAAGTCGCCTCTGAATGTTGCAACGCTTGAAGCTTTACAAGCTAAAACACAAGTAAGGATGCTTACTAACTCTGTGACAGTCATTGTATTCTTCATGATTGGTTTTTAGTATTCATGTTATATAAAAGCTGATCATTTTGCTTGCAGGTTCCAGCTGCTGAAATGGTTGAACTGGGAAAGCAGCAAGATGTAGCATCTTCCGGTCAACAACAAGAAGCTGAACCCTTGCAAGAAGTAAGAAGGAAAACTTATTATTGTTGAATTCTTAATTTTCCTTATTCATCATGTTATAAAAAACTGATCATATTGCTTGCAGGTTCCATCTTCTGAGACAATAAAGCAGCAGAAGGAAGCATCATCTTCGAGTCAACAGCAACAAACTTGAACAATGAATCTTCTGATATCATAAAAACTTTGTAACTCTTCTCAGATTTGTAGCTTTGTTGGTTTTAGATTGACGGTGTTTTGTGTATTTTCTAACAACTTCAAACATGTTTATCTTGTTGCATGCAAAAATCATGCATAGTACATCGATATTTTTGGGTCACATATACTCACACGATGAACAAAATACAACATGAACATTTTTATACAAAAAAATGAAAATATACAATTTCCGAAAACAACAATTTCAATTTTTTTTAAGCATATGAATTAATTTATTAAAAAAATGTTTAACATTATTGGAGTCCATCTTATTATATTAACATGATCGTGACATGTGTCAAATATATTGATTAGATGTTGACACATGTCAAAAATTTCAAAAAAATTAGATTTACAGAATTTTACATGTTTATATTTTAAAAAATTTATTTTTCTAAATCATAAAGAAAAACTAAAAAAATCAATATATTTTTCACTAATTATCTTATAATATAAAACTTGATGTCAAAGTTACTCATAAGAAGCGATATTCTCGTAATCCCACCAACAACTAGTTTTTTGTTACCTCTCTCCTCCTCTCAGCCAAATATCTCCTCCTCTCGCAAAAACTCTCCTCCTTTCGGTGAAATCTCTCCTTTTTTCTGTGAAATCCTCTCTACTTCTCTTCAAAGGAATTTTAACATATCGCTTATCATCTCTCCTTCCCCGGCACCCTAGCTTCTCCTCCTTACTCGTCTTCTTCATTTTCGAAGTTTTTTTCAAAATATATATATTTTTTTTGAAATCCTCGATTCCTCGAAATGCATTGCGGGAGTAATATTTATGGAAAAAAAGAAATAATTTGGGCCTTAAATTGTTGGGCCATACATATTTTTGGGCTTTTTGTATCAATATGTGATGTTATGAAATATTTGTGATTATGTGGTTCAAATATTTAAACTCGCAAATATCATATAAATATGAATAGTTTGGTGATACAAATTATACAGCCTGTGTAGTTGGTTTCTTGGCAAAAAGATAAAACAAGAAAGCAACAGGACAAATTAGAGAAAGTTCTAACTTCGTTAAATCCATAAGCTCATCAGCTTCATGAAGCGCTTGTTGAGAATTCTGGCAGTGATGGTGTTCTTGATCTCACGGTCAATATACTTGAAAAGTACCGATGGCAACACATGAATCTGATTGTGGTGCAGATTATTACGCTGTTTCCAGATGGCGTACAATACTGATTGTGCAATCAGTTTACGCAGGATAGGTGGCGACCTGTTGTTCTTAACCTGCGTCGAAGAGAGTAAATCAGACCATGTAAGAAAAGATATGGGTGCCTGTTCCAATCTCCTGCTCACTGCATTCCATAGGAACAGAGCATAATCACACGACAACAACAAATGATCTCTTGTTTCAGCATGAGCGGAACAAAGAGTGCAGGATGTATTGATCTGCAGACCCCAGTGCTCAAGTCTGATTTTTGTAGGCAGACGATCAAGGTTTGCAATCCACATAAAGAAAGCATGTTTAGGTGTGGCCCCTTTGAACCAAACAGAAGTGTACCAATCGACTGTAGCCGCTCTCGGTCTTAGCACATACCAAGTTTTAGCTGAAGAGAAGCCATTGCAGCCTTTGTTATCTACCATCCATTCATAACTGTCTGAACCTTTCTCATCACTTGGCTTGTCTATACTGGTTAGATGCACATGAAGGCTCAGTGTCTGCTCAGATCTCGGATCTGCCAACTCCAACCTTCAGAACTGCATGCATCAGAAACCTTTGCATTTAACTCAATTCTGAGGTCTCTAGGGCCGTGACTGCCAATGGTTTTGATCAAAGGGCCAAGAGGTGTCCAATTGTCAAACCAGAAGCTGGCGAGCCTGCCATTACCAATGTTACATTTGAGAAATCTCTTAGCTAGACCTTGTAGCCTTAGCAGGCACTTCCAGTTCCATGAATCAGTGGGTTTTTCAGACAAATTCCAGAAACTTGTTGTATTGCTGCAGTTGTGATGCTTATGCCAGGCAACCCAGAGAGAGCCACTGTTAGAAAACAGGAGCCAAATCATTCTTAAGCATAGAGTTCTATTCCACTCCGCAAACCTCCTTAATCCCAGGCCTCCTTCATTTTTTGGCAAGCAGACTTGAGACCAAGCCACTTTCACCATTCCTCTCTTATCGATACTACCAGACCAGAGAAAACTTGAACATAAAGATTCAATTTTCTTAATACAACAAAGAGGGAGAATGAAGGTGGATATCCAAAAGTTAACAGTTCCAGAAATTACAGATGCAATCAGTTAAAGTCTGCCTGCAAATGATAGAGATCTGGTAGTCCAGGAATTGAATCGAGCTGAAATCTTCTCAATAAGAGGGGCGTATTCTGCAACTTTTAGCTTTCTACTCATCAGGGGCAGACCTAAATATCTAATAGGCAGAGACCCACATGTGAATCCATAACTTGACAAAGCATTGGATTCGAATTGTTTCAAGCCTGCGTGAAAGAGTTGTGTCTTCTCCCTATTCATGTGCAACCCTAACCAGCCTGCAAAGTCCTCTATAGTTTCATAAATACTATGTAAGGAAGAACTATTCCCATCAAAGAATATCATCACGTCATCTGCAAACATGAGATGGGAGATCTCCAAATCGTAAGTTCCTGGATGGTAGGATATATAACCCGATTCTTACCTTGGCTAATACAAACAAATAAGGCGACAGAGCATCCCCCTATCTCAGACCCTTAGTGCTCTTAAAGAAACCACCTGTTTGCCCATTACTGAGATTGAAAAACTAGCCGTAGAGATACATTCCTCGATCCATCCAATGAAGACCTCTGGAAAGTTGACAGCTCTGAGGGTTGAAATGATAAAATCCCACCTAACTGAGTCGAAAGCCTTCCTAAGGTCAACTTTTAACATTGCAATGGGTGGGATGTTCTTCTTACTATAGCCCTGGACAATCTCTGTTGCGAGTAGCACATTCTCCAATAGAAGACGGCCTGGCAAGAAAGCTGATTGGGAATGACTGATAATATCAGGGAGGATATCCTTTAGACGTCCTGCAAGCAATTTAGAGATAACTTTGTACATTTTGTTTAGGCAAGAAATTGGTCTAAACTCTGTCATGGTAGAAGCATTCGGGACTTTAGGGATTAAGACCAGATTAGTAGCATTCCATTGCTTAAGTAATTGACCAGAGGTCAAAAACTCCTTAACAGCTTCGGTCACTTCAGCTCCTATAATTGACCAACACCCACAAAAGAATTCAGCAGTGAAGCCATCAGGGCCGCTAGCTTTATTTCTAGGAAGAGGGAAAAAACTGCTTTTATTTCCTCACTAGAGAAAGGGGCAATGATATTGTTCCGCTGCACATCAGAGCATTGAAGTTAGGCTGATCATTCTCTCCCTCCAAACTCCTTTGAAAATACTCGATACAATGATTCTGAATTTCTGTTTGACCTTCAACACGTTCACCATTGCCATCGATCAGATAATGAATGTGATTCATTGATTGTCTTGCTGAAGCCATTTTGTGGAAATAAGATGTGTTTAAGTCTCCTTCCCTTAACCATGTGACTCTTGACCTCTGATAAAAGAAACTCTCTTTTGCAGTCGCCAATATTTGCCACTTCCTTTGCATTTCCATCTCATTTTCTACATTGAGTAAGTTTGGATTAACTAACATACTGGATTGAGCAAGGATCAGTCTCTCATGTGCTTCCTCAGTTCTCTTCTCCAAGTCTGAATAATTCTGTCTTCTAAAATCTCTGATAACTTTCTTCAAAGTTTTTAATTTCTTGGAAATCCTGAACATTGCAGACCCCGCTACATTCAAAGAGAACTATTCCAGTCCTATCAGAGACACAAACTCATGGTTCTTCAAGAGGTAGTTGTAGAACTTAAAAGGCTTCCTTGTTCTAGGAACTGCTGCATCTAGTCTTATCCCACAACTAGAATGATCTGAGAAATCCAGAGCCCCAAACTCACCCAGAGAAGATGGAAACACTGTCGTCCACATGTCATTTACCAAAATATGATCTAACTTTTTTGCTACTGGTGCTGTCTTCCTTTTGTTCCACCAAGTGAATGAGTTACCTCTGTAGTTAAGATCAACCAAAACAGCATTAAACAGCGATTCTCTGAAATTTCTAGTGGGCAAGTCCACATTTACACTGTCAGCCGTAGAGTGCTCAGTTGGATGGAGTATTTGATTGAAGTCCCCCAACACTGCAAAAGATATAGATATAAAGATATCTGTCGGATATTCGGCAAAATTAAATCTAGGGTTTTAGGTACAAAAGATATAGAGATCTCTATGTAGGCTTGGACATTCGGGTTTTCAGGTTTTCGGGTTCACCCCTATAGTACCCGATCGGGTTTTATATACTATCGGGTCGGGTTCGGATCGGGTTCCTTCGGGTTCGGGTTTTGTTTGGGTATACCCGAAACTCAAAGAACCCGATCGGGCTGTCCAAAACCTGATCAAAACCCGATTATGTTCAAAGCAATGCAATGTCAAATGTTCAAAGCAATGCAATGTCAAATGCTTACAAAGGTGACTTAAATGCAATGTCAAATGTTCAAAGCAAAAGAAAAAAGAAATTCAAGTCTCAGTCAAACATTCTACAAAGTACAAATCATTGAGAAAATCAACTTGAAATCTTCCAAAACAGCTTCTTTCATTCTTTGGTTCACTTCTCTTGTGCATCTTCCCTTTGGCATGTGAATAACTTAAGGTCCTTCTGAATCACTTCCATACTCTGAAAAAAAAATAATTACAAGCATTGAGAGATAAGTTTATATTAACACCAAAAACTTAAGATAGTAAGCATTAAGCAAGATTAGAAACAAACCTCTTTCAAGTTCATCCTCATACTCAAACTCAGCAAGAATTTGTGCATTTGTAAGCACAATATCTTCAAACTTAAGGTCTTGTTTGAGCCACTGTTCTGTACACATCAGAATCTCCACCATATAGTGTGTGAGACAACTTCTATATGGGTTTATTATCCTTCCACTAGTGCTAAAAGCACTTTCATAAGCAACTGAAGACACCTGCATAGCAAATAAATCTCTAGCCATCTGAGATAAAATAGGATACTTGCCACTATTGACTTTCCACCAAGAGAGTACATCATACTCAATTCCCATCATCAATTCAGGATTCTCAACTTCTTCCCTGAGATAAGTATCCAACTCATTTGTGTTTCTAACTCCAATCTTTCTAAGCAATGTATCATACTTATGGTACACTGGGTTGTATCCATCAAGCTCATCCTCCATGGAGTCAAATACTCGATCTGTTTGTCTATCTTGAGTACTCTGAGTTGAAGACTGAGAATGAGAAAGTTCCTCATTTTCTCTTGCATCGTATCTTGTAGTATATTTGTTATACATATCACGAAAGATGCTCAAAACTGAATTATACAACATCGTAGTTGTTATACTCTTTTCCCCATATAGCTCCTCAAAACACAAATTTGCATACTGCATCTTCTTTCTCGGATCGAAAACACTAACAAGTACCAACATCTTGTTGATGTTCTTCATGCCATCCCAGTACTTGTCGAATTTGTCAAACATCTTTTGTGCATTTACATTCACGTCATTATCAGAACTATGACAAAGCAACTGAAGCTCGACTGCTATGTTAACTATCTCACCATAACACTTGTATGCATTCATAGTCGTAGATGCAGATACAACCAATGTCGCATGGTAGAAAACTTGGAGAAACTTCACT